>NC_138132.1:54964642-55307142 GCF_964188305.1 Podarcis bocagei | reverse complement strand
TGATTCTCCAATTTCCTCCTTTCCATTTACACTCCTAGTTCTGAGACTTCTAGCCGAGGCTATCAATGACGGGTGTCTTGCCAGGTTGAGAAACGCCTTTCGATGTACAATGCATCCATTGTTTTAAAAATAAAATGAGGAGGATTATTTGGATTAGACAAGGGCCAGCCCCGTTTGGCAGAAAGTTCTTAACCTTTGCTTTAACAAAGGGGGGGGAGCAGCAGGCCTCTCTACAAGCTGACTTGAGAGTAAGCCTTATTGAACGGAGTGGGACTCACTTTTGAATGCATTCGGCTGGGATCGGACCACAAGACTGCAGCTTGGAAGACTCGGCTAAAGGTGAGGTTCCTCTGCCTCCTTAGTGAACGCAACGAGTTTGATTTCGAGAGAAATCTGCAATAGGATAGGGCTAGTAAGAACCTAGAGTCTCTCCTTTTCTTCTTAGCTCCGGCTAGTGGCCTGCACAGATTGCCCTGCCCTTGAAGGCGGGCGATTGAACGTGTGAACGGGCTGTCTCGAAAACCCTCGCATTTGATCAGAATGTTCTTTCTGTGGTGCTGAAACTGGGATAGAGAGAGGCGGTCCATCTAGCATAGAACAGGCTCACTGACAATGACTTTCCAGAGTTTCAGACAGTCGTCTTTTTCAGATCTTACCTGGAGCTGTTAGGGATTGAATTTAGGACCTTTTGCGATGTTCTGGGTGCCATTTTTGGCTGAAGAGTGGGCTAAAAATCCTTTAACTAAAACAGCATAAAGGCAAAGAGATACCATCCTATGTGTGCTTACTCACAAGGGAATCCCATTCAATTCATTCCTGCTTTCTCTTGAGCAGAGGACATGCTAGGACTGGGGCAAAGTCCATGCTTCCCACCAGCACCCATAAAACTGGATATTATGGGAGCAGCAGTAAACATTAGTGGTTAGAAGGTTGGACTAGCATTCAAATCCATGCTCAACCATCATAGAAGCCAACTCTTAGGGGGCCCCCAATAAAATATTTGAGGGCCTTGGGCCTCCCCAAAGTTGATGGGCATTGCTATTGCCCAAATGGTGTGCCTGCACCGCATCATGTGATTGATTATGCATGGTGGGGCTTACCTGCCCCCCCTCAATATTTTATTCAAGTTGGCACCCCTGTCAACCATCAAGCTGACTGGGTGGTCTTGGGGTGGTCACTATCTCTGAGCCTAACCTACCTCACAGGGTTGTTGTGAGGACTTAAAAAAGGAGCCATGTCTTGAGCGCATTGGAGGAAAGGTGTAATCATCGTCTTCTAGGCTGAGGCCTAGTGGCAATGTTACTGGTTGCCACCAGCTTCTTTTGTTCTTATTTTAAAAACATTTTAGACAGCATGTATCTCATGCTTACAGACTGCCATTTTATTATATTTACTTTACAAATAAACTCTTGTTTTCTACAAGGGAATGGTACTTGCTTGAATTTGTAAGTAAATGTGCTCACAGAAGCAGGCTCTGTTTTATTCCTATAGTCATGGTGGTAATGCTATGATTTAAGTGAGCTTCAAATATGAAACTGCACATGCTCAGAGTCTGCCATATTTTTAATATCATTGTTGAAAAACTGTTTTTATTTCTTAACGTATCGAAGACTGCAGAAGCAGATGTGAGGCATGAAAAGGCTGGAGAGGAGGAGGGGGAGGAGAGAAATGTTAATTGTTTGCTTCACAACTAAAGTGATACATTTGGCCACCTAAAAATGGGGAGGGGGCACTCCATAATGTCGACCATTATGTCGAAGGTCTAAAATAACTGAGTAAATATGCACAGGATTGCAGCCTTAGAAAAGCAACCCTCTCTGAAACCCACCCAATCACAAACCCTCAAAACTGCAATATGAGGATGAGAGGCCAACCTTAGAGGGAAGTTGTAAGGATTTCTGGAATATGACACATGACACCATTTGAACTCTACAGCATAATTATTATCAGGTTGTATCCAATACCAGCTCTACTCAGAGAAAACCCATTGAAATTACTATAAATTTATTAAATTTATATATTGTGCTTCATCGAAAGACCACAGGGTGGTTTATAACATGGAACACAAATGTCATCTACACAATATAAAAATCAAAACAGCTACATAAACACAATTGTAATAGTAAAAACATTATAATCAGTTACTGTTTCTCATAAAATACAGATTCTCATAACAGCAAATGGCATATACAATAAGGGAGGAGACAATTCTCATGATAATGTACATGACTAACTTGGGTCCATCAATTTCAACAGGTCTATTCTGAGTACAAATTTGTTGAATACAGCCATTGTTATTATTATACCACCTTATCCCTTATATACCCACACATTCTTCTGAGGGAGAGCAGAAGAGGAGGAGCAGGAGAGTTTCTCCCTGAAATCCCTAAAGTATCAGAAGCCCACACCACAATTACTCCAAGCGAGGCCTTCTGCATGGCTGCCCCTCTTCTGTGGAACACCACCTGTGTTGAGATCCAAGAGGCACCCACTATCTGTACTTTCAGAAACAGCTGGAGACAGTTTTGGTTTGCACAAGCTTTTCCAGCTAGGTGAAAAGGTCTCTGTCATTAGTGATCATTTTGTATAGTTTTTGAAACCTCTCATTTGCTGCTTTATGGTGTGCTTGTAAATCACCTGTAGACTCATTAGGCTGTGTGTACACATCATACATTTAAAGCACATGCCTTATCCCAAATAATGGAAATTAGTAGTAGTAGTAGTAGTAGTAGTAGTAGTAGTAGTAGTGAATCACCTTTCAGGGGAGGCTGCCTGTCAACACCATACCTTTAAAGCACACTTAAAGGGCATGGCTCCTTCAAAAGCATCTTGGGAACTGTAGTTTCTTAAGGGTGTTGGGAAATGTCACTCTGTGGGGGGTCAGCTACAGTTCCCAATATCCTTTTGAAGAAGCCTTATGTTTTAAGTGTGTTTTAAAGATATAGTGTGGAGGCCCCCTCGCAGGAAAGGTGATCCATAAATTAATAAAATACGCAAAACAATTTGAGACTTTTATGGATAAGTTTTATGTTCTGTTTTTAAAAGAGGTTTCGTTACAATCAAGTGGTATGTAAAAAAAAAGCAGCAAGTAAATAAATGGTTGCAATTTAATTGGTGAAACAGCCACTTAAGGAAGAAGGAACCATTCGCTTCTCCCGCGTCCTTTTTACCAGGGAGTGGTGTCCGCATCTCGAGGACCATTCATGGGGAGATCTTTTCTCCAGAGCCTTTTCGGGAAACGTGGTGGTTGTGCCTGTGTCTCTGTGTGTGGATTTAAAGAAGCCATCGTGGTGAATGAAAGAGGCCCCGGTGAGCCGTCTGTCTCCTTCGTCTCCCTGGCCAGAGCCCCCGTTCCGCCTCCCCTCTTTAGCGCTTGTGCCAAGCGAGACAGGCTGGGCGCGCCTTGGCGGATCGATGGGCGATCGATGCAGGAGGCAAATCAATCACGCGGGTTTTCTTTACGAAATATTTAATTAAATGCGGTGGCAAATAACTCCAGGATTTATGGCTCGACGCTAAGAGCTCTGCCGATTTCCGCGCTGCTAAATTTCCACACGGGGACCCTCTTTCCTCGGTTGCGCCAGCTCGGGAAGGGATTAGCAAGGGACGAGAGAGGCCGCCCAAAGACAGATTCCCGATATATAATAACTTGTCTATGTACATGATTATGGACTCACGCGTCGCGCTTTAAATAAATCCCTTCTGCTGCAGATGACTCATTCCATTAGCGCAGAGAAATAGAAATAGCGCGCCTCGGCTTTTGAGGCGCGCGCGCACGCCCAAAAAGTGCAATCCGGTTCCAAAGATCCTCAGTGTCGTTGAGGTTCGACGCTGATATTAGAGGGACTAGGAAATCCTCAACAGTGACAAGGAATCCAGAAGGTCAGGGCAGGGTTCAAATCACCCCGCCCCCAGTCAAAAAAGTTCATGGCCAGTCAGTGCCTCTCAGCCTAACCCACTTCACAGGGTATTTGTGGGGATTCAGTGAGGAAAGGGTAGAACCCATGTGCACCCCCTAGTTGGAGGAATAGGTAGGATATGACTGTAATAAATATCTGTTTATTCCGAAACCTTTATACCTCTCCTTTTAGCAGAAATAGCTCCCAGAGTGGCTTATTAATCAATATAAAAAATAGCACAGGCTTTGCCCTCAGGTTAACAATCTAAAGAGACATGACATAAAAGGAAAAGAGGAGGGGAGGGAAGAGGAAAACTAGTGAACTCACCTCCACAATTTCTTAATGTTGTAGTAACCAGTTTGGATGAGAAAGGGCTATTTACTGTAGTGGTTGTTGTTTAAAAAAAGAAAAACAGAGTGAATGGCTTTATGGAAAGAGATGTGCTATTTTCCTGCTTTGTTATTTTGTGGGAAAGCAGGAAAGAAATATCTGCCTTCATTTTTCTTCTGTTTTCCATGTTGCTTGTCTCATCTGGATGGAATCTGAGATTGCAAGCTACCAGGGGCAGAGACCTGTCCTTTTGTGCTCTTCAAGCATGAAAGAGAGAGCAAAGAGAGAGAGAGAAAGTGTTAATGACAGGTAAAGGTACACTTCCCTTATATTTTCTGAGGAGAGAGAAAGAGAAAGAGTGCACTGGGGTTTAAAGGACAAGTAGGTCATTTTAGATGGAATCTCCTTGGGAGATATTGCTGCACTTAATGCGGAGACCTCATCCATCTTAAGAGCGATTTAGTGAACAATTGCTTTGTAAGGAAAGAAACTTCTGTAGGAGGAGGAAAAAGTGCTCTCCTGACATCTGCATCATCTCCACCACCAAGCATGACAGCCACCAGTGTTAAGCATTATGTGTCAGTGTCTCCAAATACGGAACAAGGAATTGTCCCACTAGAGAAGGACAGAGCTTGGGCAAATCAGCTTTGCAGAATGACCGATTCAGTTCAGGCCTAGGTGGCAGCGGTGGGAATAGGACTACAGTGGTACCTCGGGTTAAGAACTTAATTGGTTCTGGAGGTCCGTTCTTAACCTGAAACTGTTCTTAACCTGAAGCACCACTTTAGCTAATGGGGCATCTTGCTGCTGCCGCCGCACTGCCGCCGCACGATTTCTGTTCTCATCCTGAAGCAAAGTTCTTAACCCGAGGTACTATTTCTGGGTTAGCAGAGTCTGTAACCTGAAGCGTCTGTAACCTGAAGTGTCTGTAACCCGAGGTACCACTGTACTACAAATCATACATGTAGGGCGCATTTCTTTTCTCCCCACAAAGAATCCTGGAAATTGTGGTTTGTTAAGGGTGATGGAAACTGGAACTCTGTGAGGAAGTAAACTACAATTCCCAAGATTCTTTGGAGGGGCGTTCTTGCCATTTATTTTTGTTTATTACTTTTATTTATTGTTACATTCCTTCACGATCAAAGATGTCTCCCCTTCTCCATGGCGCACAACTCCCCCTTGCCATTTATCCTCACAAAAACAACCCTGTGAGGTAGGTTAGCCTGAGAGTTAGTGGCAAGCCCCAAATCATACCGATGAGCTTTATGGGTGAGTGGGAATCTGAATGCTGGTCTCCCAAGTCCTTCTAGCCCAGTAGACTAACCGTCACACCACACTGACTTGGGGGTGGGGTGTTATCCTCACAACAACCCTCTGAGGTAGGGTGCACTTTAAACATGTGCTGCGTACTGTTCACCTTGACAGGTTACTGCCAAGTGACTTCCCTTGTCCAAAACTAATTGAGAAATGCCCTATTTGTAGTAAAATGCCTCCACTGTTCCTCCCAAGACACACATACTCCCCCCCCCCCACACACCTCACTTTCTTTCAAGGAAACAATCCTCAGAAAGAGCAGAAGGGAATCAATAGCACCTAACGATCTCATCTGACCTGCTTAAGAAAACAGCAGTAATTGTTATCAGCCACCTTCTAAAAAAAGAAAACCAGGTCTGTTTGCATATCTTATTTTAATGAACAAAATAAACAAAATTTTAAAAGCCATTTTAGAATCACAGTGCTCTAGAGAAGGAAGGCGTTCAGGGCAGCCTTTGGGTGTGCCAGTGATTCCACCTGGATAAGTGGCCCTGATATGAGAGAGAGAGAGAGAGAGAGAGAGAGAGAGAGAGAGAGAGAGAGAGAGAGAGAGAGAGAGAGAGAGATCTGCTTCACAGCAGGCCAAGCATTGCATGAAAGCAAGCCACAAATCAATACAGTCTGGGAAATTAATCTTTTTCTCCAGAGCCTACACTGAGACTGTCTTAAAGAGGTAAGGTGAGTTCAAGGGTTAGCAGCAGCTGACTGGTAAATAATATGCTCTACCAGGGGAACCCTTTGAGAGGTGAGAGGATGGAGAGAGGGAGAGCAAACTAAACTGACAGAGGCAAATAATAAAGAAATTACAACAGATAATATAAATACAGAGTAGAGGGCTAAGGAGCAGAAATGGGAGAGAGATAGAGAAAGGGGATCACTGTGCTTAGTTTTACATAGGTTATAGCTTTCATAAGAACATAGGAAGAGCCCTGCAGGATCAGGGGAAGAGCTTGTCTAGTCCAGCATTGAGTCGCGCAGGTGCCTATGGGAAGCCTGCAAGCAGGAACTGAACGCAGCCAGTGTGGTCAGAACATTGGACTAAGACCAAGGTTTGAATCCGCCACAGAGCCATGAAGCTCACTGGATGACCTTTGGCCAATTACTGCCTCTCAGCCTAGCCTACCTCAGCCTACCTCACAGAATTGTTGTGAGGATAAAAATGAGGAGGGGGATAACTGTGTAAACTGCTTTGAACTCCTTGGAAGAAAAGGTGGCAAAAAGATGCATTAAACAGCCAACCAACCAACCAACCAACACAATGCAGCACTAACTGAGGGTGCTTCCAGATTGGAAGGGGAACTTGCCACTGCAAAGGGTCCTTGAGATACCACAAATGGGTCATTGGGAACAGGGTTGTTTTTTAAAAACTCTTAAAGTTATCCTTGGAAAGGGGGGGGGGAGCCACTTTGAACAGGGCAGTCAAGGTGCCATTTTGGATGCCAATCATGTTGTATAGATACTACAAAAACACTTGCTTGCAGGCAAGGAGACCCCATCTCACAATAAACACCCATCTGGATACACTCTGAGTTGTCACTGTCTATGGGTGGGGGGGGGGTTGAATTTCATGTCCTTTGACCGTACTGCTTGGCACTCCTATTCCCCCACACACACACACACACCAAAAGCAAAAGAAATGGACCGAGCTAGGCAAAGAAGCTTAGAAAATAAACAAGAAATGGGTTAGATGAATAGAGAAGAAATCTTAAAAGATGAGAATGGGGAGATTTTTTTGGGGGGGTAGATTTTGATTTAATATGTTTAAAACCTGCCCTGACTTTTCAACAATAACATTCAAGTGGATGGATGGATGGATATAGCTGGATCAAGGAAGGAAGGAAGGAAGGAAGGATGTCATAATTTCCAAGTATCACCTCCATTGCAAGATTCCCAGCAAAGCTGACCATAGCTCCCTTCATGTAGTAACAAAGTAGTTGTGAAAGGCCCAATAAAATCAGAGAAAGAAACTAACTTGAGTTTAGCACTTGCACCAAATTCTGTTCAGTAAGATGGGGAGAGGCTGTTCATTCGGCAGCAGAGCATCTTTTCTGCATGCAGACAGTCCCAGGTTCAGACCCCAGGCAGGCCTAGGGATGCCGCCTGCCTGAAGTCCTGGTGAGCCACTGCCAGTCAGTGTAGACAATATGGAGCTATATCGACTATCTGAGTGCCTGAGTCAAGTTCCCTATCCACACTCTGCTGGAGCCCAGCTGCAGCAGGAACAACATTCCAGCTGATCCCTTTGGGAAACCTGGGCAGGCAAGAAATGCAGCATCCTTGCACAATATCAGGTGCTTGAGTGCCATGACTCTGTGGATGGGAATCTTCCTGCCCAGGCAGCACAAAACAAGCCTATATTTTTTCCGATGCCATTTTGGTGAAGGGAAGCGGATGGTGTGTGTTTGCGTGTTTGCTCTGCTTGTTATTGACATCACACCCTGACTCCCATCCCATAATTTTGTATAATTCAAGGCCTTCTTCTTCCTCCCTCCATGCTGCCCAGGCTCCCCTGCACCTGCTGAGGTTTCACTTGGTAACCTGCTCTGTCTTCCACTGTCTGCCTCTCCCTCCCTCCTTCTCTCTCTTTCTCCCCAATTGGAGGGAAAATCTCTATTGGAAATCAATGTGGGTCACGCTTTCGTTAATGATGGTGAGCCTATAAAAATTAGCCATGGAGAAAACAGTGTGGAGACTGGGGCAAAGGCCATCCACAGAGGCACCGGGGCTCCTTCCCCAGCCCATCTCCTAATCCGATTTGCTGTTCAGCATGTCAACTAGACCCTTTCCCTGCTAGCCATTCTCCTTGTACCTCTTCCATGGAGACAGGAGACAGAAATTCTGTACCATGTACAGGCCCAGTCCTATCTAGAATTGTTGAGTCGGAAGGGCCCCCTCAAAGGTCATCCAGCCCAATGCCAGGCATCCCACTATAACACCATCCAGCCTCTACTGAAAAAAAGGAGAGTCCGCCACCTTTGGAGGCAGTTTGTCAAGCAGATTCTAACATCAGAAAATTCTTCCTAATGCTTAGTCTCAATCGTTTGTTTGTTTGTTTGTTTGTTTGTTTGTTTGTTTGTTTGTTTGTTTGTTTTTATCTGAACCCAGAAAGTACTACCCCCTGAAGCAACTTGGGGTGAAATGCTCCACCATCAACATGGCAGCCCTTGAAGATGTCTGGGGGGGGCAGGCAGAGGGCCTTCTCGGTAGTGGTGCCCTCCTTGTGGAACACCTTCCCTTCAGATGTCAAGGAAATAAACAACTATCTGACTTTTAGAAGAGACATCTGAAGGCAACCCTGTTTAGGGAAGTTTTTACTGTTTGATGTTTTTCCGTGTTTTTAATATTCTGTTGGGAGCTGCCGAGAGTGGCTGGGGAAACCCAACCAGATGGGTGGGGTATAAATAAATATTTATTCCGGGGGCGGAGAGCAGGTGGGGGCATTTCTGGCGCCCCCGGGGTGTGTGACACACATCCTAGGGGTGTGGTATGCCACTCACGAGGGGGCATGGCGCCTGGCGTGTGGGGGGGTATGCAGTGCGTGTCTGGGGGGGCCGCTGTGATGGCACCCTACCGGAATAGTGGTGCCGGGGGCAGTCTGCTCCCTCTCCACTCCTGTTCCTTCGCCAGTGCATTGAAGGGCTGCCTGTTAATCACCTTCTTTAATAAACTTCAGATGCTAAGTTGAGGGTGGTATCCAACGTGAATGGAGTTCTGCTCACACAGGATAGCTCTGTCGGTAGAGCATGAGACTCAAGGTCATGAGTTCGAGCCTCACATTGGACAAAAGGATGCCTGTATTGCCAAGGACTAGATGACCCTCATGGTCCCTTCCAACTCTATGATTCTGTGATTCTATTATTCGAAGGTGCCACCGGGCAGTGGCGTAGCGTGGGTTGTCAGCACCCGGGGCAAGGCAAGAATTTGCGCCCCCTAACCCTAACCCCCAGATGTTGCGCCCGGTGCGGCCGGCCCCCCCTGCACCCCCACGCTACGCCACTGCCACCAGGGTATGCAAGGGGCTGGAGGAGGCAGGAGAGGAAGATGATGTTTGTGTACACAAAAGTAGGTTGCATGAGTGGACACAGCCCTAGGATTTTTTTCCATCCCAGCTTTATTATTACTATTGCTGCTGCTATATATATTTTTTACTCCAAGGAGTTCTAGGCAGCGTAGGTTTTTCTCTCCCCTCTCCATTTTATCATGGCTCAGACAGCATCCTCCTGTTGGTTGGCCTCTATATATTTTGGACTACAAGTCCCATTAGCTCATGGTTAGGAACGATGGGGGCTGTAGTCCAGCGACATCTGGAGGGCACTAGCTTGGGGAAGAATATATTTAACCATAAAGCTCACTGGGCCACTTCAGAGCAGACACTGTTTCTCAACCTAACACACCTCACAGGGTGGTTGTGAAAATAAAATGCAGAGGGAGAGAACAATGGATTCCACCTTGAGCTGCATAGCTTATTGTCATTGCTGTTTTTAAAAGTATTTTCAGGAAATTCTGCAAATATTGTGTGTGCATGCTTTTGTCAGTTTGTTCATGGTTGTTTTCTTGGAGGGATCATAAGCCACTTTTAATTATAACATGGGTATAGAATTCTTTTTTAATGAATGAATGAGTGGGCTGTGCTGATCCTCTGTACCTGACCATACTGTGCAATCAGTTCTGTCCCTTAAATGAGCAGCAGCACCTTGAAGTTATTTCATGCAGCCCTGATATGGATCCAAGCCCTCACCCGCCACACACACACAAACACACACACACTCCTTCAACCTCGCTTTCTGCTAGACAACAGATGCAGCCTCTAATGCAAATATTGCCATTTCCCTGCTGAATTAGCCTTGTCACTTAGCCCAGAAGCTGGCAGTGTTAAGCCAGCTTGCATTTTAATTTGGCCCTGAAGTTACTTATTTCATTATTGATCAAACATAATGCTGAATCAATGTTCATCTTGTTACCTGGGCCATTTCCATGTAATACAGTGATAGCACTGCCTGGAGTTACTCATTCCCATCCCAAAGTGACTTTACCATAAAATCAATGCTTGTTTGTTACTGATATAAGGGGGCAGCATCTATGGAATGAAGTGAAAACCCAGCGCTTATATAGCGCAGGTGAGAAGGTCTCTGGCAAAGACTCCCCCAGACAGCTCTGAGATGCAAACAGCAGCTTATCAGCATCAGAACCACCCAAGCCCAGCATCAAAGGCTTCAAAAAATGAGAAATGTTGAGTCTCCTCCCCACTTGAGTGTTGCCCTGCACAACACGATGCACCCCCAGCTTGGGAGAAAATATTTTCTGAGCCAGCCTGGCCATAGCCTAGCAGATCACGTGGGATGGCAAAATTATGGGGCAAGGAATTGCTTTTCTTCACCTCTAAATAAAGTGATAAGCGAGAGTGAGTCCAAAATTCTGCACATATTTTTATTTGTTTTGTGGGGGATACCAGATTCAGCATATATATTGAACTGGAGCGTTTTGCAATTCCAGCTGCAAAATCTCCACTGAAGACACATTTTCACAACTACAATGGTACCTCTAGTTACGAACGTAATTCATTCTGGAGGTCCGTTCTTAACCTGAAACTATTCTTAACTAGAGGTGTGCTTTCGCTAATGGGGCCTCTTGCTGCCACTGCACCGCCGGCACACGATTTCTGTTCTCATCCTGGGGCAAAGTTCTCAACTTGAGGTAACTCTTCCGGGTTAGCGGAGTTTATAACCTGAAGCGTTTGAAACCTGAGGTGTTTGTAACTCAAGGTACCGCTGTACCAGGGATCTCTAGAGGGCAAATAAATTTGCTTTTCGGCAGGGTGGAGTCATATTTGGCCCCTAACCAATTGGCCAAGCCCAAAACAGACAATACAGCAGTGAAAGTGCAAGGTTAACTGTCACATTTATTGTAATGTTGATAGTGATATACTAGCAATCTCAGTTTTCACCATATACACACAGAAGGCAAAGATTAACAGGCATGGGGTAAACCACTACTAACAGAAGTACAGTGGTGCCTCGGGTTACATACGCTTCAGGTTACATATGCTTCAGGTTACAGACTCCGCTAACCCAGAAATATCACCTCGGGTTAATAATAATAATAATAATAATAATAATAATAATAATAATAATAATAATAATTTATTTGTACCCCGCCCATCTGGCTGGGTTTCCCCAGCCACTCTGGGCGGCTTCCAACAAAGATGAAAGTTACACTAAAATGTTACATATTAAAAACTTCCCTGAACAGGGCTGCCTTCAGATGTCTTCTGAATGTCAGGTGTTAAGAAATTTGCTTCAGGATGAGAACAGAAATCGTGCTCCGGCAGCGCAGCGGCAGCAGGAGGCCCCATTAGCTAAAGTGGTGCTTCAGGTTAAGAACAGTTTCAGGTTAAGAACAGACCTCCAGAGCAAATTAAGTTCTTAACCCAAGGTACCACTGTACAAAAAAACTTTAGGGTTGAAATTCAAGGAAAACAGCTCCCTCAAATAACAGCCAATGAAGAATGAGCATGCTCAGCTGAGGGGAGGGGAGAGAAAACTAGGGAAGTGGAAGGAGAATAAAATGCATTGTCTGAAATCCAGAACAGAGCAAGATTTTCCACAGTTTGGAGGCCACTGCTGAAAAGGCCCTGTTTCTTATACTTGCCCATCTGCTCTCACTTAATGATAGAATCGAAAGTGATCCCAAGGATCAGCCAAGGGTTCTCAAACATTTTTTCTCTGGGCCACACTTTGAGAATAAAAATTTGCTCATGTCACACTAATTTTTTAATTGATAAGAAATACACTGGAAAACAAAAAGAAACAACTCCCAACAGTGCTTGATTTATAAGAGACAACACAGCTATTTTATAATATATGATCACAGTACCCTCAGGAAGTAGAAAACAATGCAGCTGCATAAGAACATGAAGCGTTCCCAAAATATAATATTGGTTTTCCTTGAATCTTCCTGCCACACTTGCCATCTTCTCCTGCCATACCAGTGTGGTGTGCCACACCCATTGAGAACCACTGTCCTCAGCTTAAGTCCAGGTGCACACATAAAACATTTCATGGGTTTATCTACAAAATGTGAACATGTGAAGTGGTCAGCGGCTGGGGGAGTGGAAGAGGAACAGCTCCCGGAATTATGGGGGGGGGGAGGCTTGGCTGTTTAAAGTGGTATCATGGTGCCTTAAATGTATGGTGTGAACGTGGGCACAAGAGCAGGAAGAGTCTTGCAGAATTAGGTTTAGCATCCAGTTGCTGTTGAATCCTGACTGCTCCTTCTAATCCACATCATTGAGTTGGATCTACTGTTTAAACAGCAGCACCTGCATGGGAGCCAGCCTGAGCAAACAGAAAGCCAAATTTTGGAGGGGGCGGCGGCTGTTGTTGTTTTTTGTGGGGTTTTGCTTTTCATGCTTTGGTTTCAAAAGCCTCCCATTCACCTCTTAGGGCCCTTGATCTCAAGACTGGAAAATGAGTTTATTATGCCGGCTTCTCCAGATGAGTCCATAATGGAGGCTCAGAGGCCTCAAGCCACTACCCTCTTCTCCCCACCCCAAGGTTGTGTTTACATTGATTAATTAACACGTCCCTGCAGTATTTGGCTAGAGCTGGCATTGAAGAGGAGGGAGATGAGAAAGAGAGGCTTCCTCTCTCTCCATCCCCCATGCGCATGCACACACACACACACACACACAAACACACACACATGACCATGTTCAACTCAGAGCAAGCATTGGAGTTCATTGGGGACATACAAGGGTAAATACCAAAATGGGGAACTGTGAGGAGGAGGCACAAAGAGAATAATCGGATTTAAAAGGACCTAATAAACCCCAAGAAGCCCAGCTCAGCCAAGATCAACAAGCTAATATTGACAAAGAAAGAGAATGTAGATGCCCAAAAGGGCATTCGCCACACAAACACACACACCTACTGTCTCCATCAATACTTTCTGGCTGTGGCTTTTTGGTGATTGAATGCATTTGTAGGAGGTGTTGGGGGGGTGGTTCTGGGACTAGGGGTGAGCTGATCACTAAGCAGCTTTCTCTGCTCCCAGTGAGCTCCTGGTTCACCCAGGCCAGAAGCATGGCCCTTATTCCCATAGGGGAAATTATGGCATTGAACCTGAATGAATTGCATGTGTTGTGTGTGTGGTCTGAAGGCACAAAGCACAGAAGATTCAGATCTGGTTTGCGCCTAGCGGGAAGGCAGGGCGACCATGTGTCCTACTTTACAGAGGACAGTCCTCCACTGAAGAGCTGTCCAGTCTACATCCAGTTTAGATAGCAAGAACCAGAGGAAAGGGTGAACAGGGTTGCACAGCAACAGGTAGCACCTGGGCAGCAGATGGAGGAGCAGCCTTACAGGTCACACCCTACCCATGGCAGATGTGGGGAACCTTTGGCTCTCCAGCTGTTGCTGAACTACAACCCCCATTGGCCACATTTGTTGGGGATGGTGGGAGCTGTGGTTCAGCAACATCTGGAGGGCCAAGGGTTCTCCACACTTGAGCTATGGCCTTCTCCACTGCAGTGTATTTCTGTTTAAACCACGGGTAGGGAACCTGTGGCTCTCCAGATGTCATGGAACTCCAACTCCCATCAGTCCCAGTTAACATGGACCCCAAATGGTCATGAATGATGGGAGTTGAAATCCAACAACATCTGCAGAGCAAAAGGTTCTCCATCTGATTTAAATTGTAGCAATTATTTATAAAGCTAAATAAAAATTCATTAAATATTACATAGACATTTTTAAAAGGAAGTTGTAGGGAGCTTCTGGTGCCTAATGAAGTCATTCTAATTCCAGCAAGCATTTTAACTGAAGTTCGAGTTTATAGTTTTAACTGACTAATGATGGTGATGATGAATGATTATATTGTATCTTTGTAAACCACTTAGAGACTATTGTAGTTTACCAGTGTATAACTTGTCAAATAAAACTATAAATCACCTTCAGGGTCAACAATCAAAAAGTTTGATCTGAAAGTTGCTTTGAGAGGCTTCAATTTACTAACAGTTCTACAATGATTTTTAAATAAAAACCTTTTTTTAGAACAAACTTCAGTCTAATTGGTGGAGGGCGTTGGGGCTATTTCTTCCTCTCTCTCTTTCTGCCTTCCAGGAAAAAAATAAGTTTATACCTCTAAAGTTTAAAATAAAGAAAGGCAGCAGAAAAGAGATGAGGAAAGACAACCTTCAAGGCCTTGTTTTTCCAAATCAGAGAAATCATGGAACAGTAAGGAGAAAATTCTATTCCAGGAAACGTTAAGTTTGTGGTGGGGTGTGGGGATATGCTTCCTTTGAAGTACTGAAGCTATTAGCCAAATTCTCTTATGGGCAAACTTGTGAGGGCTGCATGCTAGTGATGGGTGGAGCCATAGCCAATAGTGGGTGGAGTCATCATTTTTAGTTTTACCTTTGTAGAGTAGGCTGATTTCTAAACATATGTACCTCTCTGTCGTCCACTCAGAGTTTGCCTGCAATTCAAAGCAGGAGAGGCAAGGAGTGTGGGAATGTTAAGGTAGGTCAGAGAGGATATATTATTTTGATATTATCCCTCCTCACTCATGCTAGTGAGTAAACAGCAGAGCACATTCCCATTGCAACTTACTGGAAGCAAGTTGATGATTTGTTAGAATCCTTTGATTAAGCAATCCAGTCTGGCTTGTGCAGTCTGGATTGCTCCTGGTAAGTTTCCCCTTTATTTGCCCTTTTAGAATAATAATAACACAACACGGTATTCTTTAAAAATAAGAATAAAGTTTTACTGACATTCAGTTCACAGCAGTAACCTGAAGGCACACTTTATCTTGTGGTTACAGTGGAAAGTAGTCTGAGCTACATCTCGGACTTTCTGTTTGTGGGCTCCATCCTATGAGAAGGTTGAGCCATGCGCTGGCTAAGAGCCAGGAGAGCAAGAGTCCAAGAGGAAGAATCCAAGAGACCAAGAGAGAGATGATTGTGTGGCCTGCCCTTTTATCTGGTCAACTAGGGTCACCCCATCTACCTGGTCACACACAGGGAGAGGAAGCTCCAGAGCAGGTATGACAGAAAAGTCCTCCCTGCCTGGAGCCACATTCCCCTGTATGTCCATTCTAGGCAACAGGAAAATGTTGTACTTGTCTGCTCTAGTAATAATACATCCCACAAGGAGTGAAGCCTGGGGAGAAGTCTGAGGGCCTCATTTGGCCCCTAGTCCAGGGATTCCCCATCCCTACTCCACTATGACAGGCGAGAAAAGGGGGCAAGGAACAGAATAGGCAGAATGCCCAAAGAGATCATCTTTTTGGGCCTTCTGTACAAAAATATTTCCTTCAAAACAATTGTTTTAGTCACATATGCAGATTTAATTGTTGCTCACTTTAGTCATCTATGCAGATTTAATTATTGCACTGTCCTTCATTTACCCAACTTTTAATATATTGTTTACTTTATTGAACTGAATTTGCAGGCCGTATCGCAACACTGATGCATGATTTATCGCTGTCACATAAGACAATGCATTCATGCCCACGGATCTGATCACAAGCTCTAACATGCCATATGTTGAATGGGTACAGATGTAGTACCTTTTATTAGGTACACAGGGAACCACCCTGGATTATATAGTCATCACATTGCCCATATCTAGCTCTGCTGCCAGAACAGCTGCTCTCCAGGATTCCAGGCAGGAATCTTTCCCAACCTTACCTGGGGATGCCAGAGGTTGAAGCTGAAACACTTGCATGGGAAGCCTCCCATGATGCTAAGGTCCTTCCCAATAATGAGTTTCAAAAGACAAAAATACAAATTAAAAAGAAGGCTAATGCAATGATAGCAAAACATCAGAGATGCCAGCATCACCCTGGCCTGTTTATTTCAACAGCTGAGTACATAGTGAGCTAAGATAGATAGATAGCCCTCCCCACAAAGTCTGGCACTCCAGGCAGTCACCTGATTTGCCTGAGAAGATAAACCACAGGCTATAACCTTTAGTGCAGGAAGGAAAAAGGAACCTTTTTTTCAATCTGAGGGCCACGATCCCTCATTGGCAACCGTCAGGGAGCCATAGGCCACTTTATCATCCATCCAGGCAAGCCAGATGCAATATCACGGTTCAAGGGCACATTCCAGGCAGGCAAAAGCCCTGGAGAAGCAAGGTCTGTGAGGGGTGTGGCCTAGGGGAAAGAGGTGTGGTCTGGGGAGAGTCCAAGAGCCAGATAGAGAGGCCTGAAGGGCCAGGCTGAATTTGATCTTTGGGCCTGAATTTCCCCTGCTTCCGAGTTATCCCAGACCTAAAGGAATTTGGTTTGAATACATGCTACACTTCCCTTCAAAATCTAGCTTGTTTAAAGCCTCAATGATAATCGCATGATTTGAGATGAGACCTCAGGAACCACACGGAACTTCAGTATACTTTGGTACATTTTGTAAAAGGATCACCAGTGTGACAGGTAGTGCTGGTTGCCCAGTAAGTTGTTCATTGTGAGATGAGTCTAGAGGCTGCTTATGTTTATTAGATTTTAAGAAGCACTGGTCCTTATATTAAGAAGCATTATGGCAATATTGTGGGATATGGGAGTGTTAAGAACAAGCAGCAATATTACTTGCAATAGGGGAAAATAAAACACACAGAACTTAAAGATGCTTTGGCATCTGTACATTTTTCTTGTAACTTGCTTTTTCTCTGTGCAGGTACTTTGCCTTCCCTTCTTCTCTCTCTCCGCCCCCGCCCCCCCTAAATGGCTTAGAAAGCACTTAAGACTCCTGGAGCCGCTGTTGGCGAGTGTTTCCAGATTAACTAATTTCACTTCGATCCTATTAAAATGGAGGCTTTATAACCTTCAATTGAACTCCCCACCTCCAAAAGAAAATCCTTTTGCCTTCACATTTAATGACAGAGAGCGCTTGCTCTCTCTTTCCAGAAGGCTATCACACCATCTGGATCCAGTCTCTGCTGTCCTTATGTTTTGCAAGATCTAAGGCGCGCTCGTGAAAATATAACAGTATGTCTTCTTCCACAAAGGAAGAAGGGAGCAGGAGTTAGCTCACCTCAGATCTAATTGTTTATAATGTGAGGGTTTTGCTTTGGAATATGCAATGGGGTAACAGGCATGGCAGGGCTTCTGAGAATGCACAAAGGGCCTTTTCCTCACCACCAAGGAGGTACAAGCCTAGTTCTCATTGTGGTGATCTGCTCGTTCTGAGGCGTTCCACTTCAGACTACAGCTCATATGACGTAATACTACACACACAAGTAAACATTCCTATCAGGTGTGTCACACATTTAAAGAAAACTTAATCCATTGATCAAAGGAGCTTTCACCAACTGAGCAATAACTACATCTGCATATATGACTAAAACAATTGTTTCGATGGAAATATTGTTGTACAGAAGACTATATTGTCATATGAGCATTCAATATGCAGTGAGGCCTCTTAGTGATAACTGGGCCAGAGTTTGTGCAGAGAAAGCAGAAGTCACCAGCATTTTGGGGAGCATGTGGGCACATTTACAAATGGGAAAGGCTGTTGTGCACACACACCACAACTAAGCACACACTGCTATCAAAGCTATTGGCAACAATAGGATGCTTTTTTCAAGTCTCATTTCAGCAGGGAGAAGGCATTCCACAGGCACCAGGGAAAGTCTCTGTGGGCCCCATGTTAGAACCCCTTGAGAAAATGTGGTTTCCATGGTAGAAAGGGGGGCAGAACTGAACTGAACATTCTTCCGGATGCTTCCTTGTTTTGACTATAGTGAAAGATGTGGCAACAAGACCCTCTGAAGTCCCAGAATTTAAGTCTGAGAACTCCTCTGCTATGATGAATATAAACAAGAGAGACCGGAGTTCAAATCCCTCCCTATCACCGCTCCAAATTATATTGTTTTGATATTTGATAAATTTAGATGCAGAGTGAGGGGGGGGGAGAGAGATTCTCTAGTGAAGGATATCAAGGCAGGGTACACCAATCAAAGCAACAAATAAAAAAACACACATTAGGAGTGGATTTTCTTTATTTTCCTCCCCCCCCCCCTTTCACTTTCTTTAGGTTTCTCCTTTCTTCTTTGTCCTTTACTTCCTTCTAAGAAGACTAAGTAGCTGTTTTATCTCGGAGTGAAGATACTTTGTAGTGGGTATGTATTTTTGTATATCTTTGAAGTATGTGTATGTGTTGGGAGGGCGGAGTGAGTAACAATAATAAAGAATCTTAAAACACAAGTGACGGTAATTATAAATTTAACAATGAGAGGAACAATTACTAAGCACTAGAGTAAATCACTAGGTTTTAAACTGGTGCTGAAATGAAAACAAGGTTGGCTTCAAGTAAATATCAGTTTGAGGGCATTCCACTATCTGGGTGCCACTACAAAGAAGCACACACACACATACACACACACACACACACACACACACACACACCCCTTCTAAAGACAGTTCAGCAGGGCAGGCCCCCTCTGCCCTCTTACAATCTGAGCGCTGATCCTACTCATCAAGTTCATAGGGCAATTCATTCGTTCATATGGTTTTGAATACTTGTATTCCACTTTATAGCTCCTAGAGGTTTGCAAAAGCAGTTTACAAAAGGTTATCAAACTCAAATCTACCGCAAATCTTCCATCAAGGTGGTGTATATCAGGTGGTCTCCCATCCAAGCACTGACTAGTTCTGGACGTGCTTCAATTCAGCAAGGTGGTAGCTTCAAATACCTTTAATGTGGTTTCTATATGGACCCATTTGGGACCTCGGAACTGTTTATAAAAACAGTGGAAGAGCAGATCTCTCCCTCCACCTCAATTTATTGTCAAGACTCTTAAGTAAACTGGAGTTTATAGGAAGGCCCTTTATTATTGTTAGTAACTACCAACTCCCCGCTCTTTCCCAGGGGACCCTTGCAGATTTTATAAAAACGAAGAGGAGAAGAAAAAGAAATCAACTGCAAAGAAGCAGTAGACACAACAACCACTAACGTTTTCAGCGACGCCCCAGTCCTAATCGCTCGCAATTGAAGCAAAACCGTATTTGTTGGGGAATGTTGATCTCCGGTGGAAAGAGATCGGCAGCGCCCCCTTAGCCAGGAAAGGGGGACCGTCTCGCTTTGTGCTGGCTGTCCCGGATCAGACGTGACCGCAATTAACGAATCGTTGATCAAGAAGGCGAGCGCAAGATTGATCCCATATGCGTTAAAGGAATGCGAAGAGCGCTATCTCTTCGGTAGCTTAGGGAACGTCGGCGGGTCCCGGTTTTTGTTGCTGTTGTTTGTTTGTTTTGAGAAGGAGGGCTCGAGCAGAAGCTAGCAATTGGGAAGGTGTTAAATGACACCCCCCCCCCGTCCCGACCTTCCTTTTCTTTTAATTACCTATTGCTTGGGGTGGCTTAATTAACACCTTTTAGCTTCACGTCGCTTTGGGGCGTTTACAGGGTGGATCAGGAAGCTGTGTTCCCTCCCCTCAAAGTTGTCAGAGTCCATCTCTTATCGCCCGCTCCAAGCCAGCATGACCAATGGTCTCAGAGGTGATGGAAGCTGCTGGAGGCCGACAGGAGGCCCGCGATCTGGTTCAAAGCAAATTCCTCTTTTCCTCCATTATTTTTTAAGGGAGAGCATGGACTTTTCCTTACTTACATATATAGTCCGCCTTTCCTCCCAGGAGCGCAAGGAGACCTACACGGTTCTTCTCTGCCATGTTATTCTCACAACAACCCTGTGAAGTAGGCTACCGCTGTGAGATAGCGACTTGAGCCAAGGACACGCCCACTGAGTGGGGATTTGAACCCTTGTCCTCCAAATGTTTTGGGCCACGGAGCCCATCATTTATGACCATTGGCTGCTGGGACCTGCCGCCCGAAACATTTGGAGGAAGATCCCACGTCTACTACATCTTGTGATGCAGGAACTCCGCTCAGCTTTCATGCTTGGCGCGCCAGCCCCGTTGCCTGAAACGGGTTTTTACTTCCAAGTAAACTTGCTTAGGCTGGAGCTTAAAAAGCTATCATTAGGTGATCATTTGCTGGAGAGGAGCAGCACT
This sequence comes from Podarcis bocagei, assembly GCF_964188305.1. Classification (NCBI taxonomy): domain Eukaryota; kingdom Metazoa; phylum Chordata; class Lepidosauria; order Squamata; family Lacertidae; genus Podarcis; species Podarcis bocagei. The sequence continues at coordinate 55,286,594 of NC_138132.1, read as the reverse complement.
GAGTGCAGAGGCATTTGTTTCATAGGAAACGTGCATAGGGCATGGTTGTAAATTAGCGATCTGAGCAGGATCCAAGCAAAGTTCAGTCACAATTCTTAGCTACAATTGTTAAGAGGTGTGCCCCAGTGAACAAAAATCCAAGTGTGGAGGCTGTGTTTAAATGACGTTTTGATAGAGAAGACAGAATGGCTGGATTTTGTAAAGGGGGAACGAATCCATCTTCTTCTCCCTGTGAAATAGACTCAACCCGCCTGCCACGGATGCTTTGTGGAAGAGCCTCCATATGCAAGAGCAGTATACCTCTCAATACCAGATGCTGGAGACCATCGCTTCCTTGAGACATCTGGCTGGACGCTGTTGGAAGCTGGACGCTGGAAGAGACGGGCACCTTAATCTAATACTAACGGATCTCTTGACGTCTGGGGTGCGAACTTGAATAAAATATTGTGGGGGACCACGTAAGCCCCGCCCCGCCCCGCATAATCGATCACATGACGCAATGCACACACACCATTTGAATGGCAATGCCCATCACTTTTGTGGAGGCCAGGCCCCCTCAAATATTTTATTGTGGGGGCCGAAGCCGCTACGGATCCTTGGAGTTGGCTCCTATGCTTGAGGTTAAAGTGAAAATGAATAGCTCAGTACCCCCCCCCGCGAGATTCTCCCCCGCTCCCTTCCTCAAGTATAGCAAGGGACATAGGAGCCAACTCCTAGGGGCAGAGGTCACTTAGGGTCTCCCCAATAAAACCTTTGGGGTGCGGCCCCCCAAAGGTGAAGAGTGTTGCCATTTAAATGGTGTGTGCACACCGTGTCATGTGATCGATTATGTGGGGCGGGATTTACCTGGGCCTCCCAATATTTTATTCAGGTTGGCACCCCTGGCAAGGGTTGCTAAAGTTAGGGTTCTCCCGATGATGTTGTTGTTGTTGTTTTTTGGACTATGACTCCCATCAGTCCCAGCCAGCTGGCCAACGGTCAGGGCTCAGGGATGATGAGAGTTGTAGTGGGGAGCCCCAGTTTGAGAAACACTGGGCTGGGACCTGGGAGACTAGAGTTCAGATCCTCCCCTCGGCTATGAAGTTCAGTGGGTGACCTTGGGTCAACTCTCAGGCTAACTGACCTCACAGGGTTGTTGTTAGGATCATACGGAGGGGCGGGAGAGAACAATGTACGACACCCTGAGCTCCTTGGAGAAGAAGTGCGATATAAAATGCGATCAAATACATAATTATGTTAGGATTATGCCAATTCCCTCCCCTATTTGCCAAATACCCACATTCATCCTTACAAAAAGCAAAACAAAGCAAAAACTCGACAGCCTAAATGTGTGGGGCTTGGGGGAGACGCTTAGGGGAAGCATCTAAAAAAACAACAACGAATGGACTCCCCACTACTGCTACCACCACCCATCCAAAGGCTCTTTTTAACGGTTGCAGATGCAGGCAGGAATCCAACAGGTATATCTTTCATCTCAGCAGAGAGATGTTAACTAAGCAATTGGGAAATAATGAGTTCTCTGTGGAAATCCCACCAGCTATTAAAAGCAGAGGAGCCCTGCGGGAAACAGACCCACAGAGGACGACAACCCCTATAGAAACTGTGCCGCGCAAGGAGGGAGGAGGACGGTAAAGAGAAAGGCTTTTCTCTCTTTGTCCCTCTCTCTCCTCCTCCTTCCAGGGAGGAGAAGGCCTTAATATTTGAGCAAGTGCTTTAATAAGAGGAGCAAAACGAGAGTATTTTCGAGCATGCACAGAATGCACTTCATTCATGCACCTCTCCTCATGTCTAGAACTGGGGTGCGAAAGGTGCGGGACCCGTCCCCGCCCCAGACCGGGTATGTAGAAGTAGCAGTATATAATATGATTACAGTTGTCAAAAACAAATGAAGCCCTTAAAGTGGGAGGGATGGAGGAATAAAAGTGGCTTCTTATTTAGTCCCGGGATAACAGATCAAGAAGCAAAGCTCTTGGCTTTTGACAGATCTCAGGCGGAAGACACGTGTCGGCGAGAGCTAGTGGCTCTGCCCGGGCTGGTTTTCCTTTTCTTGGCAGAGCCCGTGGCCGAGAACCGGGACGGCCTCCTCTTCTCCCCGCCTCGGTGGCTCGCTTCCCTAAAATTTGCAGCTTGTGGAAGTTTTCTACAAACGCTTATCCCGTCAACACGCAGACATGAATCTGCCACCTTGCACGCCAGGCGATCGTTACCTTTGGCCCTCTGGTTGTTGCGGAATTACAACCACCACCCATATCCATCGGTCAGTCTCTCTGAGGTTGATGGGAGTTGTAGTTCAGCAACATCCGGAGAGTCGAAGGCTCCCCGCGTCTGGTTCACACGTTCCATCTTGCCCCTCCATGCATCTTCTCCACGTGCAACTGGGATTGCGGATCTTTCCCCTGCTGGGATTTTCCCACCCTCCACTCTCGCCTCGCCACCAGCCGCCCTTGCCGGCCTTCTGAGATTTCCTTCCTCCCTTTGCTCCCCGATTCACACAACCTCTAGGTACTGGCTTGTCCATTCCCTGCGCTCCCCCATTCATTTTTCACCACTACAATGCTCCCACCACCTCCTCTCCCACACCACACTTGCCACAATCAAAGAGGGGTGCTTGGTGTCCCCTTTTGATCTGGGAATGGGGAGAGACAGACGGGAACTGTAGTTTCGCCGCCCAACCGTTTTTCTTCCACCTTTGCTTCTGCTAGAAGCGTCCCACCAGGCCAGCTGCCCCTCTCTTCCCCCGGGACCGTGAACCGAGGAAGGGAGAGGAGGGAGGTCGCTCAAAGTCGCTCAAAGTCCCAAGCCCTGCACAACACGTGTCTCTTTTCCTTATTAAAAGGCTCGACCTGTATTGAATAATGCTGTTTATAAAAATTATCACTACCACCCTTTCTTGAGGAAACCAAGCAGGGTAGGAAACGTAGTGGGGATTTCAGAGCCCAGGAGGTTTGTTTCAACCTAGCTGCTCCGGAGTTTATCCGGGAGAAGAAGGGACCGTGGCTCAATTGGTAGAGCATCTGCTGGGCATGCAGAGGGTGCCAGGTTCAATCCCCGGCGTCGCCAGGAAGGGGCGGAGGGAAAAACTCATTGTCTGAGAGCCTGGGAGAACCGCTAGCTACCTGTCGGCGTTGGCAATGAAACAGAGAGGCTGGGGTTGCAAACAGGCACACAGGCGGGCTGTGGATCGCTCCCATGAATGAAGAAGTTGAGGATCACAATGGGTGCGTGTGTCTAAAATCACATTGTTAAAAATTCGTGCACAATTTACTTTTAATATACCTCACCCATGATGACACACACACACTTTTGACATATATAAAGTACACGTGCAGGCTTGCAAATATTCACACACACACCTTCTCGCGTTGCAGTTTTTATTATTTTTAAGCAATTAAGGAGGCTTTTTTTGAGAGGAAAGGTTGACCGGAAAGGAAGGGGTTAATCATCACACCACCGCCCGCCGGTCTTCCTCCTCCAGCTGACTGCTTTTCACTAAAGGAAGGACGAGGGAAGCCGTAGCAGGGAGGCTATTACGCGCATCTCTCGGGTACAGCGCCCGTTGGGCTCCGAAGCGCCCCACCAGTACCTCTCCGCACCCCGCTTGCAATGCAAGCTGGCCAACTCTTTCCCCCACGCGTCTGTTGTATATTGGTTTTACACGCCACTGAAAGGCGCCTGTAGTCAAGCTAAGGACGGCTGAACTCCGGTCAAGGCCCTTTCCAGGGTTCAAAGCGCCCCCGCCGATCCGTACGACAGTCCTGCAATGCAGGACAGTGAGATGACGGCTGTAAGAGGGGAAACATAGAATATCTGGAGATTTGAAGGAAGGGCGCGTGTGCGCCTGGACTATGGTATCGACAGTACCTCCAGGCTTCACACGTGTGTGTGTGTTTAACCCTCTAAGATTTATTTAGGGTACTCCAGCTTGAACGAGCTGAGGTCCCAATCCCAGTCTGATGCCAAGAAACAGAATCGGCAAAACCTTTTGCTTTTTCTTCCTTGGGGAGACTGTCCCTTCTCGATATTGGAAGAGGAGGCAAAGACTACTCGCGAGTAAATTGCACCGAGGAGTGAGGTTTTCGACCATTTCTCCCTTCCGGTTCCCCTTGGTCTCTAACCGACTTTTCCCGTCCTAGCTCTGCCAAATCACCACCACCCTAAACCTATGGAAGATACTAAGTTATTGAAAATAATATAGAACAAAACAGCAAGTAAAACGGGGAGCTGGCGTTTTCTCGTGAGGGTGCTTCTCTGTCTCTTTCTCTCTCTCCTCCCCCGCTCCCTCCCTCCCATATTTAATAACGATAATGATAACAATATCGAAACTCAGTTGAATATTGGGATATCCACCCATCACACGGCACTTCTAAAACTCCAAGAGGAAAAGTTTTAAAAATATTGGAGATGGGATACAGAGAAGACTGCATTAGATTAGTAGATAGGGAAAGCTATCAAGAGGAGCGTAATACGATTAGAGATGTTTCTTCGAGATTGCTCGCTATTGATTCCGAGAATTTTAATTCTGACTCTTGCTATTGGATATAATCCGCGTTTATTACAAGACGGGAGAGGTTTACGAGAGGAAGCTATCAAGGTCGATTTCTCGAACTGTTTAATCCGACATGCACTTCATTTTAAATAATAATAATAAATAATAATAAAGAAGAGGAATAGAGTTATAAAATTAAACCCAGACGGGACTGGAAGCTGGGGGGAGGAAGGGGACAATGGGCGATTATCTGAGAGCACTCAAGATATATTGTGGAAGAAGTAATATACCCAGCGGGATCCGGGAAACGGAGGAGAAATTGCGATGCCACGTTAACCGTAACTTTGAAACGCTTAGAAACTTTTTCTTTTGTGTGTGTGTGGAGGGGATATTCCACAAAGTGAAAACTCATGTCCCCAGGTGAGTTCTGAGCAGAACTTTATCTGCCGGACTTACTTCCCTGTAAAGGTGCGTAGGGGCTCCTAAGCAGATGGCCAAATCTATAAATAGGTCCTGTGATGCATCTGATGGACTGTAGCCCACTAAAGGCTGACGCCAATGTTGCTAGCCCTGAAAGTGTCGCAAGACGCTTTGCTGATGTGTACGCGCGTGCACCGAGGCGACCATGTCCATGCAGACGTGCCTGTGCGTGTATACTAAACTATGCGTAAATTAGGGCATGACCGTAAACTGAAGGCTGGAAAAGGCTGCCAAACGCCAAACGCATAATAACATATAAGAAATCTACACTACGGTAAAATGTGTGTGAGAGTGAGTCAGAATATGAAAAGGTTAGTAGAGTCTCATGAACAGCAAAATAAGTCTCTCAAGAGAAGAAGCAATTTTGCCATCGCTGGGGGGTGAGGGTAAATTAAGTCAGTGCGGTTGCAATATTTACATGTGGGACTAAGCCCCACTGAGCTTACTTCTGAGTAAATACGTGCAAGTTCGCCCTGCACATGTCAATTAAATGCTCGTGCATTTGCAAAAGAAAAATGATGACGTGGTGGTGGCAATTTTCGGAACAACGTCCGATTATAACATCCAGCAATAATTGAATCAAAAGGGGGTCTTTCTCCCTAAAAGTCCTCCCCTCTCTCATGCCCACAAACCCTCTTTCCCTCCTGCGATTTTCTTACAGTTTTGCCTGGTTCAGGTACTCAGAGAAGTGGTACCTCGCCCTTCCTTTGCGCGCACCGCTAAAGAACCCAGGGACCGAGCAAAACGATCATAAATTTCCTAATTAGAGTTTTAGCACCAAGACAAAAAGCCCTTAATGAGTTCCATTCAGATGCCTGTCATTGTCTCCTTGTCTGCATGTGTGGTGTCTCCCAACCACCGGCCCCCACCCCATTTTTTCACACCGCTTATTTACCAACGGCCCACGGGGCTGCCCCTACGTCTCCTTTGTTAAAATTTTAATTTGCCTTCTTTTCTCGCCTTTGATGTCAAAATTCTGACCTACAAGCCTTTGAAGTTTCTTATTAGGAGGGAAATTAACTTCGCTAACTCCCCAGTCTCACTTTATTTCCCCCCTCCTATTTCTCTCTCCACCTTTACTGTATTTTGACCTACTGTGTTAAAGAAACTCCTTCAAAATTCGGTGCGAAAAGAGAAATTCACGGTGGGTAGGGGGCGGTTCGCGAAAGAAAGAGAGTGAAAGCAGACTTTTAAATCTATATTAGTGTTCAGTCCAACAGCTCCAGGAATGAATAGGTTAATTTGCGCGAGGGAGGGGGGAGTCGAGGGAGTTTGGGAGATTAATTTTGTGCAGATAATCAGCAAAATAATAAAAACAACAACAACAATAATGGAGTCCGCGCGTGCCACAATTCTGCACGGATCCCTGTCTTAACTCTAGTTGATACATTTTGCGCTGAAGGGAGATTATTTTAATAATGGTAATAATGGTAATAATAGCAATAATATTTATTATTATTATGTTTTAAGCAACAACTGTCCTAGACTGAGTTAAATCTTTGTACAAACCCCGGACTGATTGCCGATGGCTTCCACCAGATTTGAAAAGCACTCAAATAAAAGACGGCGACGTCAGTAAATGGAAGGCGTGAGTGGCGGGGGGAGGGAGTGAGAAAAGAGCCGGAGTGAGAAACCGAGAGCGAGCGAGAGAGAGAGAGACTGACTTAAAAGAAAGAGGAGGAGCTTCGAGAGAGAGACTCCGGCTGTCAATCAAAGGCGGGAGTTCCAATAATCTCCAGCAATCTGTTAGGACCTGACCTGGAGTCCACTCAGATCAATAGGAAAAGTGAAGGGAGAAAGAGACGGAGGATCGTTACGCAGCAGCGGCTGGAGGAGGAGGAAGAAGAAGACGAAGAAGAGGAAGAGGAGGAGGCGGCGGCGGCGGCAGCAGCAACAGCGGCAGCCCCCCCCCCGGCCTCGCCTGGTCTCCCCACCCCGCTAACCCACCCGGCACCGCCAATGCCTGGCAGACTTTCTGAGACGCACTAAAAAAGTGCAGGCGAGGCGAGCAAAGGGCGAACGACCGGGCTCCTTTTCTTCGCTTCTTGCGCCTCTCTCTCTCTTTCCTTCCTTCCTCGCGCTCTCTCCTTTCGCTTCTCTTTCCTTTCCTCCCCCTCCCTCTTTCCCCTCCCCTCTTTCCTTCCCCCCTTCCTTCCCCTCTTCCCCCCCTCTTCGCCTCTCCACTCCCCCACCCCAACCACACACCACCCCGCCATGGCATTTTCCCAGTTGGGATACCAGTATATCCGGCCGCTCTACCCGTCGGATCGCCAAGGGAACAGCAGCTCCCGAAGCGGGGCAGACCTCAGCCCGACGGGGACGCTCTCCAACGTGCTCTCCTCCATGTACGGAGCGCCGTACGCGGCAGCCGCGGCTGCTCAGGGATACGGAGCCTTCCTCCCCTACACCGCCGAGCTACCCATCTTCCCGCAGCTGGTAAGGAGACGAGTCCACAGATTCCGCTCTTCTTTCTCTCTCTCTTTCTCTTTCTCGCTCTCTGACACCCACCCACACCCCAACTCCAGATTTCCCCCTTTAAAAACCCGCAGTCCTCCTTTCTCCCCCTTTCTTTCTCTTTTTAGAATCTTCAGCTTTTCTTTCTCTTCCAACTCCGCCTGCGATGTGACTTTGCACAGTTGCGGGCGTAAAGCGAAGACGCAGGAAAAGGTGCAATTGGCTGGCGGTGGTTTGCAAGTGACCAGCTCGGTCTCCTGGTCCCCCCCCCCTCGATCTGGGCCCGGGGGTGCGCTAGGGGGCCGAGCAGGCGAGGGGTTAAAAATCTCTCTTCGGCAGATTGAGAAGAGCATGCAAAAAACTCCTGCCTCTGCTTTATTTTTTTATTTAAAAAAAAAAAACCTCGCAGAGTTTGGGACACAGTTCGCCCCCCCCCCGTGACTTTTTAAATTTTTATTTATTTATTTATATTTTTAAAAAGAGGCACCCTTAAACCACTGCTTAGTCGGAAGTAATGGGCCGTATTAATTTCAATGCAGCTTTCAAATAATTCCGGGTGTGTGGAGAACTGAACTGAACCAAGGGCAGCGGGGGGGGGGGAGGGGGAGAGAGAGAGAATCACCTCCGTGAGTTCCTTTGATCGTCTTTTCTCAACGTAAGAACAGTCCCATATTGTGCCTTTTCCTTGTGAATAACACGCACTGGATGAGACGGGGGCGGGGGGGGGGGAGTCGGAATCCCGCTTTGAAAATCAGTAATCATGTTACTAATACAGCAATAAGCCTTGGAAGCAAAATGATCTGCTGTGGGGATCCAAACCTAGCAGAAAATAAAGTGTTTGGGTTTTTCATAATACAAGGGAGCCTGATTTCAACAGAGAGTTGTAGGAAGGAGTTACTGAGTCCTTTTGTTGTCCATATATCTTCGAGAGTTTGAATATAGTTTCAGAGCGCCATTCCTAGGCCCGTGTTTCCCCAAGGAAAGTTGAAAAAGGGAAATCTAACAATTCCCCCAATACAATTCCCCCACCCATCAAAACAAATGGGCGCTGGTATTCTGTCTCTCTCTTTCTCTCTCTCTCCTCCTTTCCGTGAGCGGTTGATTGACAGTTCCATCTAGCGCGCGGAGGAATCGTCAGGCAAAAGGGTGTTTTGTTTTTTTATTTAAAGGGGGTTTAGCAGCAACACCTCCGTTGTGCAAGTTGCGGGGCGGGGGAGAGGAGAGACACGCAGAAACTTCGAGCAGAGATTTTGTCAAGTTAAGCATGAGCGTTTCTTTAAAGCAAAAACAAAATCCAACTTCTGCAAAGTTGCAAGCGGTGAATTAAAAACAACAACAGCCCCGGATCTGTTATGTTTTCTCTCAAGGAAACCATGGGAGATTTAATAGGATCTCCCATTAAATGCACGGCATATGCTGTGCATCCCTCTTGTCTCCCCACACCACGTCTCATTTGGGGGTTGTGCGTGTGTGTGAATATATACGTAAACCTATTTTACTTCTGTCATATATGTCATAACGTCCAGCTACTTTTCGAGATTGTGTTTCCCGAGTTCTGGAGGCCAGGGCTGCATGCGAATGACCCAAGAAGTTTTAAAAACGTGAGCGAGGTGCGCGCGTGTGTGCGCGTTCAACTCGCTATTGAAAATACTTTTCAAAAAGGACTGAGCGAGAAACTTGGCTGGGACACCTCTAGAACTCTGTGGATTTAGGAAATAACAGGCAGCCTCCCAACCGCCCCCCGCATACACATCAATCCCCTTTATAACTTTTGAAATGAGAAATTATTATGAAACTGCAGGCGGAATCGCACTTCTCCATATATATATATCGAACTTAAAAGGGCAAGCTTCCGAGTCTCACAGCGCTCTTCGTCACCCGGCAGAATGACAGCCGCGCAGCCCTTGATTCATTTGATCCCGTCGAATATTTTGCTCGACTTATCTTCCACCCCTTTGGGAGTCAAGAGGGCTACTGAACCGGTGTGGGGGCTCTCTCCTCCTTGAAAAAGTCCATTTCCATGGCTAACCGTTAGTTGCTCTGTGTAACGCCCCCCTCCCCATTTTTTCTGTCCTTCTCCAGGGAGCCCAGTATGAGCTGAAGGAGGGCCCCGGCGTCCAGCACCCGGCTTTTCCTCACCACCACCCGGCTTTCTACCCCTATGGGCAGTACCAGTTTGGCGACCCGTCGAGGCCCAAGAACGCCACCCGCGAGAGCACCAGCACCCTCAAGGCCTGGCTGAACGAGCACCGGAAAAACCCTTACCCCACCAAAGGCGAGAAGATCATGCTGGCCATCATCACCAAGATGACCCTCACGCAAGTCTCCACCTGGTTCGCCAACGCCCGGCGGCGCCTCAAAAAGGAGAATAAAATGACCTGGGCTCCGCGGAGCCGAACCGACGAGGAGGGCAACTCTTACGGCAGCGAGCACGACGAAGAGGACGGCGAAGGCGACAAGCGGGACCCCGACGACGAGGAGATCGACCTGGAGAACATCGACACCGAGAATATGGAGAGCGGGGCGCCAGGGGCCAAAGCGGGGCAGCTTCTCCTGGAAGGGGAGGACGACGAGGAGGAGGACGAGGAGGAGGAGGAAGAGGACGAGGAACCGCCGGATGATTCGGTGCTCCTCCATTCCGACGCCAAAACCACCGACTCGGAGGGCTCAGACGGCTTCGAGGACCTGCCGGGAGCTCAGGAGCGCTTCTTGAAGGCTATGGAGGCCCGTCAGCGCGCCTCGTCGGGCGAGCTGCCTTCGCCAGCGGCTCTCCAGCAGCAGCGGCTGCAGCAACAGCGCCATCCTTCCTCCCCAGCGTCCCCCCCAACGGCTCCAAGCCCCGCTTTGGCACCGCAAGCGCAGCCTCCCAAGCCCAAGATCTGGTCCTTAGCAGAGACGGCTACCAGCCCGGATAACCCGTCGCGGAAATCTCCCCCCAGCGGAGGTTCCCCCCCTGCGGCAGCGGCCACCCCCCAGAGCCTCCAGCTGGTGGGAGCCCCCGCACCGCCGCAGCCTCCTCCAACGGCCTCGGGCCCCGCGCACAGACTGGTCGCCTCTTGCCCTCTGGGCAAATTCGCTAACTGGTCCAGCCAGGCCTTCTCGGCCCACCCCCATCATCACCACCACCACCATCCCCACCCGCTCACTTTACTGAACACTCCCCACCTGCTGGGACTCGGGGGGGCGAACCCCAGCGCGGCCCCCAGCGCGGCAGCTATCGCGGCTTTCTCCAGACCCGCAGACCAAGCGCAGAGCGCGGAGTCCTCCGGAACAGGTAACCCATTCGATGGGAGGGAGGCGTATACCTGAGAGGGGGGAAAGGCAAGGTGGGGGGAGGAGGGGGGAAACAACTTGGCTGCAACCCTAAGATCCATGGGACTTACGTGGGGGAGAGAATTTTGAACTAGGGTGGGTTTGTATGCGAGGCTGCGCGTTTATTCCCTGAGACTTATGTGGCATTCAATTAAGTTTCCTTAGACAACACTGAAATGAACCTGAAGAAATTTGAGTCCATTCATTTCAGTGGGTCTACTCTGATTAAAATTAAGTTGGCTACCACTAAAATAACTTATAAGAACGCAAATGGTAGAAGGAAGGGGGACTTAGAAGGAAGCTCCAGAATAGAGTAGGTGGAATAAAAAACGACGAAAGCGGGAGGTATTCCTCGAGGGTTTGAAGCCCAAAGAAGCAATTCATTATGACGGGGAAAGACAGTCAGACCCTCACTGCTCCCTTTTCTGGACTCTCTATATCTCTTTTCCCAAAAGAGGTCCAGGCTTTCTTAGTTGGCCTAAAGATTCAGTTTATATTTTGGACAGAAACATTGGCTGGATCTCTCCACAGCCCACGAACATGCAAGATCATGGCTGGATCAGTTTCTGTCTCCTATACTATGGACTTCAGTGCCAGGCTCCCAATTTAGAATCACATAGTAATAAATAAATCAGAAGGCCTTTACCTGGGGCCTTTTCTTTTTAAAACAACAACTTCCACCAATATTGCCTTCAAAACTGGGGGAGCTTTTTTTTTAAAAAAATTGCATTCTCCCAGTTAGGAATACCCTAGTTGCTGTGGTCAGAATTGGTGCTCTCTGTATTGATGGTATCATCTGCCTATTTTAAAAAGCACATTTAACACCCCCCCCCCACAAAAAAACCCTCTCTTATATTTGCTAGGAAAGAAATCCCCAAACTGAAATCAAAGGTGTGGGTCTTTGGTCTGTTTTTTTACTTCCATGTAAAATGGGTTTGGCAATCCAGGTGTTCTGTGACCTTAAGCACACACTCTGAAGCGATCAAGCAAAATCCCACTGAAATGAAGCATTTTTATTTTAATACTGGACATGGTTAGGATCTGGGTTCTCTTTAATAGGTTTTCATTTTTTCATTTTTTAAAAATGAATGTACTGAGCTAAGTTGCTAAGAGTGACATGAATTCAGGAACCTTAGAGAAGCAAATCCAAGGTGTTTTTTTTTAAAAAAAAGGAACCTTTTTTTTCTTTGTTTGCTTTTGTTTGTTTTAGATCGATCTAGTGCCTTGGAAGTAGAGAAAAAGTTAATAAAGACAGCTTTTCAACCAGTTCAGAGGCGGTAAGAGATTATCTATGTCCTAGAGGGTACATTAAAAAGGGAGAGGAATTTGCTTGTAGACCAATTCCCATTGACATCAATGGGACTTGCTGCCCTGCAAGATGCAATCTCTTGCAGACTTACTTGGGAGTAAATGCCACTGAAACCAGGACTTGGACTTCCTTCCAAGTAAACATGTGAGGGATTTGGGCCCCACCATGTATATTTAGGACTGGGGAAGAATTATAAATGGCCAGTTTGGTTCCAGTCCCTCTGAGATTCATTTTCCAAGCCAGCTTTAGTGCACTTTTGTGATGTTAGATAAGAGCACTAAGGAAAGATTGCAGAGTCAGTTTTCTAGAATTTGTAAACTAGTGCTTGTGAGATACAAAGGCCCCCTCTGCAACTCTTTAGAGTCTTGTTAAAATCAATATAGGGAAGCAGAAAATTCCCAGTCTGATCACCTCCTTTTTAAACCTCCAGTACAAAATTGGCCAAATTGAAATATTGGTTTAGTCTATGAAATAAGGTGGACAAGCCAATGTAAACTATGCTCTCTTGCATACCTGTGGAGTTTAGGTGTGTGATATATCTGCATATATTTATTTGAACATGCACACCTATATGTATAATCCTGGCTATGTACAAGTGTGCATTCACAAACGCACACAGATGCACCCTAATGAAATGAATAGATTTAATTGTGTGGTTGGTGCATATGCATACACACATATATTTCTTTGGCTATAATATGCATGTCAACTGTGTCTGGACGTTGACTAGAAAGAATGCGCCATGATTGTGTGTGAGTACATATGCTTGTGCATAAATGTACATATATTTCATAACTTGCATTTAGCAGTGAAATAGTGTTCACTGCAAGGTTGCTTGATAGTGCTTAAAAATGCACAGCGCTTTGGCCTAAATAAAAAAAAAATAAGTAAAAGGATTGTGTCCCTAACATATTAGAGTGGCTATAAAACTGCAGAGGGTTAGCCACATGAATCTGCTGCAGCAAAACTAAGAAAAGATTCTCCCGACACCTTAAAGACTAACATATGGATTGTGGCATCAGTTTTTATGGACTAAAGGCAAAGGAGCAGGCGGGTTAGTGCATTTCAGAACTCCGCAAAAGCTTATGTTGCAGTCAATCTGTTAGCCTTTAAAGGGCACCCCCCACTCCGCATAAAATTGGAGTAGTTTTTGCTCATGGTTTTTGAATGTTTTCAAAGACTTTTTGTTCCACGTTAAAGAAAGTATAAGCTCCGCTGCAGTCTCCAGTTCTGGCTGCCTATTAGATGATCAGAGAAATCAGTATTCAAGATATATATCTATATATCTTCTTTTTTTTCTGTGTTCCTTTTCTTCCAGGCCTCAGAACCAACTTGATGCAGCTATGGTTCTATCTGCGTTGTCATCATCATAGTTAATTTTTTTATAATTATTGTTCTAATGATTGTAAAATAAAATTCTCTGTATAGTTACAACTTGTACGCATGTCCATGTATCAAATGAAAAAAATTACAAAAACCAAGAAAAAAACCCCCCTGCTTCTGTGCTATCATCTGGATTAGCTGAATTCGTGAGGTTTTTTGGAAGTCCAGTGCGAAATAGGCGTCTTCATTTTCTTTTTTGTATATATAGTAAAAAGAAAAAAAAATGTACATATGTGTGAACCAAATTGTACAAGAAAGTATATATTTTTGGCTAATAAACTGTTGCCACTTTGACTACAATTTTCTGATACCTACGTGAATTATTATTATTATTATTATTATTATTATTATTATTATTATTATTATTATTATCATCATCATCATCATCATTATTTCCTTTTGTCACTTTGGGAAACTTTTAAACTAGTTTTGGAAGATTCCCCACTGTGCTTAGATTTCCAGAAGGGTAGCCGTCTTTAGAGGCTTCCAAATCCTGATTTTCTATAACTGCGAGAACGAAAATCAGTAGCAATCCTGAGTACAAAACGCAGCTGTGTGAGCTAGCTAGAAGAAAATGTCAACAGTGTGTGTTTGTGTACAGGAAAGAGAGGTGTGTGCGTATTCATTTGAATTATAGAGAGCGGGGGCAGAAATCTATACAGTATTTGGGACTTTCTGGTTACTTTGCTGTATTAATTTTTAAATAGATTTTTGAGGTGGGGGGGGGACCCGCGTGTTTATGTATTAGGAATGATTGGTGGGGCCATCGCTGCAGATCTGATCAAAACGCCTCGCACTACCCTGTTTTTGTTTTGTGTGTGTGTGTTAAGAGGTTCCCGCCTGAAAGCCAAGTCCGCTGGTTTAAATGGCCCATATTTTTCAAAGTTGCAAAAAACCTCCTTAGGAGATCGAATCGTCCTTTCGCTTTGCGGCTGGAAATCCTGGGCGATTTCAGGGGGTCGTTCAAAGCGCTCTCGCGTATGTTTGAATTGCTAAGCGCTACGGGGGTTGGTTTGTGTGTGTGATTTCCACACCCACCCACACCCCGGTCGCTTCTCCTTCCACGTTCGCGTAAGGATCGGACTGTATATTTGAGACAGCTGTTGGCTGGATCAAGGCAGGGGCAAGGCAATTTGGGAAAGTCAGCCCCGTCGTATTTCTCCTTGTCCTCTTTCCACGGCTAAAGAGACACAAGGTCGGAAGGAGGTGGGCGGAGAGAGGAAAGGCCCGAGTAAAAGGAGGAAAGAGGAGAGGGTCTCTCTCTCTCTCCCCCCCCCCCCTTTATTCTTTCCAAGGAGATGTGGATTAAGAAGGAAAAACTACTGCCGGCTGAGCTGGCAGCGCACGGGAGGGATTGGGCGCGGAGGGAAGGAGCAGGATCGCTATCTCCCGTGATTATTTTATATGCATTATCCGGCCGTTTCTATTTATTAAAAAAAGAGGGGGGAAAGAAATCAGAAAGTGAGAGGGGGACGGGAACCCGCCGTCTCGGCTTCGGAGCGCGAGTGAAATCTGGAACTCGAGCGCCCTCTGCAGGCAGAAAGCCACTTGTCTAGTGCGCATTACCCTGCCGAGAGCCAACTAGCGTGTGTGTGTTTACTCGGAAGTAAGTTTCGCTGAAAGCAGTGGCCACTTACTCCCGGGAAAGTTCGCGCGGGAGTTCGGCCTTTCTTCTTTTCTTTGGAGGAAGGCCCGCTTTGTTCGTTTTCCTTTCTTCTGACTTCCCTGCGTCCCGCGTCCCCCCACGCCGCCTTTCACGGAAAATGTGGGTTTTCTATCAGGCTCCAGCATGCATTTCAAGTTAACCCTCTCTCTAAACGTTCCTGGGAACTCTAGTTTAATCGCCACGGTACTACAATTCCCAGCACCCCTCACCAACCCTTTGCGTGGGTGCAGGTGCTTTAAATATATGGTGTGCTTGCAGCCAAACAAAACCGATATACCTTTAAAGCACATTTTCCCCTCTCAAAGAATTCTGGGCAATGTAGTTTGTCAAGCCCTGCTGGGAATTGTGACCCTGTGAAGGGTAAACTACAATGCCCTGGATTGTTTGAGAAAGCGAGTATGTTTCAAATGTGCTTTAACAGTATAGTGCAAGCCTGGAGTCACGTCAACATTCAGTTATTTTGGCATAAGCTCCAGTGAACTCCATGGGGCTTACTACAGAGTAGACCTGTGCCCTTTTGGTCTATTTCTGGAGTGGTGGTGGTAGGGGGAATAATCTGGTTCAGGCTAGGTGCCTTTCAGTTTTATTACTAGTACTGTTACTATTATTTTGCCAAGCTACACCTCCCAGCAACCTCTGGCCATTGGTCATTGCTAGCTGGGGCTGATGGGAGCTGGAATTCAACATCTGGAAGGCACTGGGCTGCTCTGGTTAGTACAATGCAGAGCAGGGGAACATTTTTGGGCTTCTAGAGCGAGCTTGGTAAGTGATGGGAGAAGTCAGCAGCAACCTCGACCCGCCTGCAAAATAATCTATGACGCCCCAAGGACCTTATTACCCGATGTTGTAAGCTATTGATTACCTTTTTGGTTAACCCACCTCCAACCCCGGAAATGAAGCAGCAGGCTCCTGGGGGGCTGGACCGGTGGGGGTGGGGGGAGAAAAACAAAACCAGGAATTTAAAACCAAAACAAAAAAGATTGGAGGAGAGAATAATCTTCTTATGGCAAACGATAGGGTGTTTTTAAAAAGCACAAATGGTACTGCTTTGCAAATAAGTGATACCAGCAATATTCACCATGTCTTTAAAGAGCACAACTGCCCCCCAAAAAAAGAATCATGGGAACTGTAGTTTGTGCTGGGTGCTGGGAGTTGTAGCTCTGTGAGGGGGGAAATTGCAGTCCCCAGGATTCCTTAGGGAAAACCATGTGCTTTGGATATGCTTTAAATGCGGGGCACAGATCTGCTTTTCTATTGCAGTCCCTGTGGAGGAACATACACAAGTGATGTATGGAAGACAAAGGCTGGGGCAGGGGCAACAACAACCACCCAAATGTGGGATTCTCTTAGTGTCATTTGTGAGTGTGCACCCTACAATCCCTGGGCAAGAAGTGGTTTTTTGAAAGTGAATACATAGAGGAAAACCCTGCTGGGGAAAAGCGTAAGGCCAAGGCTGCACTGGTGTACATGCTTTCTTGGAAGTTAGCCCCATTGAACTCAGTGGGGTATACTTTTGAGTAAAAAGGCAGAGGCTCTCCAGCTGCCCACTTTGGAAAAGAAACAGTGTTAAGGCACTAATTTTAGTCCTCCTTAGGTCTGGCGCAATTGGTTAGAAAATGCAAGGTTGGAACTTGTTGGGAAGGTTCCATTTGCTGAACACAATTGGCTAGGATGGAAAACCCTCACCAAATTTTCATTCATAAGAGTGTATTTCCATTGCATCAATTTCACTAGTTTGCAGAAAGGCGTTTAGGGAAACAAATCTAATCTAGGGTATTACTTGTTACAGGTGCCGTTTAAAAACAAAACAAAACAGCAACTATTGAACTGCTGTGCTGCATTATTCAAAGTTAACACCCCTTCCTTAGTTTGTGAAGTGTGATGGGCATTCTGGCTTTGTGAGGGGTAAGCCACAGTTCTCAGGAGTGTTTGAAGGCGTGTGTGCTGTATATGTGCTTTAAATATATGGTGTACACGCGGCCTTGTAAGTCTTTTATCAAATTTCTTCCAAGGAAGTTGCAGCAGGACACACAGGCAAAAAAAGAGGGACCTCTCTCACAGCAAAACCCTATGCGTATTTACTCAGAAGTAAGTCTCAGCTGCATTCAATGCAGCTTACTTCCAAGTAGGTGTTCATAGGATTGCAGCATGGAAAAGTTGCTCTCCTGTCATTTCTTCTCCTTCTTTCCCTCCACCCTTTTCCAGAGAAAAAGCCTCCTAGAAAATATGGAAGGGGAAGAAAAATATAGAAAACACCCCTTTCCAAATTTGATTGTAATTGGAAAAACCCACAAAGTTTTGCATGTGGATCTTTGCATGAGGTAGAGAAGAAATGAAAAGCAAGGAGGTGGCAAAGCAGCTCCATTTCCTTAGCAAAGTGTTGAAAATTGGCCAGCTTTGCAAGAGGTCAAGCGGCTTAGAGTCACTTCAGTTTTACCTGCCGGTTTGAGGAGGGAAGGGACTAATTTTTTCCTCAGCCTGAAAGAAGCATGGGTTTATAAAAGGTGGGGGATTAAAGCAGACCTGCCTTTGCCCATTAGGAAAATTAAAATTAAATTAAAACACACACTTTCCCCATAACTTTTGACTCCTTCTAGCTTCAGAATTCAGGAAGCTTCGTACAATCAAACCACAGCCATCCCATCTCCCCTTTTGCTGTGGGTCCCTTCCCCCCACCCTCCTTTCTTTGGCAGTTAACTTCAAAAACGGCACAATTATGGGATATTAAAACTAACTACAAGTCAGGCCTGTTATGAGGTTGGTGCAGGGCCCTCTCAGATCTAACAAAGCAGCTTTTGGTGTGAACCAAAGGTTGCCAGATTATTATTATTATTTTAAAAAATCAGTTTAAATGAACACATAAAAAGCTAGTAGTTGTGTTAGTCAGCAGAGCGAAAGGAGATCAAGGAACAGAAATAATAATCTCTTTTACGGGTTAACCAATTGTTGCAAGGTTTGAAAGGCAGGTAACTTTCACCATCGTAGGGATAGTCAGTCTGTTCACACAGGCAAGTGTGTAGAAGATTACAAAGTGGGGTTTGCGTTGTGCAATGAGGCTGACATCCAGGGGTTTTCTTTGGAGTAAGCGTGCACACAGGATTGCGTTGTAAGACGGACAGGGTGTGTGTTTGCCAAACTATCTACAGCAGGACTCTTGTCATTTCAATTTAGGGTAGGTTGCTGGTGTGTGTGCTAACTTGTGACTCTTCAGAAGTTGTTCAACTCCCATCACTCCTGACCATTGATCATGCCAGCTGGGGCTGATGGGAGTTGCAGTTTAACAACGTCTGGAGGACCAATGGTTAGCCCTCCTAATTTAGGGTCAATTCACATTCAAGGCAAAAGCTATGTGCACATTTACCATTTATTCTGGCCCCAGTGTGCTCCCACCAGAGATATGTGAAGCTAAGTACACATGACAATAGCCACAACTCATATATAACTTGTAGTTTCTTGAGAAATACCACTTATTGATGTGTTTACCCTCAAAACGGCTCGCATCCAGTTTGAAAATGTAAGCTGTGGCTAAGCTGAGATGTGCACATTCCAGACATCCATTGCACATGCACAGATGACTATGCATGCACAGAAGAGTACAGGAGGTTGCATGAGCAAAGAAACAAATCAAGTGATCTGTTAATGGTGGGCACAGCAAGGTAAAGCGTGATTACTGAAACACAGCAGGGGGAAATGACCTCGCTGGGTTTTAAGCTGTTCATGTGTACATGCCCTAAAATGGAGCCGTGCATTGCCAAGAATGTGGAGCTATCAGTGGGAATGACATCTCTATGTGGAATCCCCTCCTTCCATAATAAATAGTAAAACTTCACGTTGAGTGCTTCCCCATTTTAATATATGTGTAAGTTTATATATTATAAGTCACTTTGAGTTATCTTGGTAAAAAATGACTAATAAATTTAATTAATTAATTAAGTAAGTAAGTAAGTAGGTAAGTAAGTAAGTAAGTAAGTAAGTAAGTAAGTAAGTAAGTAATAGTGACACTGAGACTTAGGTTTATGCTGGGGTGTTTTAACTACACCTTGCAAAAAAACTCAATATGCAGATGCCATTTTCAGCAACAGGCCCATTCTCCTTGTAATACAGGCAACTCCTTATTTGTGCACAACAGGTGATGCACACGCTGTTTTTGGCACTGCAAGGGGGTGCGGCAGGAGTGGGGCAGGGCAGGGTTACGTGCGTCCCACTGGCACGTGTGGTGACATAGAACCTCCCCCTCCCACGTAAATGGGGAGTTGCCTGTAAATTGCTCCACAACCCCTCAAATTGCTATTGAGCCTCTTTGATACTATGTGAATGCATGTGTGACTATTGTTGATGCAGGATAGAAAGTCTGCAGTGTGTGCCCATTGTTAAACGGAATGTGCTTCCCAGGCTCTATGGGAACCTGTGGCCCTGCAGATATCTGCACTGCGAATTAAGACACCACCTTTTCAGAGACGTGGGAGGGGGGAAGGATCAAGGAAGGACTTAGGGGACATGGGGGTATATAGGAAGCTGCCCTATACCAAATCAGACTGATGGTCATTATTGTCTATACCGATTGGCAGAGGCTCTGCAGAGTTTCTGATAGGATTCTCTCCCAGAGCTCTCTGGAGATGCCAGGATGTGAACCTGGGATCTTAGGCATGCTCTGCCACTGACCTATGGGGAGAAGGACAAGGAATGAGTGAGAAAGATGGGTGCTTCAGGACTCTGTGGAGGTATCATGGGCAGAAGTTATTTTTACCAACTTTGGCTACTTCACCAACAATAGGGTTATTGGAAGAAGTCAGATCTTGCCTCAGTTAATAACATGTTTTGGTTCCATCCAGGTTAGATTACTGCAATGCACTCTACAGGGGCTGCCCTTGAAGATTATTTGGAAAGGTCAGTTAGTGCAGAACTGGGCAGCTAGAAAACTTGTAGGGACTAGACATTATGGCTAATCCATGCTAGTTACATTGGCTGCCTATTTGTTTCCAGACGCAGCTGAAGGTGCTTTGTTATTGACCTTTAAAACTTTAGTAGTTAGGGGCCAGGCTATTCCTTCACTCATATGAGCCTGCCCTGGCCTTAAGATCATCATCTGAGGCCTTGCTGTGGTAAGAGTTTTCAGGCTGGCAAGTATCAGAGATCTTTGTAGTGGCTTCACACCTCTGAGGCTTCAATACCCTCCCTGAGGAGGTCCATACAGCCCTTTCTTCACTGACTTTGTAGATCCTTAAACCCCTTCTTATTCCAGTCTGCATATAATTTTATGTAGATCTGTTTTAGCACATCTTTCTCTGGTGCCTTTATTTTCATTGTGCTTAATACTAGTGTTTTATGCAATTACAAATTATTTTCAAAACATGGGGATTTTGTTGAAAGGTGGGATAAGCATCTCTGAGGCCCCATCTGCACTATACATTGAAAGTAGTATCATACCACTTTCAACTGCCATGGCTTCCCTAAAATAATCCTGGGAACCGTAGCTTGTTAAGGGTGCTGAGAGTTGTTATGAGAGTCTTATTCCCCTCAAAGAGCTATAGTTCTCAGTGTAGCTTAACAATCAACCCCTCTTCCCAGGGCCTTGGTGGGTCCTCAAAGTTCCTGGTCTTGCCCTGACCTCCATGTTTCTGTCATAACTTCTGAATGGAATCTACACGTGTACACACTACATTTCCACAGTTTACTGACTCTGCAACACAGATCCACTTTGAACATGTGTAGACTCTGTTATGATGAGCACATAAGAACATAGGAAGCTACCAGTCAGACCACTGGGTCATCACACCAGGTGCCTCCAACCTTTTCAGACCCAGAACCCACATGAATGTGGGGACCTATTTCTTAACCACATATTTGAATGGTGTTGATGCTCCTGTTGTGACCCACCTTGCATCAGGCCATGACCCAATAGTGGGTCATGACCCACTAGCTGAAGACCAGCAGTCTACACTGACTGGTAGTGACGCTCTGGGATTTGGGGCAGGGAGTCTTTCCGCAGCCCTATCTGGAAACACCAAGATTAAGTCTGGGGCCTTCTGCATCCAAAGCACCGGGTGCAATCCTGATCTCTGCCCCCCAACATGTGTGTGTGCGTGCGTGCGTGTGCTCAGGTATTACAAATATGCTGTCCATACATGTACATTTCTTTGAAGAGAAGCAAAATACAGACTAAAGTTAAATTCAGGCTAAAAACACAGAGGTGCCTTTTCTTGCTGTATAATTCTTAGGGCAGCTTTCAACAACCTGGCACCTTCCAGATATCTTGGACTATAGCTCCCATCATTCCCCAGTCAGCATGGCCAAAGGTCAAGGATGATGGGATTTGTAGTCCAACAGCATCTGGTTGGGGAAGGCTGTCTTATGAGAATCACGGAGAAGCTTCACCAGAAGAGCTGCGGTAGATTTTATTACCACTATCCTTCCTATGCAGGGACGCCACTGCATCTCCTGCAGAACCGATAAAGCTGCCGGGTGCTAAGAGTTAACACCAAGTTAAAAGTACCAACACACAGGAGCATCCAGGGTGACATGCTTCAAGTTGAGACAGTACAAGTTATGCAAATGCAAAAGGGGTGTGCGGTATTGACATTTTGAGGTCACAGTGATAGGAATGTATTATTTATAGGCCTGGGTTGCAGGAGGCCGATAAACTACATTTGAAATCCTCGAGGTTTGTAAAGCTAGAAGAAGAGTCTCCCCCCCCATTTCCTTTTTAAAGATGCACATTAGCAGGTATGAGGTTAACCTACCTAAAAATTCTCTATTTAGACAGCCTTTTCTGTAAGATGGCTGGTTCTGTACAATAAAGGATGTGATGTAGAAATAAAAGTTTTCATAAAAAATTAAGAGGAAAATAATTGTCAGGATGCTTGCTTTATCTCTGGCTATTTATTTATTTATTTATTTATTTAAAACAGAGGAAGCCTCCAAAGAGAGGGCTGTCCTTTGTGAAACAGGACACCCAGCTGTATGGGGAAGGTCACACTTTTGCTTAATTTAGGGAACACTGATGAAGCACCGGTGACCTTGCCAGTCTACTCCGTGGCAGCCACAAACAACATCAGTAAACACCCCCTTCAATAATCAACACTGCACGAGAGACTTTTGGATCTTTTTTTGCCGAATTCCTGTGTGCAGCGGCTTGGCCACTCCTGCGCTGAGCACGCTCCCATGCTCCCATTTTGTTGGATGCTGGGATTTGACATCCACCTTCCCTCCTGTTCTGAGCAGAGGAGAGGTGCAAAGAGCTTCTCTATGTAAGTGAGCTCTGTAGTTGGCGATGTAGGTTACTTCTGATCGGGGGCAGGCAGGCAGGCAGGCAGGCATGCTTCCACCATTTTGTGGTCCTCTTTCAGATGTGACACCCCTTTTGTGCTTTGCCATGCCCCAAAGGAAGCCATTTTGTGTCATGCCACACATCCACGGCAGCCATTTTGTGATGGGCACCCAGGGTACGTTCTGTGGGGTTGATGTGCCATTGGCTCCCTTGCATCACCTGACAGACTAACAAATCAGAAGCCTGGGCATAGCACTACAGCCTCCAGATGTGTTGTGTCTGCAATACCACCTCCTCACCACTTGCCTTGGCAGTGCCCAAGAGCAGTAGATAATTTTCAGCATAGCTATGGCTCCCTCTCCTGGCAACCTACCTTGGTGACAAGGAACTTTAGCTGGCACTGCCCATGGTTTATCTCCAAGTGGGTGTGTAAATTAGCCCTCGTGATTTATGCCTGCGTTTTCATTGTGAGGCTCACCCTTTAAATCTTTCTCCTTCAGATGATCGCTGGTTTGCCACAGCTCTGGCTAGCCAGAGAAAGCTTTTAGCCTAGCCCACCTGCCCCCCCCCCCTGCTTCTTGGCTGCTCTTTCCCTGTCTAATCAATTATCTTCCTAGCTAGTCCTTCTCAAAGGTGAGAGCTCATTATGCATATTCATAAATCACAGTGCCCAGACCTGACACTGATTGATGTAATCATCTCTCTTCCTCCACAAGGGCTAGGATAGGGAGGGAAAGGGAGCAGGGCTGTTGGGTGGGGGGCGCAGGAGATGGCAAGCAATTGAGACTTGCAAATTGTCAAACCGGGGTCCTCTCCAACTTCAGCCAGCTCTGTTTCTTGCTTCCTATTGACTGCAGAGCAAGGGACCCAGCACAAGCATCTTGTAAAGGCAAATGAAGAAATGCCAGCCAGTTGCCTTCGGCCATTTGTTTTACTTAGAATATCTGCAGGCTGCTTTTCATCAGTGCTCTCTGAGCAACTTACAATAAATAGAATGAAACCTCGACTGGAATATGGTGCATCCTTAAGAACAGGAGTAGGGAACCAACTGTGGCCCCCAGGCCCCTTTATCTGGCCCTTGGGACTCTTCCCATAAAGCAGCTCTCATTGGCTTTGTGTATCACACTCCTTGAGCATTTCTGTCTGGGTGAAATGTGTCCTTGGATGCTCATAATGCTTTTTTGCTTGTCTGAATGGGGGTCAGAGGGTGTGTGTGTGTGTGTGTGTGTGTGTGTGTGTGTGTGTGTGTGTGTGGAAACTAGGCTACTGTACAGAGGTAAATTTTACATTAATTGTTCCACCCACATTTATCTCTGGTTCCACCCACCACTGACTTGTGCCCCTTGGAAGGTTGTCCAGAAGGGAATGCATGCCTAGCACTCAGAGAATGTGCTTGTGGTTAGCATGGAGATTGCCACCATAAAAGGCTATCAAGAACTGCTAGCCGTGATGGCTGTGCTCTGCCTCCTTGGTCAAAGGCAGCAATACTTCTGAATAACAGTTGCTGGGAAGCATAGGATGGGAGAGAGGGTTCTTGGGCTCAGGTCCTGTGTGCAGGTTTCCCATAGGCATCTGGTTGGTCACTGTGAGACCAGGATGCTGGACTAGATGGGCCGCTGCCCTGATACAGCACGATGGGCGGGTTATAAATAATAACATCATTATCATTCTTATCATCTTCTTCTTATGTTCTTAAAACCTTCTGAAGAAGTTTAAGACTTGGGCGAACACAGGTTTCCTCTTGGTGCTGAAAAGAAAACCAGTATGGCCTTAGGTGCACCTCTTGGGGGAAGGGTGACATGTTTTCTTCTGGCCACCAGAAGCCTGCCAAGTCATGGCTTCTCTTGAAGAATCCTGGAAACTAATGTGCTGGTGGTAGGAGACCCCTCTCCCCCCTACAGAGCTACAATTCCCTAACATTCAGTCTGTATTCCCAGGGAAGTCAAGGACCTGTAGCTCTGTGGAGTCTCCTAAAAACTCTCAGCATTCTTAACAAAGAAGCCATGACTATTGAAGTGACGTGAGGCTGCTGTAAATGTATGGTGCGGATGTGGCTTCCATCTGTTTCAGTGGTTTGTGTATCTATTAAGGGAGAAAGTAACCCTCCCAAAGAAATGCTAAGTCGAAGAAGAGAAAATGCTCAAGGGCCAGCCTGCTAATAAAAAAAGAAGAAGCTGAAGCTTATTTTACCAACTGCCTTGCTATTTTGGATGCTATATGTTGAGATGGGGATAGAAACAAGCTTTCCACAAGGTTTGTTTCACAGCTGAAAAGCCCACTCTTCCCTGACACTGCTTCATAAGATTACACTGCATTCAGGCTCTGCAGTTACGGTGCTGGGTTCAGACTCACAACAGCAAGAACCATATTGTGTTGATTCAGACCTGGGCAGTCGACAAGTTGTCCTCCCTATATAATAGGACACCAGCTCCCATCAGTCCAAGTCTATGTTGCCAAAAATCAGAGCTTATGGACCAGTGGGGGGCCAGGTGTGGCCTGGGGAGCTCCCTGAGGGTCTGAAGAGGCTCGGAGGATAGCATTTACCACCTTGCTGGCCTTTACTTTCTCATTTCTGGTACAGACAAAACTATGCTAGATGGACCTATGTCCTTAAAGCATTAGGTCTGGTCATAATGCTATTATTCCAAAACAGATCCATTTACTTTCATGCATGACTCTGGAGGAGAGGGTTTGCATTCAACTTCTTCAAGAGATGTGCAGGTTAAAGGACTAAACGTCACTGAAGTTAGTGCGACTTACTTCTGGGTAGACATGAATAGAACTGAACTATATTACAGTGGTACCTCGGGTTAAGTACTTAATTCGTTCCGGAGGTCCGTTCTTAACCTGAAACTGTTGTTAAACTGAAGCACCACTTTAGCTAATGGGGCCTCCTGCTGCCACCGCGCTGCTGGAGCCCGATTCCTGTTCTTATCCTGAAGCAAAGTTCTTAACCTGAAGCATTATTTCTGGGTTAGCAGAGTGTGTAACCTGAAGCGTATGTAACCCGAGGTACCACTGTATAGACTCTCTGCTCACCATATAAACATTTAAGCTAGCAATTGGTTTCACATTGGTGGTATTATTTGTGTTCTCAAGATTATGTTTGAGCATAACCATGTTCAAACTTCAGTTTCCATGTTGAAAGGTACAATTTCCCCTCCAAAGGTTTGGGGCTTCTTCCTCTTCTTTGTTCTGAAAAAGTAAAGGAAAAGGAAACATGATTCTGATCAGGAATGTAAGAGATGTTACCAACGACCAATAATAAATTCAATAAAAGATATATGCACCTCAAACCATGCCAGGGATATTACCAAAGAAAGTAACCGCTAATCAAGTGATTTTGAATGCCTTATCTCCCCTGTTAACAAACAGCTATAAGAAAATTAAGGCTTATAGCCTGATTGCTTTTTAATCTAAGAAAAACCAATAAAGATATCAAAGGTTCTTTATACTGAATGCTCTGAATGCAAAGCAGACTAACAAGGGCCTTGCTCCGCTTTAAGTAAGACCCCCCCCCTTAAACTGCACAGATGTTAACCCTTACCTTTAAACAAAAATCCTCCAAACGTCACATTCCATAGCACAGCTGAGGAGAAATATTTAATTTTTATGGACAAAGGCCTTTGGAGAATACTGCCAGGACAAAACCTCCTTTTATGAAATGCCGAACAGGCAACGGCGCCCACAATGGCTGCTTGCTAACGACGTATGTCCAACAGGCCTCTTTAACTATTCAGCAAATGAAGGATATTAAACAACATTTTGCTTTAAGGTATGCTGAGGCCATCCCCATTAGGACACGGTGCCATTCATTTATCCACATGTTAAGTGAATGTCCTTGTGGCTAATGAGCAATAATCAACAGTGACTCCACTTCATTCCTTTGCTCGCAGCAATGTTAAATACTCTGATGGAGCCTCTTTGCTGACACACACACACACACACTAGAGAATATGGTTAAAGAAGTGCTAAAGGACATTCTTAGCAGCGAGGAGAGGAGGGAGGAGGAGTGGCCACACATCAGCAGACACAGAGAGAGATATTCCTTTATTACACAGCCTACCTTTCTTAGGTCCAGTACTTAGAGGCATGACTGCGCAGCTCCTTTTACGCCTTTCACTATTACGGTATTGTTCTTTATTAAGCTTATTCGTTGCCTTTTTGGCCCATGCGACCCAAAGCAACTTACAGCAATAAATAAATAACGCCATCATAAAGCAAAGCGAAGAGAAATCTAAAATGCATTAATATTTTTAAAAGGCAGGATAATTAAAATCAGGATAACTCAAAGCCAGAGGAAAATAAATGTTTTTGCCTAGTGCCTAAAGATATGTAATGATGGCATCAGCTGAGCCTCCCTGGAGGGAACGTTCCACAATTGGGGGGCCACCACTGAAAAGGCCCGTTCTCATGTTGCCACTGATTGCAGGGTCACTATCCAGGTTCCACAGCATCTGTAAGGCTGTTGGATTGCTGCTGTTAACAAAGAGTCATCCGTCAGCTTAATAACTTGGGAGGAAAGCTCAAAATGGTAAGTAGGATACTGGAGATGCCATTTAATATAGAGACAAGGGATGGGGGAGAAATTTGATTCCATTCACACTTAATGCCGAATCTCACAAATTTGCATTTTCCAAAACAATTTGAGCACCGAAACAACACAGCCATCCTTCAGAATTTGCACCCATCTGAATTTTGTGATGCAGTTCTCCAACCAAACAGTGCTTAGAAAAATGCATATATTAGGGTGTATAAAACTGAACATACTAATGAACAAGCACACACAAATGCATTATACTGGGAGGAATGCTGCAGACAAAAATGTGTTTAATCAGAAAAAAAATGCACTGAAGTGCTGGAGAATTTTCTCAGGTGCTTAAGAAAATTTAAAACTGGTGCGGAAAGGAGGCTGCCTTACAGTGAGTCATACCATTGGTCCATTTAGCTCAGTATTGTCCACACTGACTGGTAGCAGCTCTCCAGGGTTTCAGGTAGGGGACATTCCCAGTTCTATCTGGAGAGGCCAGGGATTGAACCTGGGACGTTCTGCATGCAAAACAAGATGCTTTACCACTGATCTGGGGTACTTCTTCAAAGAAGGGCTCTCCTCCTTTGCACTCCAAGCAAAGATATTCCATGCCTACTCTGAGACTCTTCTTATTTTCACAGATTTTAGGGCTGAACAGAGGCAATAAGGCCGAAGAAGTGACAGATCGAAAGGCTCACGAGTCCTTGTTCAAATTAAATCCTGGCTGTTTAATGTTTAATTTACTTTTTCCTCTGCAATAATATATACACATCCAATCTGACACATCTTTTAGAAGAGAATGTAACTTCCACAGCACTTAATGAATCTATTTTATTGCAACATCCTCAGCACTTTCAGCAGGTCCATAAACTTAGTTAATATTATACAGTATATAATGCTGTGTATCTATGTGCAGTTTTGCTCAGGCAACCTTCCCCATTGCTCAGTCGAGTTGCCCATTGACTGGTTGTCTTCTGTGTCAAGTTTCAAAAGTCTGGGAGGTGTAAATGAATCATTTCTTTGCCATGATTAAGCTTAAAGTTAGAAATAAAATATGTCAATCAATCGGGTTGGAAATGTTCCTGCTGTCTAAGCTGGTTATGCAAAGCACTCGGAGGTGCATAGCTACAATCAATTAGGTCAAGGAAAGTGATGGCACTCGGAGCCATCAATGGGTGTCACTTGAATTCCTCATTATTTTTTAGCACCGGTGGAAATGCGTGTCAGTAGGCCAGCATGCTGGGATGGGAATACAATTACTTATGAGCTATGCATTCAACTCAAGCTTCCGCCACATTAACATCTCAAAATTAAATTTTATTTTCAAGCAAAACAGCCAAGGTGGAGGGTGTTTTTAAAAGGGGGGGGGGAGGGTGATGGTGGTGAAGAAATGCCTTCCATTCTATACGGATGCACCGCTAGTCACCGTGCAGAATGCCTTGATAATGATGAGGGCAACCATCCCAAAACAGCCGGATAATTGCTGCACTTAATCTATGACTGCCTGCACAAATAATCCAAGCTACCTCCAAATGCTGGTGGAAAGGAAGAACAGGAGCGCATGTGATATAGGAATGCAAAACGCAACTAGGTACAAAACAAAAGCACCAGCCCAAGTGAGAGGGCCATGTATAGATCCCTCCTGCTTCAATGCATCATACTAAAACACAGGGTCATATAATAATGATGATGATGAATATGATGATGATGTCACCCATCTGATTGGGTTCTCCAACAAATTAGAACACAGTAACAAATTAAAACACAGTAATAAAGCTGACTGGATAGTAGGTTCTTTATACAGCAATCACAACACAATATTTACCACCCAAAGAAGTGGTAAATATTAGCATATATAGATGATTGTTAAGAGGGTTAGACAAATTCGTAGTGGTTATCAGCAGCTGTCCCAATCAGGGCACTTGGCTATGAAGCTCACAAGGCCAATCATTGCCTCTCAGCCTAACCTACCTCACAGGGCTGTTGTGGGGATTAATGAGGAGTGAGGAAACAATGTACACTGCACACCACCTTGAGTTCCTTGGATAAAAAGCTGGGATATAAATGCAACACATAAATAAGACTGCAACTTTCGGCTGAGAAAAGCAGCTTTTAATTGTTGCAGTACCGCTTGGGATTGCCAGTGCAGCCTCCACCGAAAGACCAAGTCTGGGAAATGCAGGTCCATATTTTGTGAGCTCATCTGCAAATTGCACCCATGATGATCTTTCTTTAATCCAGAGATTTTGCCAACTCCAATTTTAAGCTTTCTAGCTTTTGACTGCTGCTTGAGCTGTGTTTCAAAATTCAAAATGGTTTCGTCCGTGTTCCCATGTTGGAGCAAATGTTTGTCTCCTTGAATCTGTTTTCCAATTCCTGAGCACAATGGTCACTAATGCTGTTATCAACACCATCATTATTGGTGTTGGAAAACTTTTTGCGGGAGTTTACCAGGATGTTTAATGGTGCTTCCAGGTCCACAGATTCATATGTCTTTTAGACTGATTCAAAACTGTTGTTGAAAACAATATCATTTCAAATTCCTTGCAACTCCAAACATTGTCAATAAGTTTCAATGCTTCCTTGACATCTAGATTCTTCTTCTGCAGCAGTGATGTTACAGGTTTAAGCTATCCCAGCAACTTTAGCATAATTTCAGTAAGAAAGGAAAAAGGAAAACTGCTGATCAGATTGAGCAATTTAATAACTTCAGTTTTTAGATCACCAAATTTGTCACAAGGGGAAGATGTGCTGATTAATTTAGGCGTGGACACAATGAATTCTTTATCTAAATGTAAACTGTAACTAAGTCTAAGCGTCCAGTCCATCGTTGAACCAGCAGGCATTTTAAAGAAGTGCCTTTATAAATCTGAGCAACACATCCCTTCTTAAAAAGATGTGTGCAGTTCACATGAGTCAAAATATTCCTTCCTCTCAGGTATAGCCTCAATTGCAGGCACTATTATGAAATGGAGCTGGTGATTAACAGAATGAAGAAGCAAAACATTTCAGTCAAGTTATTTTTAGAACCAAGCTTGAACAACACCAGATGTGCGAAATGAAAGGAAAAGCAGGTGGCGAGGGAAAGAGGGAAACAAACTCAGGCACCAGTTTTAACCTTGCACCCAGCAGTGGCGTAGCGTGGGTTGTCAGCACCCGGGGCAAGGCAAATAATTTGTGCCCCCCAACCCGTGGATTTGCGCCCCCTAACCCGTGGATTTGCGCCCCCTAACCCCCGATGTTGCGCCCGGTGCGGCCGGCCCCCCCTGCACCCCCCACGCTACACCACTGGCACCCAGTGCTCTTACAACAAGCAATTTGGCTGGAAACAGTTGAAGAAGGAGAGGAGCCTGATAGAAGTGATCTCTCAGCAGACTTGCTGGAGTGGCCCTACTTCACATCTCTCCCTCTGCTGCAGCCTGATGGAGCAGCTGCTGCCAGGTGACTCTGTCCCCTCTGAACCCAACCAGTTCTTCCCTCCCTCCCAGAATGGCCAGGCCTTAATGCACAAACTCCCTATGCCTATAGCGGTTCATGAGGCTTCCTTTCAATCACAGTTTGATGGTGGGGCACAGGAACTGATGACTACCAGTGAGGGCCACTGTTTAGGTACATGGTTGGATGCTGCATGTTGTGAAATCAAAGCCAAGGCTGGCAGCAGCCTTCCTTCAAACAGGCGACTCCTCTGAATTTCACAGTGCAGTTCTTCAGCCAACTAATATGTACAAAAATACTTACGCTGGGCCAAAGTGTGCAGTAGAATGCACATATAAATGAAAACAACATACAAAAATGCATTTTATTAGTGGAAATTGCTTTGCAAAAATGTGCATATTATAATGGTAATTATTATTATTAAATGTATTACCTGCCCTTGACCAGCAAGTCCCAGAGCAGGTTGCAACAATTTAAAATTCAGAATTATTACAGAGTACAGTCACAGGAATCGGGGAGGCCCTGTAAACACACATGTCGAGTGTGAAAGATCAGAGTAAAGAGGGGCATCTTCAGCATTCATAGAAGCATAGAATTCTAGAGTTGGAAGGGATCCAAAGGGTTATACCCCCTACCACTATTCACTGAAAGCTGTAAAGTGAAGAAGGTAGACACACCTCTGTGAGGAGGGAATGCGCTTCCACGGAGAATTCTCTCTCCTTGGCCAACCATGGTACCCCAAACTTCTGAGGGAGGTGGAAAAACCAAGAGAATCCCCTCTGCTGAGGGGAGCAGGAGCAGACTGCATCCAAAAAAATGGGAGAAATTCACACTAAAAGGCTGGTGAATTTTCCTGAGGACTTAAAAATAAAACACAAAACCCTCAGACTGATGTGGAAATGTGGAGAGCTGAACGTGGAAGTGGAGAAATGAGAAATACAAAGAACCTGAAACTGGGAGGGGGGTTGTATATTTGCTGGTTGGAGCAAGGCAACCAGCCCCATCTTAGGTTGTGTTGCTTCTTCAATAGTGCAAAGGCCTCTTGCTCATGCTGCTTAGAGTGAGGAAGGCCTGCCAGCTGCCACAGGTGAAGAGCCTTGAGCGCTTACCTTGCTGCCTTCTGCTCCTGCTCTCAGTTGCAGGTGGCATCCCGACGAGAGGCACGTTACAATAATCCAGGCCTTGAGGCCAGGAAGACAGAGATCCATCCTGATAAGGTCGATGCCTGGAAGTAAAGGTCTCACATTTTGAATTCTTTCGAGATAGTTTCAAGGGAAAGGGAGGGGTTGGCTTGGGGAGGAACAATCCAGTTTTTGATGGAGGCAAAAGATTACTGCCAGAAGCCAGTTTTCCACAGTCAGCTTTACTTTGGTGACTGACCTCATCTCTCCGTGTCTGTCCAAAGGCGAAAAAGCTTCTTGCTGGGCTCCAATCCCATCTGCAGATAAGATAAATCGGCAAGAAGAGAGGGGAGCCCTGTCCCTTGAGGGAATCCTTTTCATCCGGCAATGGAATCAACCAATTTTCTTGTGGCTGCTCCATTCAAATGGGTGAGAGACTAGGGGAAGTTTAGTTCACCTGAATGGTTTCTACAAGGAGAAGCAGCCTGCCATCCTCCTGTAGGGGTCTCTGACATCGGCCTCTCATTATATGTGAGGTTTTGCACCCAAATCCGCTGTTGGCTGCACAACTGGGAAGCTATGGAATATTTCTGAGCATTACAACTGCTCAGGGCAAAGGTGTAACAGTGTACACACAACATCTTGTTCTGGAATCAGTGAAGACTGTGTACTTGCTTTTATCAGTATAGACAATACTTTAGTCTGATGTGTATTTTTTGCCCCAGAAAAGCACATTTTCACAAACTAGTTTCATCCCAAAAATTTCAGTGCAGATTGATTCTGCATTACTCTCCAGTGTGTCCATCCATTTGAAAACAGATACAGGAGGTCCCGACAATGAGGGCGGTATCCACACTTCTCCAATGATGTTGTGGGTGGGCACTGGGCACATATCAAGAGCACAACCACCACTTCCTTCTTCACTCACCTGGGGCATGTGTGGGTAGGAAAATGCTAACAAAAGGGAGGACTTTCAAATGTACTGTGTGTCCCCAAGAGCTTCTGTGTCATGAGTCTGAATCAACATGAAACTGATGAATAGTGACATAATTTAAATCCATCTGCATGTTTAACCTCATTCCTGAGAGCAGGACTCCTCACCTCACTCTTTGGCCACTCATTGGTCTGAATCTTCTCCTGGAGACACCGCATCATTGAACACCAACTCTCTGGAAGTCTAGGTTCAAGGTTTGCAACCATGGCACCTCTCAGATGTTGTGGTCTACAACTCCCATGTCCCCAGCCAGAGTGTCCAGAGGTAAATTCCCAGAGTGGTTTAACAATCAATCCCTCTCCACAGGGAACTATGGGACTTGTAGGCCTCTCAGAGGCATAGGGGTGTCCTTTAACAAGCTAAACTTCCCAACATTCCTTGGGGGAAACCATGACTGATATGATGCTGTTTTAAACATACAACACAAGGTTGAGCCTAAGAATGAAGTGTGGCTTTGATTTAAATTGGGGCCAGGAGAGAGAGAATGAACCCAGGCCTCCAGAGTTTGGGGAAAACTTATATCCGCTATGTGCACGTGTTTGGAACCATATTTCTATTTCGCTTCCCCATGCCCAAGATGTAGGTACCCAAAGCAGTTAACAAGAAGAAACATAAAATCAACAATAAACAGTGATGAAAAAAATCCAGTTTTTAAATATTTTTTCCGCTCTTAAGTCCAGTTCATCGCATTTCCACATCAGTTTGCAATTTTAAAAAATCCTCATGAATATTCATTAGCAAGCTTCTCCAAATATACATGTGCAATTTTGTCCGTCATGCACATGTTTTGCAAATGAATTTTCTTTAATATAATGCAACTTAAAAATGTTTATTTTACCAAAATATGCACACTTTGCCCCAGTATATGCATGCTTGTACACATAGCTTGGCTGGAGTATGGCATTGCAAAATTCTGAGAAGTGCAAATTTCAAAGGATGGCTGTCTTTCTGTTCATGTATTGTTTCAGAAAGTGCAAATTTAAAAGCTTCACTTTTAAATGGAAACTGAATCTCCACCATCAGAGATCACCAATGTGGTACCCTCTGGATGTCACTACACTACAGCTCCCATCATGCCTGACCACTTGTCATGCTAACTCAGACTAATAGGAGTTGTAGTACACCACACCTGAAGGGCACCACCTTGACTACTCCTTGCTTAGACCATGGTTTACTATAAAAAAGCATTTTCTCCACTAGCTCTTTTTTGTTGTTGTTGTTGGTGGTGGTGGTGGTGTGTGTGTGTCTGTGTGTTTGTTTGTGTTTGTGTTTAAGATGCAACTTCATGCTAAATTAAACAACACTCGTGTGCTGAAAGGGCAAACGTTCTGTGCTCAGTGAGCCATTTTTTAACATACCCTTTATGAAAAGTTTCATAGGGAAAAGAATATCGCAGGAAGCCCAACATAGCTTTCTTGATAGACCAGAGTTGTAAAGTGCTTAGTTACAGTAGTCTCACCAGGGTTTTCATGAAAGAGCTAATAGGGATGGTAAGTTAAGGGACTCTTGGTGAAGGCAGTGTGAACACCTGGGATGCCACTGATGGAATGTGACCTTGGCACATCTCTTTCTCATCTCTCCCTTTAAAGTGATGGCTGCAGCAGGATACCATGCAGGAGACTTTTCTAGTCCCCTTCAGCCCAGTTGCATGGTTCTCAGTTCTTACCAGGCCCAAGTGAGTGGCAGAATTGATCCACATGAGATGCAGGGCTGGACTGCTGGACACAGGCAGAAAAAGAAGATGGTAGAACAATGCTGAGGAGGTAGACTGTAACGCAACATTGCAAGGGGGAGGGATATCGCTTATTTAAAACATTTTAGCCCCAAAGAACGGCTCCCAGGTTGGCATAAAGAGGTGAGTGAGTAAGACAACCCCTGCTCTAAGGCTTCCAATCTAGAACACACGGCACAAAAGGGAAAAGGAACGAGCAGGGAGGAAGGCAAAGCCAGGCACCAGTTCTTCAAGTGACAGTTCTTATAGGGACCACTTGGGATGGAAACTGTCCAGGCAGACCAGAGGTAAGCAACAAGGTGTTGCTGGACTCCGACTCCCATCAGCATAGCTAATGGACGGAGAAGATGGAGGCTGTAGTCCAACAATGTATGGAGGCAGTAGCAGTCAGTGAGGCATCATGTGCAGGGCAGTGTTGCTCTCCTGGCTTCCTAACATGGAGAGGGGAGGGCAAAGCAAAGAAGAAGAAGAGTTTGGATTTGATATCCCGCTTTATCACTACCTGAAGGAGTCTCAAAGTGGCTAACATTCTCCTTTCCCTTCCTCCCCCACAACAAACACTCTGTGAGGTGAGTGGGGCTGAGAGACTTCAGAGAAGTGTGACTGGCCCAAGGTCACCCAGCAGCTGCATGTGGAGGAGCGGGGACGCGAACCCGGTTCCCCAGATTACGAGACTACCGCTCTTAACCACTACACCACACTGGGAGTACGGAGCAGAACCATGTGGTGCACGGGGGCAGGAGTGCCCAGTTAGCTCTGCGAGCCATACGCTACACTCCCTGCACCTTCGTCTCCCCTCTGAATAAGCACCAGTGACCCGCCATATTGAGGATTTCCTGATAACGCCCAAAGCACTCTCTCAAAATTGTGAATGTACCCATGGACTGAAAACCTCGAACACAAGAAGAGCCTGCTGGATCAGGCCAGTGGCCTATCTAGTCCAGCATCCTGCTCTCACAGCAGCTGACCAGATGCCTGTGGGAAACCAGCAACCAGGATTCAAGTACAAGCCATTCCTTCCTCCTGTGGGTTCCAGCAACTAGTAGTCAGAAGCACTGCTACCTCCAGCTGCGGAAGGCGAACCATTGGTAGTCCTCTCCTCCAGAAAACTGTCTAATCTTTTAAAGCCATCTAGGTTGGTGACTATCACTGCCTCCTGTGGGAGTGAGTTCCATAGTTTAACTACACACTTCATGAAGAACTGCTTTCTTTTATCTGGCAAGAGAGAGAGAGAGGTCTCCAAAGAGAATCTTAATGCGCAGGGAGGTTCATTGCTAAATTTCACTGCTAAATTTCATGATCTGTTTTGTGCTGGAAAAACAGCTATAAAATGTATTAATAAATCAACCTTTCTTTGCCCCCGATGTCTCTTTTTCTTCACAGGGACCAAAACCGCACTTTCCTTGTATTTTTTTTAAAAATGAAATGAAATAAAAAGAGACAGTTGGGTAGAACTGTCAACTCCCCTTTTGAGGGAAGAAGAAGTAAATGGTTTGAGTTTGCCGTGGTTTCTGATTGAGGAGCCTTTGAAGTAATGATAGCTATAATTTAAAGCAACAGTTACCATATTTTCATCTTTCCCTCCCCTCCCTGCCCATGACAGTCTTTTATGCTGTTAAGTATAAACCTACTGAAAACTAACTGTTGCTATGCTTGAACATACTAGCAGGACCCTTAGAGGTTCTGTCTCTAATTGCCATCATATGTAGCTAATATTGCAAACATAACTGCCTAATGATAAGGTTACTGCACATAATTTCTTGACAGAGGAAAGGTAGAGAGAGAGAGAGAGAGAGAGAGAGAGAGAGAGAGAGAGAGAGAGAGAGAGAGAGACTCAGCTTTTCTTTTTTCTTTACTGTTTGCTTGAAAATATATTTTGAAAAGAAATTATTTCTTTTTCTGGAAGCAAGATTCTTCAGGCCTGGCAGTGAGTGTGAATTACAGTGAGATGGGGTGCTGCGTGGTGGTTTTGGAGTTGTTTTTTTAAGCCGTCTGTGCCAATCCATCATCCATGATCTGGGCTCGTGAAAGCGTTTGGAGAACCTACTTGTGGTCTTCATTGCATGTCCATGTGCCCTGTTTTGGGGAGAACAGTCTTCTAATTGAAGTGCTGCCTGGTCTAAGTTTGGTTTGAAGATTAGGCATCACAAGGAGGGAGAAGTGCAGGGGATTTAAGGTTAGCACCTGGAGAACAGACTGAGGTGGCACACATATCAGCAGGTCATCATATTCATGTGTCAAGATGGGCAAACTTGTCAATTATTGTTCCAGTTTTTCCAGTCTTAAATTTAGCCCTCCACATTTCCTTGAAATTTTTTAAAAGATAAAAAAATATTTGTGAATATTCCATCTGATTTTAGTGCAAAGATATTAGGATATACATAGGTTCGTATGCAATTTTGCCTAACATGCACCTTTTTTGCACACACATTGTGCTAATATAATGCATTTCATATGCTGTTGTCACACCTATGCATTTTAATGCATCCTCTCCCCAAATATATGCATTCTTGTTTCACAGTTTTGGTTAGAGACCAGCTGCATCACAATATCCAGAGTTTGAATTTTGACAGATAGCTGCATTATGGTTTTGGGAAGTGCCAATTAGATGGGTTCTCAAACCCAGCCAAATTCCTCCCTCATTCCTACCTCGGGGGGGGGGGGACAACCTACACCCAAAACAAGCAGTAGGTCTGTATCTGGAATGTAGAACCTGTAGCCCTTCAGATGTTGTTGGATTCCAGCTCTCATCAACCCCAGCCAAAAGAACATAAGAAGAGCCAGCTGGATCAGGCCAATGGCCCATTTAGTCCTGCTTCCTGGTCTCACAGTGGCCAACCAGATGTCTATGGGAAACCAAAGCTCAAGAGCATTCTCCTCTCCTGCAATTTTCAGCAACTGATGGGCTGAAGGCTGCAGAAGAACATGCTGGACTTGATGGACCAGTGGTCAGCTTTATTCAGAGTGAAACCTTAAACTGGCCAAACCTTTCTCAGCATTATCTACACCAGCCTTCCTGAACCTCATGCCCTCCAGATGTTGTTATCCTACAGCTCCCATTATTCCTGACCGTTTATAGTCCGGAACAATTGGAGGACACTAGGTTGACGAAGGCTACCATTTATTCTTAACTATTCTGTTATTTTATGTATTTCAATTATTTCCATTAGGCCCTTATTTTAGATATGGTTTTCTTGTAGAAAATCAAGATACAAATATATAAAGGTAAAGGGACCCCTGACCATTAGGTCCAGTTGTGACTGACTCTGGGGTTGTGGCGCTCATCTCGCTTTACTGGCCGAGGGAGCCAGCGTACAGCTTCCGGGTCATGTGGCCAGCATGACCAAGCCGCTTCTGGTGAACCAAAGCAGTGCATGGAAACGCCGTTTACCTTCCCGCTGGAGCGGTACCTATTTATCTACTTGCACTTTGACGTGCTTTCGAACTGCTAGGTTGGCAGGAGCAGGGACTGAGCAACGGGAGCTCACCCCGTCGCAGGGATTCGAACCGCTGACCTTCTGATCGGCAAGTCCTAGGCTGTGTGGTTTAACCCACAGCGCCACCCGCATCCCTATACAAATATATAAAGCACAGTAAATTCACATCAAGCTGCTTTGAGAGCTGCATGACAGACAAATCCTAGGTCAGATATGAATATATACTAACATTTATTTTCCACTGACAGCTGGCTAGTTAGTAGATGAAGCCACTTGTAACAAGCCAGCATTTAACAAGCCAGCATTTCTATCAATATCTGTCTGAGACAGGACTCTGCGACTAGGTGCTGATATTCCCCCTCACCCCAGTGCTGTGACCAGCTGTCCACTGCAATTGGTGATTGTAGTGACTGATTCCCAAGCAAGGTTGAGCAATATCGATAGCAGATCTATAACATTCTACCGATGGAAGAATGGAAGACTTGAGCGAAACTTAAATGGAAAAGAAAAGGAGAAAAGGGTCATTAGCAACATAAATGAAATCTTTCTTTTTTAAAAAAGTGCATTAAAAAGGAAGTAAAGATGAAATCTTAGGAAACACTTAGGCTTTAGTTTTTAAAAAAGAGGGAGGGAGGGAGTGAAGCAGGTGGAAGAAAATGGCTTTCCCTGTGGGAATAATGTACTCTCTACATCTCATAAACCAGCGCTTTTATGGGAAGTTCAGCCCCCCATTGGTTGCAGATATGCAGCAAGAGTGTAGGTACTTTATACAACATGAGTCCCTTCAATAAGTCATGCAGAATCCGAAAGGTTGCTGACATTTTCGGTTATGTGTCTTTTCATTAAAGGTAACTACCACTTTAAGCAAATTGTTTCAGGGATTGGAATGTAGCAATGGCTGATCTAATTAGTGTAGGCTGTAATTTAGGAGGGTTCATTATGTCACAGACATTATGACTCCTGGGTATTACTAAAGGACTCATTTGTAGTACTCGAAATGAATTTCTCGTGAACGCATATAATGTCATCCATATACCTAGGATGCAGATTTAAGATGACTTGACATGTTTTAAAATCTCTTGAGTTTTCAGTGGAGATTAAGTTTCCAGACAGTTGTAAACAGATCTTCAAACAGCACAGATTTATTATTTTGCAAAATGCATTAAAGATGTTCACACGGTTTCCCTTTCTTTCTGGATGCAGAGGAAGAGGAGCCCACATTTACTTCTCTATACTTCTGAACAAGATGCTCAGGACAGATCAGAAAGGAGTTTCTACACAAGAAACTTTCAACTGTCTCTAGACCCCTTTCCTCATAGCAATAGCCTCTGGAGCAGAAACGGGAACCTGTGGCCTTTCAGATACTCTTAGACTCCAATGAGCATCATCCCCAGCCTGCATGACTAATGGTCTGGGATGGTGGGAGCTGTTGTCCAACAGCATCAGGATGGCCAGCCCTGCTCTAGCAATGAGACTTGCCTTTTTCCAGAATGCTGAACTCACTGTTTAGTGCTAAAGGGCTCAACTGAGAGCATAGAACAGATGTAACCTGATTGTCACGAATGGAGTTGCTTTCATGATGGAATTCTGTAGCAGAGTTTTACATCTGCAAACTGATTCTACATTGACCCTGGAAGATTTGGTCTTCTATAGTAGGTGTTGCATTTTCTTCACTGGAGTATTCTGCTGTGGGACACGTATATATATTTGTCTACAGCTACATTATTTTGAGAAGACAGAAGTCAACAGAGAGCCTTGTGTGTAAGGAAGTCAAACCTTTTCTAAAATAAGAGTAAAATTTGTTGGATTCATGTTGAATTGTGATTAGACAATGTTTGTTGAGGCCAGCACAAAACTAGGATCCAAGTGGACCTCTATCTTGATTGTAAAACACCACTGTGAGATAAGGAAATTCAACATTAACTATATTGGAAGAGCATACATGCATTCTCTGTATTCTGGAGAAACCCACCATAAACAGACAAGGTGAACTTTAACATTGGCAAGATCATATGTTGGGATGAATCAATTATTGGACGTAGCTTTGACATCTGGGGCCACTATTGATCCCTTTGTTGCTTGATTAGCTATCCCGTAAGCTTTGTAACATGTACAAAAGAAGCAATTAGATAAGCTGCTTTGATTTCATGTTATTTTTAATTAATGCCCTGGCAGGCTTCCCTAATGCAATGCCCATATATTAAGACAAGACATCAGAGTGTGTTGAGAGTATTAAGAGGCTGGCTGTAGGTTCTTTGGGTGCCCTGTTGGGCATACATTGAAATGACCAATAAATTTTCAGGAGCAGATGGTGCAGGTAGGGTGGTACAGCCACCTTCCCAACACTGGTGTCATTACATGAACGCTGCAGGGCAGAGGCAGGGTAAAGTCAAAGTCAGGGCTGCACAGGCACACTGGCAGAACTATTCCAATGTTCATGCACCCACATAGCCCACACCATACCACCACCTTGCCCGTATGACCTCTAGGTAAGAAGCAGCAATGCCAGTACTGGAAGGGCAGCTCAGCCGCACCCGCCTTGCTCACTTTGGTTCCTATCTGATGCTTCTAAAATAAAAGTGACTCATCACCCACATAACATGGCAGGCTTGAGGGGGGTCTAGCCACATGCCATCTTGCAGGTCTCCTCCTTCATCAGCAGGCCCCACTGGTGGGCTTATGGAGCAGGAGTGTTCCAGTGGCAGGTGCTTCACCACAGCAGCCCAAGCGTTGCAGCACTCTGGAGGTTGTGAACTGAGCCAGAACCCACGATCGTCACCTGAGCCAGGAGAGTGACAGAGTCCACGCCACCTCACTGCCAGAGAAGGATGCTGTGATGCACCATCCCAGCTAGACGAAGCAATCTGGTTAGCCAGTAGAGGTGTGGCTAGTCTTGTACGTTCTATCTCTTTTGGGCAACCCTCTGGAAGCTGTGTATTTCGGTGGAGGATGGGACCAGAGACAAAAGTGGGTGATGCCAATAATGTAAATTTTACCTACACACTTTTCCTATCCTCCACCCAGACAAATAAGAGGCATTATCCTGGCCAAGCAAGAATGCTCTGGGTGTGAAGCTGGGCCTGCGAGGGGGTATGGCCAAGGGAGGGTTGTGTAGCCTAGGGAGAGTTTTGAGAGCCAGATACAGAGGCTTGGTAGCAGGGCTGGATCTATCATGATGCTTAAGTTTCTGGGTCCCTAATCCTGGAGGGGCCCCAGAAATTACCGTATTTTTCCGTGTATAAGACTAGGTTTCCCCCCTAAAAATAATGTCAAAAAGTAGGGGGCGTCTTATACTCTGGGACATCTCCCCCATTTTCTCAAATCTGAGTCCCCCCAAATAGGGGGCGTCTTA
The DNA here is from genome assembly GCF_964188305.1 of Podarcis bocagei. Lineage (NCBI taxonomy): Eukaryota > Metazoa > Chordata > Lepidosauria > Squamata > Lacertidae > Podarcis > Podarcis bocagei. Next base: position 55,245,635 of record NC_138132.1, on the reverse strand, counting down.
TACAAGGCGGCGTATTATAGACGGGAAAATACAGTACTTTAGTCCACATTGCTTTAAAATGTTTGGTCTAGTAGACCCAATTTGAGTGGCACTACTCAAAGTGATTAGTTATTTTTGTTGCATATTTTTCAGCAATCACAAAGTCTGAGAGTCAGTAACACAGACATTGTAAAGGTGTGGTGATCTGTCCTGCAACAACCCCATTAACAGTGGCTAGCCAGAAGATTAACAGTGATTAGCCAGGCATGAACAGAGCCTAGGACTTGCCGATCAGAAGGTCGGTGGTTCGAATCCCCGTGACAGGATGAGCTCCCATTGCTTGGTCCCTGCTCCTGCCAACCTAGCAGTTCGAAAGCACCTCAAAGTGCAAGTAGATAAATAGGTACCACTCTGGCGGGAAGGTAAACAGCGTTTCTGTGCGCTGCTCTGGTTCCCCAGAAGCGGCTTAGTCATGCTGGCCACATGACCCGGAAGCTGTACGCTGGCTCCCTTGGCCAATAAAGCGAGATGAGCGCCGCAACCCCAGAGTCGGTCACGACTGGACCTAATGGTCAGGGGTCCTTTACCTTATTGCTGGTTGCGAAGGGGCCCCTATGGCAGTTCAAGTTTTAAGACCCCCAAAATGTAGGCCTGCCATTGCTTGTAAGGCCGATTTTGCCCCGCAGACCAGAAGGTCCTCACCTCTGCCCCAGATCTTCAAGGTGGCACTACCTAAACCTACTGATTTTCAAAGAGAAGAAGCTGGTCTACTAAACTGGACAGAAGAAACCCCTGCTATTTGTTGCAGTAGCAAAATCCCTGTCTACTGCAAAATAAATAAAATAAAATAAGCTGTCCTAGACAACAGCCTAACTCTTGGACAACTGCCTACAGTCCTAGACAACTTTTTACAGTGGAATATTGAGAAGGTCAACCTTGGATTTATTTATTTATTTCCTTTATTTTTAAAAAAAATCTCTTTGGCATTTAGGATCTCATAGCAAGTTAAAAAACCTCCCTCGGTATGCATGAAACATAAACCAATCAATTGTCCATGGGATGTGGTGGGTTTGCAAAAGTCCATTAAACTGATTAATAATTGGTTTGCTGACAAGTTAAGTGTCTCGTTGCCATTAAAACTAAGTATATTTTTAACATATCTGACTTCCTCCTATTATCTGTCATCTCCTCTGAAAAGATGGTCAAGTTAAAAAGGCTGATAATTGGAACCATGTCAAAGCTTCTGTATCATTAACATACTCAAGTTATTACATTAGACTTGCTCTCTTCCACTTAGAGCAATCTCGCATGGCCCAAATCAGTCCCTGGCTAGCATCACCTGCATCAAAAAGTTACCTTTCCCCTCTTCTGCCCCCCCAAAGGTACAACTCTGTGAGGCCCTCAGATTACCAAGGAGGTCTCACAATAGGCAACAAGTTGACTGTGGTTAAGGATGGCCAATGATTTGGTTGCAAGTCACTGCAAGACCACCTTCCCCCATGTATGCCCACTCAAGAACCACTTCTATCTGCACAACTGTCACTGTTGGAGGTGCTACATAATACTTGTTCTGCATTTGCACAAAACCAATCTTCTAGTGTGACAGCACCACACTTTTGACAACAGGCAGACCCCTTCACTGTACACTTTATGGCATCTCCTAGAAACATTTTTGTTTAGACAAGCCTGCCCGATATGTAGAATGTTGACATGTGTTTTAATCTGCTTTTAGCTTATCACTAATTTTAAAAAATGTTTTAAATTTTTGCTTTTAACTTTTTCTTTTTTTTACCAATACTTGTAACGCTGAGGATTTTTAAAAATAATAATCATGCAGTGTATAAATTTTATGAACTAACTAAATAAACATTACACGTGTCATTTTAGTTTCAGATTTTTTTTGGCCAGAAAAAGAACTTTCTTTGCCATTCACCACTAACTTTTTAATACGTGCTTTTTTAAAAACAACAAGTGTTGTATTTGTTTTTAAGTGTTTGTCAAGAAAAATGAATAAATGTACATAAAAAGTGTCTTTCTCTGTGTGTTTTCTATGTGTGTTATGTGGGAAACAGAACAGCAGTAGCAGCAGCCATGGAAAAGAGAGGCTATACGAATTAAACTAGTCCTTAAATTGTTTTCAGCAGCATTTTCCCAATCTTAAGTTTGGTTCTCCTAGAGTTGCCATACGTCCAGAATTTCCCGGACATATCGGAATACTGGAGTTGGAAGCAGTGTCTGGGCAGAAATCAGCAAAAAGAACAACAAATTTTGGGTCCAGATTTTCACTTTTTGAAATATGGCAACCCTAGTTCTCCACATTTACACATCATTTTGTGATTTATTTATTTATTTTTAAGTCCTCGTGAAAATTCACCAGCATTTCTGTGTAAATTACTCCTAATATACACATATTTGTATATAATTTTGCCTGATATACACATTTTTTTGCAAGAATTTCCCCGTAATATGTGGTTTTTTTGCATGCTGTTTTCACTTACAGATGCATTTTTATGGACACCTCAGTATATGCATTTCTGTACACGTGACTTGACTCCAGTGCACTGCACCATTCTGAGAAGTGTGAATTTCGAGAAACTTTCAGTTCGCACATTGTTTCAGAAAGTGCAGATTAGGTAAATTAGCTTTTAAATGAGAACTGAACCAAACCCCCTCCATCTTTAGTTAGGAATGACATCTGCATGGGCAAAAGCAGCATCCCTCTTGCCTCCATCCCTCCTTGCGGTTCAGCCACTCCTGGAAACTGGATGGGAAACTCCATGGGAAACATTCAGTGCAGAAAGGCCCTCTTTTACAAGTTGGGCCTTTGGCCTGATCCAGTGGGGACTCTTCTTATTGCAAGAAAAGGAAGGGATGTCGTTTTTTTCAATACTGAGAAAGTAAAGAAAACCATGGGAAACATTCAGTGCAGAAAGGCCCTCTTTTAAAGTCCCAATTTTTCACTTGTAATGCAAGAATGCTGATGTCATCCTCCCAGTAAATGAGATTGACACTTGCAGAAAGGAAAGAGATGGTATTTCGTAGAGTAGACGGTCATGAGATACACTGGCAGGAAACTGTTTAGAAGTTCAAGGAACTTCCAGGAGACATGATGAATCCTCTGCTCTGAAAACAATCCTAGATTTGTTTTTCAACTGCCTTATAGAAACATCTAGGTGTCTGGGTCCTCACGCTGTGCATCAATTTGCATCCAGTCCAGCGCTCAAACCCCCCTGCCACTTCTGCGCATATTACTTTCTGTGCAGTTCACACCATAACAATACTCAGCCTCAAAGAGCGGTCTGAAAGATAGATCATGGTAATGACACCACAAACATCTTGAGGGGGAAGGATCAAGTGACACCACGCCTGGAGACCCAGTCTCCAGTTAGATGTTGCAAGGTAGCAAAAATTAAATTTGGCTCATTGTTTCCGCCCCCCCCCCCCTTCACTGTACTTATTCCCCAAACAGAATAACTTTAGGAATAGCTATTGCAAATGTGGAAAAGACCCTTTACTCACCCATATGGTGGAGTGTTTATCCCAATCAGTACCGTCCTCCACCCCACCAGACAGGGACTATCACAAAACCACCTTGTGCATAATGGCTACAATCCATTATGAATATGTTGCTGGCTCAATGGAAGAAGACGACAGTCCGAACTAGAAGGAGTTGTTGCTATGTTGTCAAGGGCAATGGCTACATGTAAGTGCCCTTGGCCACATAGCGATACACTCTGTCTGTCCAGGATAGTTGTCCTCTTCCGTTAAGTCCCTGGCTTCTTCACACAACACACAGTTAAACTATGGACTTTCCTACAGCAAAATGTAGCAATGTCCACCAAGTTGGATTGCTTTAAAATGGAATTAGAAAAATTCACAGAAGATAAGGCTATCAATGACTATTAGTCCTGATGGTTGTGGAAGCACTATGTATCTAAACGCCACTCACTGGGGATCACAAACTGGAAGTGTGCTCTTACACTCGGGTCTTGCTTGTGAGCTTCCCACAGACATCTGGTTGGCCACTTTAAGAACAGAATGTTGGATCAGAGGAGCTTTGGTTTGATCCAGTAGGCCTATTCTTATGTGGAGGAGGAACATGCATGGAGCAGTCTTTTTCTAAACAACAACAAAAACAACGAAGCAGCTTTCTGCACAAAGGATTGTGCCCCCACAATTCCTCTACTTTGTGTTGTCCTTCGCTCCCCTGTCCTGCCTCTCTCAGCTTTCCTGTTTCTGGTTCCTTATCAAGTCCACATCTCCCCCTCTGCATTTCTGCTTTATCTCTGTTGTGCGCTGACAGGAGAGGCATGCCTTCAAACCTGACCAGGCTTATTGCTGTCAGGGATTCCTTACTGGGGCATGGCACCCCCTCTCTTTCCTCTTCACAACTAACACAAGGCTGCAGTTTCTGAAAGAGCATGCCACAATAAAATCATTAGTTTCTAACAGGATTCATGTCCTGAAAGGTGGGATGCAGTGTGTGTGTGTGTGTGTGTGTGTGTGTGTGTGTGCGCGCGCGCACGCGCGCACACATCTGTGACAGCATGAAAGCAGCCTGCATTTCTTGAGCCATGCTGGAGTATACTCATTTAAGGTAATATTGTTCTGCAGCAAGGGTGGGAAAACTCAGGTCTAGTGGCGGAATGTAGCCCTCCTGGATGAAGAATGGAGAGGGTGTGTGTGTGTGTGTGTGTGTGTGTGTGTGTGTGTGTGTGTGCAGAAACCCACCTACTGTTCAAATATTTGCTGCTCCACCCACTCTTGCCTCAAGCTCCACTCACCATGGGCCTGTGGCCCCTGAAATGTTGCTCAGAAGGGCATGTGGCACTGGGCTGACATTTCCCCACCCCCTTCTCTACAGGAAATGGTTTTAGAGTTTGTAGCTTGCGCTGAAGAGACCCTGCTGAAATAAAAATCTATTGTACATGCAGACCAAATCTATTCTCAAGAACTGGTCTCTTGTGCCAAAGACCTCACCAACAACTGTCCAACTTAACTCCCATCCAATCTGTTTAACATATACAACCCACTGCAGCTAACTCAAATGACACGGCCTACGACTTCCAATGATATGCCAAGACAAATTTCCTCCAGGATATTATATATATATTTACATATACATATGTAGAAATATATATCTCCTCAACATCCAACACAAACTAGTACTGTCTTCCAGATTTCTCAGTGCATGAAAGAGATTAGCTTCTGGGTGAAAAACAGCTGGCTCCAACTGAACTCTGGAAATCTAGGAGATTAGTCTCAATGGAAGAAAGGATTGCTGTCGGGAACTGATGTTTGATCCCAACCAGTCATCAGTTAGGGGGCCTTTAGCTGGTGTGCTGCAGTGTGGTGGCTAAGAAACTGAGCTATGGATCAATCTGGTTCAGATTTCACTGCTGCCATGAACTCAGAAGGTAACATTAAGCAAACCACTTTTTCAGCAACTATCCCTTTTCCCGGCTCCTTCCGCCATATGGGAATGACAATCCACACCTGCCTTACAAGATTGTTGTAAGGATTAGAAAGACATTGTAGTTAAGAGTGTTGGACTTAAATGGGAATGCTGCAGGTTCAAGGCACCACTTGATCATTAACTTCATGAGATGACTCTGGGCCATTTGCTGCCCTAACTCTCAGCACAACTCAATAGGGATTTCATGGGGATAAATGTTGTGTATCTGTGAAAGATGCCTGAGGTCCTAGGTCTACTTACTCAGAAGTTTGCAGTATTCAATGGGTCTTTCGTCAGGTATGTGTATAGAATTGCAATCTAACCATGTTTAAGTATAATTAGGTACCATTGACTTCAAGGTAATTTGGTCCTAAGTAAGTATATTTAGGATTGCAGCCTGAACCTCTGAGGTAGGGTCATCTGCTGTTCTCTAGAAATTGTTAAGACTACAGCTCCTATCGTTCCACTGGTCAGGGAAGCTTGGACTTTTAGTTCAGCAACATCTGGAGGGCTACCCTACTCTAAGTTATACAACACTGCTCTTTCTCTTGCTATTTCACAAACTAACATCATTATTCCTCTTGAGGGAGAAGACAGAACTGTTATTTTCGATATTCTTTTTCAATCCAAAATGGATATATTTGTCCATCCCTTGTCTATAATGTCCCAGGACCAGATCACACTTTCTATGGAATGCTTTTCTAAGAAAAAGAAAAAGATGCCTTAAAGTCTTCTGGGCCAGTTACGAAACATGAAATGTATGCAGTTGGTTTTGATTCAACCAGGCAATCCTGGAAAGCTTAATTCCACTTCTTATCCCCCAAAAGTATATTTACTGCCTCATCTGATAGATGGCTTGGGAAACAGTGTTAAAAAAAATTCTCTGTGGATTTTCAGAGTTTTCAATGCTTTTGCCAGATTATGATCTAACAACAGCAGGGACAAACATATAGCCACTTTGAGTCCACTTTTAAAAGATTAAACGGTATTCTGCTGTTTCATCAGTGGCATTGTGGGCCCAGCTTTAGTGCCTCTGTCTTAAAACTAGATTTGCAACCTGATCTATGAAGTCCCAATTTTATTATTTATCTTTATTATTTATTGAGGACTCTCAACCGATTCAAGAAAACTTAGAGTGCAATCACATCCATAATTATTGGGGCACAGCTTGCCTTGTGTTCAATAGTAAGTGCATTTAGGACTGCATCCTTAGTTGATTAATCAAATTAGTTCTAACCAATTCATCAACAATTAATTGATCAAACCAGTGTGCATTTACTTCAATGGCCACTGCTTCTCCACTTCCTGCTGCCAACGCTGGCCTGGAGCTGCTTCCAGCCTCCTTTCCTTCTGCGGCAGGAGGAGGAGGAGTCAGAGCTGTGGCCATTAAGGCCGCGATTTGCTCGACTGTATGCGTAGCCTCCTCAGGAGGCCTTTGGAGGGAGGGGCTTGGCCCCTGTCCCAAACATAAGGGGGTGGGGAGAAAGGGCTCAGCTCCTAGGAGATGACACCCCTTTGCCACACTCATCCTGCTTTTGTAAGAAATTTATCTTTAAGGGACAACTTTCTGACAGTAAGAGGCGTTTGACAGTGGAACAGTCTCCCTCAGGGGGTTGTGGAGTCTCTTTACTTGGAGCTTTTTAAGCAGAGGTTGGATGGCCATCTGTCATGGATGCTTTAGCTGAGATTCCTGCATTGCAGAGGGTTGGATTAGATGACCCTTGAGGTCCTTTTCCAACTCTTCCATGATTCCAAGTGTGGCAGTAGGAGGTATGGCCTGAGACAGGTCCCAAGGGATTGGAGGGCTGCATTTGGCCCCTGGGCCTGAGTTTCCCCACCTCAACCTGTACTGAGGACAGTCATAAAAGCTATGCAATCATTTTCCCTTTCACCATGGAGAATTGCCTCCTTTGAGTTTTGGCTCTCCTGCATTTCATACACAGCAGCTCATAGGATCAGCCCAAGAATGTTGCGTCAATATCGTATGATCTTCGCTAGCATCCACCTTAATAGAGGTGTTTGGCCTGAGTGAAAAATTTGAGACGAAGACCATAATGCTTGCATCTGCGAGGCACAGAGGGAAAATGCCACAGGGTATGAGGACAAATCTGAAGAGAGAGAGAGAGAAAATCCATACACATTAAGTCAGGCATATAAAGAGACTAAGTATAAAAGACAGTTCCCTTGTAATATCCAGCTGTTTCATCTAAATATTTCCAATGAATCCACATATGTACATTTTCAGAAATATACCAAGAGGGAATATCAATACTTATGTTTGAAATAAAAAATAAAAATCCCCTCAGATTACCTCATGTTCTTTCTCTCCCCCTCCCCGTCTTCTTATTCTACAGCTCACACTCAAAGCTGTCCAGATTGGACAGGTGTTATTTCAGCACCATCCTAAATAGCTTCCCTACTGCCTTGCGGTGGATTAATCCATTTCTTTTCTTTTTTCACCCTTTCTTGCTTTCCTATGGTCCAGCACAGATGTAAAAGAGATTAAGACTGTGTAGGGAGGGAGGTGGGGGAGGAGAGAAGAAAGTAGAAACCCGTAAGATTTCACCAAGCTCCTCTACAATAAAACTCGGGGCGGTGGATAAAACGCCTCAGGAGACTGTAGCAAAACGACGAGGGTCTTGACTGATCGCTTCAAGGGAATGACAGCTCAGCAAGTTCATTGTGTTTTGTTTTCCCTTTCGCATCTGTGGCATGGAAACTTCTGTCTATCCACAAGCCAAAACATATGTACAGTCAAGAAGAACTGCCGGCTTGTTTGTCAAAGCTCGCCTTCCTTGCTTTGACCACTTTTGAAGAGAACCTTGCCAAAAAATTCTTAACTTTGTCAAAGAAAAGAAAAGAAAAGAAAAGATGCACAGAAATTAAAGTAGGTTGTGGAAAGGCCTCCACTTCATATTTGCCTCTCAATTAGTTCTTAAAGCTCCAAACAGCACTTCAGATAAGTTTGTTCTGGATCCTGGAAAGTTGTAGCTATCCCGAAATCTATATGTTAAAATGGTGACTTGGAGAGCAACCCTATGCACAGGAAGCTGGCATAAAGGAAGCCTCTTTAAATTCAGCTGGTATAAAATACACTGGATCCAAACTCTGTTCAGGAGTGGGACTATGGTTGGGTGCGTTGTCCTAAGCCTGGCAGACATTATTTAAAAATAATCTTTGAGTTACACCGCCCTTTTTCTTAGTTCAACTTATGCCGGCTTGCTAGGTTGTGTGCCCAAGCTGAATGGGCTTAGGATCTAGTCTAAGCACACCTGCCCAGTCCTGCCCCCACTGCACCTCTGGAATCTACTAGGCTCAGCCCAGCTACCTGGATCCTGGGCGAGCCAGGACTGGAGATATACACCAGTGTGTCTCCGACTGTTTTCTAGAAGGTTTAAGCAACGCCATGCCAATCTTTCCTTCTCCTTCTCCTTCTCCCAATTATTATCCCACAGCTCTTCCCAAAGGAGCCAAGGACAGCAAACACACAAGCCATAAATCAATTTAAACCTCTACAAACAATTCTAATACTGATGCAGACTGGGACAAGTCCCCACTTCAAAGGCTTGTTGGAAGAAGATCTTCAGCAGGCCCTAAAACGATAACAAGCCTAGCTAGTATGTAATGGGAGGGAATGCCAGTGTGTTGGTCCCACAACACTAAAGTCCCAATTCCTATATCATAGGGAATGGGCCTCCTGAAAAAACATGTCATTTGCAGGAGGCCATCTCCTGCACAGTGCAGTGATCAATGGGGTATATAAGGGGTGAAACAATGTTTTGGATATATAAGGTAGAGCATGAGACTTGTAACTTCAGGGTTGTGTGTTCAAGCCCTGCATTGGGCAAAGGATTCCTGTATTGCAGGGGTTTAGGCTAGATGACCCTCATGGTCCCTTCCAATTCTATGAGCCTATGATTCTAAGGGGTGAAATGTTTTAGGTATCTTGGTTCCAAGTTGTACAGTATGTTATATACCAGACCCAGAACTTTGATCTTCGCCAGTAGCTAACTGGCAGCCAGAGAAAACTTGAGAACAATGTTTTCAGATAGACAGAATACAAGTATTCAGGAAAAATATGGCTCAGCTCCATTTGATATTGCAGTCAAATTTGGGGATATATTGTTGGCATTTTCACTTTGTTTCCTTCCAGTGGCATGTTATGCTGATATAAAAATATCATCTCTGACCGCACAGTGTACACAGAGAGCCAAGACACTTGAGAATGGTATGTGGTCACACCAGTAACCTCAAAATACATATTTTGCTGCCCACAGCTCTTGTGTGGCATGTTATACACATAAACACACACACACCAACCAGACAACAACACAGAGTATTACCACGGCCTATAGTTGTGATTCTTGAAAGAAAAGAGAAAGATGGGAGGGGGTGGGAGAGAGAATAAAACCAAGCAATAGTACAGGGGTCACCAACAAGGGTCCCTCTTGAGGTCTTCCTCTGGCATCCACCATTGTTAGGCTGGTGGAAAATAGACTCCCCGAAATGTCTATCAGAACAAGCTGATAATATAAATCAGTATAACTGCATGCCCCAGTGTGAAGCTACAATGCAGGCGTTTGGTACTGACTTCTTCAAAGGTACAAATCTGGAGCCTGGAACAGGGGTGTAAAACACAATTTAAAAACATACAAAAAACAACCTGGGTTGTGAGAGTGCAGCACATGATATGGAGCTGATTAAGAGATAGTTGTTGTTTTTTTACCAAATCTACATTACATCAAATTAACACATTTAATTCATTTTTTTTAGATTTGGCACCTTCTTTTTACAAAAGGTCTTCCTTGCAATATTGTTTCAAATTATCATCATGGTTGCCTTCCTCTGTGCATGTTCCAGCTTGTCAACATCCTTATGAACTGGAAACAGTGGTCCAGGTGGGTTCTGAGCAAGGCAGAATAGAGTGCTACTATTACTTCTCTTTATCTGGACACTAGACTTTTGTTGATGTGTAGCCTATTATTGCATTAGCTCTTTTTTTGCCAACTCGGTAAATTTAAGAATGTAAAATAATCCAAATCTGAGAACTTCAGTATATGAGCAAAGGTACCTGCCTTGGTCCAGACAGTTGTGAGAACAGACCCAGATTCTTCTACGGGTCCACATTTCAGTAGAAATGTCCCTTGCAACATGGTTGACAGGAAGTCAAAGGGAAAGCTTTACAACAGCAGACAGCTCAACTTAAACAGGATATTAATATCATCATTAAAAAGGGGAGAAAGAAAATCTGCTTAAGGAAATAATATTTCCTTTCAATTCACTTTTTATTAGTGCCTTAGCACCAAGAAAAAGGCATCAACGTATAATTCCAGTGGCTCATAAGGGTCTCTAAATTTTAATCGCACTGTACAGAAAGTCACAGCTGGTGGAAAAATGAAGTTCTCCAGCTGTTTCACACTCTCCCTTGCCTCCTTCTTGCCCTCCCTCTTCTCCATGCTCCAGCTCCTTTCTTAAATACTGAATATTAGCTGACTGGTGATTAGCTAGCATATTCAAAGAGTCAGTGGATATTAGCTTCTCCTTAGGCACCGGGAGGGAATGTTTTATTTTCTTATTCTGATATGATCCGTCTTCCACTTGATGGGCACAAAGATTTTCTCTCTCTTTGCTGCAAAGGAGAGACTTAAGCACCTCATTCCCATTAGCCTTAACATGAATTACCTGTGTAAATCCCTAACACATTGAATGGAAAAAACAGACTCCAGTGATTTTGCACTTTCTCTCTCTCTCTTTTCACAGGGGAGTAGCATTAATACAATTGAGCCTGTTTAACATTAACAACTTATTGGTAAGTTCCTCCAAAGTTCTTCCCATAAATCTTCTCTTTTCTATGAGACAGATTTTTTTTTAAGGGTTCTGGTTTCACTGATCTCACCGAAGAGACTTTTTAAAGGGCAATCCAGAGTTCTGGGTATGATGATGTCTTTTAAAACCTTGCCACAGGAAATACCTCTTTAAGGAAACTACACTTCCTGTTTCCCCATTGTGGGAGGGCAAAGGGGCTTGTCCAAACTGCCCAATGTGCATGACTTGCTGGCAACATTTTCCTTTGTGCTGTCATCTGTCACAGAGATAATCTAGGCCGATTTGAAATTGCATTAATATCTCTTGCAGTGGTGTAGCAGCATAAATTCCAGTTCACTCACTATAGGCCAGATTCACACCACCCATTTATAGCACTACGATACCACTTTAAACAGTCATGACTTCTTCCAAGAATTCAGGGACCTCTAGTTTTGTTTTGGGTGCTGAGAGTTTTTAGGAGTCTTCTCTTTCCCTTCCAGATCTACATTTCCCAGAGTGGATTAACAATTGTTCCCTCTTCACAAGGCACTAATTTCATTCTTTTCCACGTTTGGACCTTGTTCTTACTTTTGAAGCAAAATAGCACAGGTACAGCAGAAAATAGGTTTCTGCTGGAAACCTTGCAAGAGTGCTCTGCCTTTGGGTCACAATTAAATAAAAAAGGAAGGGCTACAGTCCATTAGAATTAGCTCCTTTGGTCCAGCAGAAAGGACAAAATGTGACAAGAATGCCGCTGCAAACATTTGTGGATGTCCAGTGTTATTATAGATCTCCAAATGGCTGTAAATACACCAGTCTGCGTCTGTGTCTTTTGTTTACATTCCCCCCCCCTCTTCTTTTTGGAATCAATATAAATCACTGTGCTACATGGCAAAACCACGCTTCGTTGACAGTACATATGTAAGGCCTCAGTTAGTGGTTGATGTGAAAATGAGAACATGCTGTTGGCATTGCCTCAAAATGCCAGCCTTGTTAACCATAAGAACTGGCTTATAGACTCTTCATTCAAATGCATGTGCGAGAGAGTGAGCAAAGACTGAAGTTCTGCAACCAATTTCTCCAATCAGATGCCACTCCTTGAAAACCAGAGACATAGCTGCATATTAAGGGCATTATGATCCACCATTACAAAGAAATTATGTTGTGGCATAGCTATCCTTTTGTCCACATTTCAGCCAAAAACCTCAGTTTTACTGTTTACACCCTTGATTTTTTTTTTAAAACAACAACAACTCATTTTCACTGGAACATCCTGATGACTCTTCTTCTGAATCCCCACCCCCTTTTGTCCCTTTACACGTTGTTTCAGTAGCTCTGTTTTCACTTACAGCCACCACAATAGCAATAGTTATGGAGGTTACACCCAACTACTTATTCTGTGCCAAGTATCTCTGATTTAACTCGTGAAACCCAGTTGGGTTTCCACTGTAGTTAATACTCCCAAACACTCCACAAGTCAAACATGCTCAATTAAATGCCATAGTTGAGGTATCAAATTTGGAGACAGCCTTCTATTATTTTCTAGAGGTGAGATCTAGGTTGCCAGGCTACATGCCCAGCTTTGTCTGCGGGGATATCTTTTGCCAATTTCATGAAATGGCTGTGATTATGATTGGTGAATGGTTAATGCACCTAAAGTATGGGGTAAGATGAATTTAAATAATGTCTTGGGGTCTTTAAGAGACAAGGCATCCCTCTCCCCCTCATCTATACCCAAAACCACAGGTGGGAAACCCTCTTCAGTCTGAGAGTGACATTCCCTTCTGGGCATCCTTGTGGGAATAAAATGCCACTTCTGGGCATGGCCAGAGGCAAAAGTGGCTGGAGCAATTAATGTGAATCTTACCTCTGCCCATGAGGTTAGTTTCTACACACACTCACAAACCCCTCCCTATCCTCCATTTAAGCATGCTCAGAGTTCAAGGACACATTCTAGGCAGGCAAAAACACTCAAGGATGATGCAAAGTAGGGTCAGGAGAAGGTGTGGCTTGGGGAGGGGGTGTGGTCTAAAGAGAATCCTGGGAGCCAGCTGGAGAAAGTTACATTCACCCCCCAGGACCAAGGCTCTTCACCCCTGTCATAAATTAATACCAGCTGTTAACTACCATGACTTCCTCCCAAAGAATCTTGAGAATTTTTGCTTGGCAAATGTTATGCTGCATCCTCAAAATACAATCCTCAAGAGAGGTTGTATCCAACTAAATCCTCCTTAGAATAGTCCCATTGAAATGAATAGATTTATTATCATTTATTAAATTTATATACTGCCCTTCAAGAAACCACAGGGTGGTTTACAGCATAAAATCAAACCATAGATCTAAGCTAGTCATGTCCAGTGGTTTTAATGAGTCTACTCTGAGTAAGTCTAACACTGGATACAATCCAAGTTTCCCCAAGCAGTTATGTGAAACCTCTGGCCATCCAGATGTTGAACTGCATTAGTCACACTGGTTGGCAGTGATGGCAACATCTGGAGGACACCATGTCGGAATATTGCAGTAAAGCGATCTGTGTGTATTTTGGTGTATATATAACTGGCAGTGGATTGGATCCAATAGTTCCCTTCTCAGAAGAGAACCTTTGGATCCAGCCCAAAAATGCTAACAAGAGAACCAAGTAAAGTTTTTGGCTGCATAAGGAATCTCCCATTCATAAATACTAAATGCAAGTCATAACATTTGGACAGTTTCTAACAGCATTGGCTGAGATATAAATCATTATTGTCTAACTAACCAAAAGGGATGAAAACTACATTATAAATGGAAAAGGCACTTCAGTGATCCTGCCATGGAGTCTTCCTATTCAAGTATGAATGCCATGCATAGATTATTTACCATTCCTCAAAACAACCCCTCCCTTTTCAAACAAGAAACCTTTGCTTTCTTGGAATTTATAATACCCTAGACCTGTAAACCTCATGTCAAAACAGATTTTATTTTAAAGAAAATATCCCTCAGTTGATGGTGCATACCAGGTTTCAACCATGAGGAAATGTTTATGCATGAATTACCAAGCCTAGAAAATATACAGAGTTACAAGCGAAATGGAAACATATACAGGCTATTAACGGTAATGGCAGCACCAGGGCAGTGCTTAGACACATATACATCATATTTATTGACTAGTTACAGCATCTTACCAGTTTCTAAAAGCTCCCAAAGTTGGAAAGTTTGTCATGTGATGAAGCCAAAGATTAAGGGCAGTATTTCACTGTGGAATTAACTTTTTAGAACCCAAGAATTTAGTGGGCAGGGTTTTACCTTACAAAACCTCATGGAACCAGAGCATATCAGTGACCAGGAGTTTCAGGCCACACAGACATATAATAAAATTAGACATCCAGCAATATTCAGGCCAAGTTAAAACACTTTTTCTATATAGGCAAGCCACAGGTATTACCAAGGGCATTCTCCCTTGGCCATTTGCTTCTGAGAAGGATGAAAGATGATTCAGATGACCTCCTTCTCTAGGACTACATTCATGCAATTCTCCAAATCATGTTTTTAAAATATAATTTGCCTGTTCTGAAATGTCTCCCCTCCTGGCTGATATTTGGACACTATTTCCTCTGCTTCTCTTACCATTGGCACACAATGGAAGGAAGATTAAAAGCTTTGGAATACTAGTGAGCAGCAAACCATAGTTCCTTGTTGTAGCCAAACATGGTAAACTATGGCTTAATCATTACCTGGTTTGCAGATGAAATGGCAAACAATGGCTAGTGTTTGACCATTCTGTGCTTGTCCACCAACATACAAATGAAGTGTAAAGCTCGCTGCAGCTCATTACCAACGCTCTAAACATTTAAAGGATTGCAAGAATAAAATCTTGCAGCCTTTGTATGAAATTCAATAAGGGACCATTGCTCAGTGGCAGAGCACATGTGGGGCATGCAGAAGGTACTAAGGTTCAGTTTGAGAGAAACCAAAATGGAAAGAAACCAAAAATGACAGATTCACACTTCCCTAATATTGAGCTGAGGCCAAGAAACTCATTGCAATGTTTGCCAGTTGAGTTCAGCAGATTTGCTTGGGCTGGCATCTTTTTTAGTGGGGCAAGCAAGTTATATAGGATCTGAAAATTGCACAGCAGTGCCTTCTGCAACAGGATCTCAAAGCGTGCACCTCTTGAACTGCACAGCACTGGGACACCAAAATGTCCAGCCCTTGAAAGTAAATCTGCTTTCCCTCCTGCCTGTTTGCTAACAGATGACAGTATCCAGGAAGACTGTACTGAATTAACTTCAAAATAACCACTAAATGGTACAGGCATAAATTAGTAGAAGATTCCTTAAATATATCACATTCCTTTCTCAGAGAATAACCTGTCTTATCTGAGACTTGAGTATCTCCTTCTAACAAGCACCAACTCAGAGTAGGTGCCTAGCTAAAGCATACAAACTAGTTAAAAAGGTAAAGGTAAAGGACCCCGATGGTTAAGTCCAGTCGCAGATGACTCTGGGGTTGCGGCGCTCATCTCGCTTTACAGGCCGAGGGAGCAGGCATTTGGCTGCAGACCATTTTTCCAGGTCATGTGGCCAGCATGACTAAGCCGCTTCTGGTGCAATGGAACACCGAAACCAGAGCAGTGCACGGAAACGCCATTTACCTCCCCGCTGGAGTGGTACCTATATATCTGCTTGCTCTTTTTGGCATGCTTTCGATCTGCTAGGTTGACAGGAGCTGGGACCGAGCAACAGGAGCTCACCCTGTTGCAGAGATTTGAACTGCTTGGGATTGGCAAGCCCAAGAGGCTGAGTGGTTTAGACCACAGTGCCACCCGCATCCCTACAAACTAGTTACCGGTAGTTACAGACATATCACATGCAATATTGCTCCTGGCCTGTAGTTAGGACTGCAGGACTCCTTCCCTCCTACAATCTGTAATAGCTTTACCATGTGATCTGCTGTTAGCAGTGACAAACATGGTGGGGTGGAGGAGAACATTCTTCTGTTTAGTTAGGTGTTACCTATTTGCAATACAGCAATGCTTAAATGTCCACAATACATTTGCAAGGGAAGAGGATGCAGAGAACACCAGAAGTTGAACACACCCCTGTAATCTTGCATTGGACACCCCCCTATGACTTCTTAGTAGCCCACCAGGTCTAGTGGGAATAAGCCACCACTGGTGCTGAGACAACTCTTAGGAGACGCTTCTCCCCAACACAGCAGCGGTGTTTGATGGGATCAGTTGGGCGGAAGGCAGAGTGACCAACAGTAAGTATTGCCAGAGCCAGTGACAAGCACAACCAAATGATTCTAGTTTTGTTCCCATCCTCAACCCTGCTGAATTCTCTTAAGGGCAGCACTGAGGCTAAATGCATAGTATAGATGGGGCCTTATGTGCATTACTTACAATGAGCCTGCTCTCAGTAGAACTTAGCTGGCCATCACCCAAAATGTTAAAATGATATCGTTCTCTCATCTTCTCCCCCACCCAAGGAAGAAACACAGCACTCACACAGTTAATGGCTTGAATGCCATTTCTAATAAAAGGCACTTCCATTTTTTAAAGAAGTCTTTTGTGTGAGTTTAATAAAATAAATTTTGAATATCAATAAAGAACATTCTATTTTTCTTGGCATACCTTTGCTGCTCTATATCCTTCTGTTGCAGAAGCCGCCATGCCATGGGGCGGATGGCTCCTCCGTACTCCATTGAAGTCATGCCATAAAAGCTGGAGATGGTTTGCTAAAATGCTCCAAAGGTATTCAAATTTCTTTCAAGAAGAAATTCAATTTATTGCATTTATATTACAATGTCTTTCAGGAAGAAAGGTTATAATCGCCAGCATATTTGCAATTTACATTTTCTTCTTTATATGAGGTAATGGTATTAGAAGTCAACTCTGAGATTTAAAGCTGAATTGGGTGTACAGGCCTCTCTCTCTTTTTGCTCTCTCTCTCTTTGCCACTAAAATAGCATTTTTAAGCTTTTGTGGAAAAGCATGAGTTACCAGGTGTTAAAGAAATGCCAAAGGCCGGATGCCAGGTGGCTTAAGGGGCTGCAAAAGGCTTGTCCTGGTTTCCTGTAGTTATGTGTCAACTGGATGAGACAGACTGAGACAAGCTGTAAGTGCTACTATTTCTTGATTTAGGAACATAGGAAACTTCCTTATAGTCAATCAGATGGCCCATTTACAGCTGCACATGTGTTGACTGAACACGCTTATCATCATGTGTGAACCAATGAATGCCTGATAACATTTAGTCAGGTAATTGGCCCATGTAGGCCACATTCACACCAAACATTTAAAGCACTATGGTACCACATTAAACAGTCATGGATTCCTCCCCAAGAATTCTGGGAACTGTCATTTGTTTAGGATGCTGACAGTTGTTAGGAGACCCCTATTCCCCTTCCAGAACTACAATTCCCAGAGTGGTTTAACACTCAATCCCTCTTCCAAGGGGATTACTCTGAAAATTGTAGCTCTGTGAGAGAAATAGGGGCCTCCTTACAAGAGAAAATACATAGCCCAAATGGAAGAGAATTCTGTCAATCTTTATTGGGAAGAGGAGCTAAACGACCAGACTTCCCTGACAATGGGATCTGTCTACCTGAACCTCTGCTTGAGGACTACAGTAGAAGTACTGTAAGTCAGTGGTAGAGTGTATGCTGTATATGCAAAAGATTCCAGTTTCAATTTCTGGCATCTCCAGAAGGAGTGGGAAAGACTCTTGTCTGAAACCCTGGAAAGCCACTGCTAGTACATATAGACAATACTGAAGCAGGCCGGCCAGTGGTCTAGGGCACCTTAAGAACATATGGCAAGCTTGCTTCATCAGGCCACTGGCCAGCATCCTGTCCTCGCAGTGGCCAACCAGATGCCTGTGAGAAACCAGCAAACAGGACCTGAGTGCTTCCGCCCTCTCTATTTGTGATTCCTAGCAACTGGTATTTAGAGTCATAATGGAGTTAGTGCATAGCCATCATGGCTAGTAGTCATTGAGACCCTTGTTCTCCATTAATTTGTGCAATCTGCTTTTAAAGCCATCCAAGTTGGCGGCCATCACTGCCTTCTGTGGGAGCAAGTTCCATAGTTTAGTTCATGTGCTTCATGAAGAAGCATTTTCTTTGGCCTCTGTCCTGAATCTTCCACAATTGAAAGTTCATGAGTTCTAGTGTTATGAGAGTTTCATTGAAAGTTCATGAGTTCTAGTGTTATGAGAGAGGGGAGCAGACTTCTCTAACCACTTTCTTCATGTGCAGGTCCATAGCTGATGATGTAGAAGAATATGCTTATTTTTACTTATTTATTCATATATCACCATATCATAAAATATCAAGTCAGTCCACACAATATATGCAATTAAACATAAAACACCATTAAAGACAGTATAAAAGAATCATTAAAGTGACGGCTAATCATGAAAATTTTAAACAACCATATAGGCCTGTCAGCATTAAAGCATCTTCAGAAGAAGCCTGGAAGTCAAAACTGTAAGAGTTTTCTGCAGTACTGGGCCACTAACACAAAATACTCGACCTTTGGTTGAGGTTAATTGGGCCTCTGTAACATGGGAGACTACTACCAGTGCTTCTTCAGATAATCTCAGTGTTCAGGTTGGGATATCAGGATTCAGGTGCTACTGGAGGTATCCTGAACCCAAATTGCTCAAGGCTTTGCATATCATCACAAGAGCCTTGAACTTGGCCTGGTAAGATAGGGACAGGGAGGGCAGAGGTTTCAGCAAGTTGTCACATGCTGTCAACCATCTGCCCCCACCTGCAGTCAAGCCCAGACCCTCCAAGTGCCCCTATTTTCCAGGGATACCCTCAATTTAGAGAAGCCTTCTCAGTTTCTTATTTGATGTCCCACTTTTTCTTAGGATGTCCCTATTTTCATTGGGGAAATGTTGGAGGGTATGCTAGCCACTAAATTCTGAACAACCTAGAACTTCTGGACCTTCTCTTAGAAACCTGTAGAAGGTGTTACTTGGAAGATAGAGGAAATCTGCAGTTCAGTAATGGGATATTACCTAGTACATTTCCATCATACGCATAGATCCATAACAGCATCAGTGAAGCTTGCCTAAGTTAAACAAACTAACTACTCAGCAATGACTCATGCCTCATTTAGCTCCCTGTATGTTGAATTTAGTGCAGCAACTTTGTTTTTTGTTTTTTAAAAAGTAGTAGTTGTATAAAACAGGACTTAACATCTTTCCTGTTCTACACGTATCTACCTTGAGTTTGTAAATTCATTTCAGATGATGACTTCTGTTTTTGGAAGCTCTCCCAGTTTATAGAAGCATTAAATCTATTACATGGTTTATTTCCACTGTGTGCTAATTTTTCTACAACTCCTTGCTGCTGGTGAAATCAGCTATAGCTCCTCCGTATTTCAAGCAGACCTTTTGCTTAGAATCCTAAGCTCTTACCTGCACTGAGTGCTGTTGGTATTAAATGGTCACAAACCCACAGCAATTGAAAACTTCTTCTGAAGTAAGGCAGGGGGCTACTAAAGAGAGGGCATAACCAGGTTTTTGATCATTGGGTCTGTCACTTCTCCTGGATTTCTTGTGTCCTCCCACCTTGCCTAACTTCTTATCTACTGGCCACAGATGGTGGTAGCTCCAAACGAATGGTGTGGGGGTAGCTGACCACTTCTAAATTAAGAATGGCAATGGCCTATGTCCTTGTGCAAACTGCAAAAACAAACGTTTTGAATTATTGATCCTGCTGTAGTATTTGATAATCTTGAAAGCAGACAGATGCTACGAATTTCCCTGCAATGCATCCAAACAAATGGCACAGGTCCCCCCCCCCCTTTGTGAAATCTGACTCGGTACATAAGGAACACAGCTGGAATTCAAGTCATGGCTTTGATTCTTGCTCAGTACATTGTCACAGAGTAAATTCAGGCCTGAAAGTGAAACCCCATGGATGAATCATGCAGGCACTTTCTGTGCTATGTATGCATGTGTTATTGCAGTCCTGCATGAAGCATGAAAGTGATTTTGTGGGAAAGTTTCTGCACGTCTCTTGTTAAGAGCAATTAGGCATGTATTTGCTGCTGACCGAGAACACTTTTATATATCAGATGGATTAATCCAGACCTGTGGCAATGAAAAATAAAGCAGGGCGTGGGTGGGAATACTCCAGAACTAATTACTCACCATGTCTCTTGTAGCTTGACATGGAGTGGATCTTAGTATGAGTGAGCAACATGAGTTATAGTTGGGGATGGGCAAATCTGTCTATTCCAGTTTCTCATTTCCCCCACAAAACTTCAGTTCAGCTCTCCACATTTCCACTGTAAGTGTCAATTTCACAGATCATAGTGGTCAAGTGGGTTTGTAGTTCCTAGCACTGGGAACCTAGTGCAGCTAAATTAGTTCCTAGTTTCTTAAGGGCTGTAGATTTGTTGTTTCTCAAGGTTTCACTTCTTTTATGATTCTCCTCCAAGTCAATTGGTGTTAGTGTTAACTTCAGTATACCTGAAGGAGCATCTCCACCCCCATCGTTCTGCCCGGATGCTAAGGTCCAGAGCCGAGGGCCTTCTGGCGGTTCCCTCATTGCGAAAAGCAAAGCTACAGTGAACCAGGCAGAGGGCCTTCTCAGTAGTGGTGCCCGCCTTGTGGAACACCCACACACCAGATGTCAAAGAAATAAACAACTACCTGACATGCAGAAGACATCTGAAGGCAGCCTTGTTCAGGGAAGTTTTTAATGTGTGACATTTTAGTGTATTTTTGGTCTTTGTTGGAAGCCACCCAGAGTGGCTGGGGAAACCCAGCCAGATGGGTGGGGTACAAAAAAATTATTATTATTATTATTGAGTCCATGGTGACCATGTGTAAGCTTGTACTCAGAATGGCTTTGTTTGCCATATATAATAAACTTTATGTTTCTTCATTCTTCCAACCAGCAGTCTTAACAGACTATTTATATCTGCACTTGGTAGATGATAGATAGATAGATAGATAGATAGATAGATAGATCACACTCCAACATTCTATATATGCTCTATTTATAGGAAAAAATGATGGGGGGATTCAAGATAATGGGGCTTCAAAAAATAAAGGAGTGGGGGTACCATTGGGTCATGAGTTGGATGTGGTCAATGGGGCTCCCTATCAAGCCTGCAGCTTCGCCTCCTCTCTCAAGTGTGGCTTGAAAAAAGTTTCCTATTTGAGCAAGCCTACTTGCAGCATGGAAGACATTTTCAGGGCAGTCACAGTTAGTGTGAGAAGGGTTAATGTTCACAACCCTGTGTACGGCAGTCTTCCTGCCCAAAGCCACCCTCATTCATACACACATACGCCAATTGCTTGAAGGGGGGGGGGGGAGGAATTCCATCTATCAGCTCCAAAAGGTTCTCTGCAGAATACCTCACATTAAAGCTACGTATGTGTCTGTTTTCAACAAGCAGCAGAACTCAAGCTGGAAATGGAAATGTTACATGTGTCAGGCATGTTCACCAGGGTTTCAGGCATCTGTTTAATGGAACTGTAAGGAGGGATCCTTTTGGTGACTCTTCCTTTTAAATATATAATAAATGCTCTTTGCAATTGTCTCTGGGCACACAGCATGCATACAACACACACACACACATCTGTGATGTGTTGATCAATATCTGAAGAAATAGATTCCCTGCTGCATAAATCATGTTTATATGTAACTGACAATCCATCCCCATTGGGGAAAAGAGATGGAAACTTAGATAGGCCAGGTGTGTTGGCTGTTAGGTCGCAGCATGCAGCTTGTAAGTTATTAGAGTCAGATAGGAAGAACACCAGTGTTTCCACTCTGCCTCCATTCCTAGAGGAGTGGCACATTCTAGTGGGCTGGCAGTGGGCCTGTGCCAAAAATGTACCAGGAGCCACATTATGGGCATTTGCATGCCCCAGAAAGAACTGGGTGTTGCACAATGACTGCATCTTGGGATAGCTATCACTACCGCACGCTTCCATCTCAAGATTGGAGAGCTACCGCTATGTAGTAGTGCAGGCCACTCCTGGGCTGGATCCAGACCAGCTAATCACACTTGGGTCCCAGTAAAATAAATTGGACTTAAGACCTCACCTGAAGTATATATTTATGGCACTATTCTACCCCTCACAGAGCTATAATTCCAAGACTGGTTTAACAGTCAACCCCGCCAGACTGATGTCTTTTTGCACATGTGTTCTGAAACATGCCACTGATTCAACAATTGCATTGCATTGAGGCAAAGGGTGTTGTTTATTCCTGTTAATACTGACTCCCCAAACTGGACATTCCCAAAATCGTATGTTTCTCTTTTTGCATTAGGGATGCTGCATCTTTTTAAAGCAGTTTATGTGGTTGCTCCGGGGATGCGGGTGGCGCTGTGGGTTAAACCACAGAGCCTAGGACTTGCTGATCAGAAGGTCGGTGGTTTGAATCCCCACGACGGGGTGAGCTCCCATTGCTCGGTCCCTGCTCCTGCCAACCTAGCAGTTCGAAAGCACGTCAAAGTGCAAGTAGATAAACAGGTACCACTCTGGCGGGAAGGTAAATGGCATTTCTGTGCACTGCTCTGGTTCACCAGAAGCAGCTTAGTCATGCTGGCCACATGACCCAGAAGCTGTACGCCGGCTCCCTATGCCAATAAAGCCAGATGAGTGCCGCAACCCCAGAGTTGGTCACGACTGGACCTAATGGTCAGGGGTCCCTTTACCTTTACTATGTGGTTGCTCCAGTCTTTCATGCTATCATCACAATAACCCCAAGAGGAAGACAGTGATAAGCCCATGACTGTGTGGCGATTCGAATTCAGGCGTCCATAGGCTGCCTCCAATATTCTAATCACTACACCACAATTGCTCTGTCAGTTGTCATGGGCCAAAAACCTGTGTTCCCATTGGATGGCATCCCAGGAGCAAGGGCTAGATCATAGGCACACACATTGTGCTGTCTCAGACCCTTAGTTCATCTAGTTCAGGATTGTTTTCACGCTGAAAACAATGGCCCCTTGGGGTTTTAGGCTGGGGCTTCTTCAGATCTACTTGAAAGTACCAGGGATGGAATCTTCTGCATGCAAAGAATGCACCTGGCCAATAGGAAATGTCTTCTACAAAACACATTATTGGCCCATCTAGTTCCAATATTGTTTTCACTGACCAGAAGCAGCTCTCTTTTGTTTCAGCCAGGGGTCTATCCCAGCTGTACCTGGAACTGCTGGGGAGTCTGCATGCAAAGGCAGTTGATCTAGCACTGAAGTGCAGCTCCCCTCCCAAAGTAGAAGGGGGAAGAGAGACACAGGGTTGCAATCAATGTTTGCCACTACATTATACATTCCACTGCATTCTGTTGAGTCGTCACATACAACTGGTTCTAGCGAACCATGTTCTGCAAACTTGTACATGAGTTTGCTCAGTGCTGGAACAGGGAGATTCCCCAGTCGTTTTTGTGATGTCTTGTACAAACAAGATGCAATTTCTTCTCCTCACACAACCTGTTGGATTTCTGCCCTCCGCACCACTGCTTCAAGGGAGAAGAGCCTTGCAGAGGTAGGAGAGAAGCAGCGTTCACAGATTTTCTTTCACATATCTGCCTTTCGTTCTAAAGGGGAGGAAAGAAAAGGTGAACCAGCAATGCTTTCCCTAACGTGATTTGTTTTCTAATGCCCTCTTTTTTCTTTAAAAAAACAACCCACAAAACAACACAGCCTAAATTTAGTCACCTAAACAAACAAGTAATCTGTATATTATTTTTCATAAAGGTTTGCAACATCCTTCAATGTCTGTTCATTTTTTATTCTGTCTGGTTACTCAACAGCGAAGTCACAGGGGACTCTTATTAAAATTCAGTTCAGCTCCTCTTTCGCATCATGTTAATGTTGAATTTATACTTCCACAGAGCGTTGTGGATAAAGAGGGTAATGATACTTGTTTAGTACTTTATCCACGTATGAAATTGTTGGCTGTAAAAATTCAAGAAGTATAAAAAAGGGATTGGGTCATTTAAAAGAGAAGCATAAAAAGGGTGAAAAATTTATTGAACTTTGGGGAATAGCCTGATTGCATGCATGCTGCTGTTTTTGCTTACAGTGTACTCAAGACCACAAGTCTGGATAACTATATAGGAGATTATGTAGATTTCAAAATCTGTCCCATGTCGTCTTCAGGCTACAGCTGAAACTTGCACAAGATCTATGTGGGATACTGAGCCCGTTAATTTAATTTAGACAGCTAGAATGAGCATTAAAAATCTTAACCTTGTTGTAGGCGAGAAGTTACAGGTTAGGACCATAGCTCAGTGGGAGAACATCCATGTCGCATGCAGAAGCCCCCAGGTTCAATTCTCTGCATCTCCAGGTAGGGCTAGGAAAAGATCCTTCTGAAACCCTGGAAAGCCACTTCCAGTCAGTTATAGACGTTACTCAGCTAGATGATCTGATGGTATGACAGCTTCCTATCTTCTCAGTGTTGTTCCCACCACAGCTCAGTGATGGAGGGCAGGCTTTGCATGCAGAAGGTCCTGGCTTCAATCTCTGCTCTGAAATGTTGAAGAGCTTCTACCTATCCATGTAAGCAATTCTGGGCTAGACGGACCAGTCTAAGGGAGTCACCTGTTCCATTGTAAGTTTGAAAAAGTTGAAGGTTACTGGTCTAATAGTAGAGTCAACTCTGAAATGAAACAGTTCTTTCTCCCTGACTGTAGGATAACAGAGATGAAAGAAATATTAGGTGACTATAGATGGACTGAATTATCTTTCCCCACAACTCACCTGGGCTGATGCTTATAGCTAAGGTGAGATCCCAAGATTAAAAAGATGTGTAGGAATGAAACTTTGAATGTGGAGGGAGGGGGGACTTGGAAGCTCTGACATCGAATTTATGTGGTCTTCATTGTGTTTTAATCTCATCCTTCCATATAGCTCCAATTAAATCTTTCCTCCTTTCCCTCATGCATATTTAGGTAAATTAATTCTGAATGGGGGGTGGGGGAAGAGGAGAGATCAAAAGGAAAATGTACTGCTATAAATTACTGGGCTCTCCTCCTCCAAAGACCAGTAATAATGTCAATCAATCAAAAGATCCCAGCCAAGATCCAACATGAAACCAGTTACTGCTGAGGAGGTCTTGGACTTTTATTTATTTACAAACACACACACACAGAATGGGAAACTGCTCTTGAAATGTGGAGCACATTTACAACAGCACAGACTTAAATTGGCTTAACAGTAAGTCAAACCTTTATTTTTTTAGCTTATTGCATCTATATATTTATCCATTATTTATCACTAGTCCCTCCAGGAGCAGAAGTTTAGATTCCAAAATAAAATACATTTAGGCTGCAATCCTATGATCCCTGGGAGGGTGTCCTAGGGGGCCATAGGATGCATCTCCTTTGCTGAGTTGAGAGGGAAAGAGAGAGAGAAGGGGAAAAACTGGCCTCTGAGAGAGATGTCCCCTTCCTGCGGCCACAACTTCTCCAGTAAGTTGGAGGTTATTTATATCCCACCTTGAGCCCTGTCAGGGGAAAAGATGGGGTATAAATAAATATATTTTAATAATAATATTGATCAGGAACTCCCATGGCTTCTATTTAAATACAAAAATCAGATGTGTTTAATGTTTCCCTGCCTTTTGACATCATGTATTGTTTGACCCCAAGCTGGACACCTACCCCCCAAAACACACACACACACACACACACACACACCAATGTATGGGAAATTTTCAGCCATCAAGAGTTTTAGGAACACAGGAAGCTGCCTTATATACCACTTCAGACCGTTGATCCATCTGGCTTAGTATTGTCCACACTGGCTGGCAGTAACCCTCCAGGGTTGCAAAATGGGGACATTCCCAGCCCTGTTTGGCAATGCCTGGGATTGAACCGGGGACCTTGTGCAAGCAAAGCGGCTGCCCTGCCACTGAGCTACAGACCTTCCCTTTGTTGCAGAGTCTCACACAAGCAGTAAGGAGAAGAAACAAGCACTTCTTTCCCTGCACATTTTGCATTAGAAATGTTGCCCGTTAAATGACTCAGAGCCTGTGGAGCAAATGCCGGCTCCTTGCAACACACATACTGACATATCCCTTTGAAATTAATATAGTGGGCTTGGAATGTACCATATCATTAAGAAGGGATTACATAGCTCTGAGACAGCATAATGTAACACCGGCTGAGGAGCCTCTAGTCGTTAAGCTAATTGGACAGCCAGTGCTCTGATAACTGGGAGCTGCCATAAATAAGCAAAGAGTGAAGCTTTGGGAGGTGCTCCTTCAGAGTCAGCCCCTCAGGGAAGTCATTAAAATTTCCATTGCCACCTCCCACCTCAGAAACAAACAAACAAAACTGACTGGACATCTCTGAGATGTCGGGATCTAAGGGATCTCATCCTTAATGCTCCCAGAATTTTACTCGGCGCCCTCACCAGGGCCTCACGAAAACATTGTTGGTTTCCACTAATGGCATCAACTTCCTGTAAAGAGGTGGGTGGTTGTTGTTTTTAAGCAGTTGCTGGGGCACATCAATTCTACCATTGCAAACCTTGGATGGTACTTCAGGGACAACGCTAGTCTTCTTTGACCTCTTGTATATACACAAACACCTTGAAGGATTGATTTTGGCATTTCTAACCTCAGCTCATCGGTACATGCTCTGCGTGCAGAAGGTCCCAGGTTCAGTCCTCGAAATCTCTGGCAAAGCATCACAAGTGGCAAACTTGGACCGAACCTCTGCCAGAGATATGCTGCTGGTCCAAGTAGGAGATGCTGAACTAGATGCACAAATAGTGTAAGGCATCTAGGACAAGTGTGTCAATGGATGAAACTTCCACACCCACGCCACAGATTTAAAGCACCAGGATACCACTTCAACCCTGGCTTTCACCAACCAATCATGGCTTCCACCCAAGAACCATGAGAGTGGTAGTTAGTTAAAGGTGCTTGCTGAGAGCTACAATTCTCAGAGATCGCTGGGAAGAGGGATTTATTTGCTAAACCACACTGGGAATTGTAGCTCTTTAAAGGGAATAGGTCAAAATTCCATGCAAACATGATGAAACTTGCACCAAAATGCTTTAAAAAAATAAATGCAAACTGACATGAAAATGTGAAGAACTGAAATTTAGATTGAGGGGAACAAACGAGAAACCTAAATCCAGCCCTAGATACCAAACACTAATTCCAAGAATGTTGATCATTCTTGTTTGGAAAGCTGGGTGGGGCACAGCAATTCTGTCCCTCATTTTTTCTTCCTTCTACTTCCTACATGTGGGTTTCCCATTATGATGGATCTCTTTGGCAGCCCCACCCAGTCCGCAGACTTGAAGAGCTACATTTACAAGAAGACTGGGCCCAATTAACAGTCTGTATAGGAGAAGGATTGGGTCTAACCCGATTTCTCCCATAGCGGCCTTCAAACTTTTTTTCATCTTATATGCTATGTAACATTTTTTTCTCATTGATGGAAATAAATGAATAAAGTGCAGTTGGGTGGGGGGGATTCATAGGTTCTGCTACATCATTAATGTAGTTGTGATTGGCAGTCTGTAATAGGACAATCAGCAATCAATGCCAAAAAAGGTGACCTGCCATCAGCCCTCTGGAATATCAATCCATATATAATTCTTGCCAAAGAGAGCACAGTCTCTAGATTTGATGTTTCATCTCAGTGGGCTTCATTGTGGGATAAACACACTTTTAAATAAATAGCGCAAGAACATCAGGGGTTAGTTTAAATTACATCCATCTAGCACAAAGGTGAAAGCAGTTCCACTTGAGAGATCTTACTCTTCTGTCCAAAACAAAGTATTCCAGCCCTCCCCAACACCCCAACCCCAACCCCCAAAGAGAAAGAAAACCACTCTTCCTTAATAACTGGCTAGTTACACGGTGCACAAGTTTGCATTGCTCTATATTCACATTATCATAAACCATTTCCAATTTGATAAAGGGGATCTCATAGTAAAAATGCAAGCTATTATAATTCCTTGCATATAAAACAGAAAATTGGCATGGAGAGCTGATTCGTTTGCTTGCAATTTTAATCGGAAAAAGCATAGACAAGTATTACTTGTCTGTAACATGAATTTTCATGAAATGCGCTCTCTCTCTCTCTCTCTCTCTCTCTCTCTCTCTCTATCTGCATTAAAAAGACAGTTCCTCCTCCCCTAACACACAAATTAGCATACACACATGCATCTGCACACAAGCACACATCTTTCTTTTTGCCTTAGGTCAGTGTTTCAGTAAACGATTCCTAAGTCATTTTGACGGGGTATACAATAATACCAAAATAAAAAATCGAGACATATTGGTTTTGTCTGCTGCCTGATGGACAATATTGATTACTTGTAAATCAATTGGATCAAGAACACTTTATCTGCTATCTTTTACACCATCAGTTATTCATTGACTTTGCTCTAGCTAAGGAGGCAAGTGCTCTGCTTCACTGTCATCCTTCTGTGGTCTTCTGATGGACACGCCAAGGTGCAAGAGAACAGTAGATTATATATGCATTGGAAGATATGAAACTGCCTTGTCCTGACCCATTGGTCCATCTAGCTTGCTACTGTCTGCACTAAGTGGCAGCGGCTCTTCTGGATTTCAGGC
Source organism: Podarcis bocagei (assembly GCF_964188305.1). Classification (NCBI taxonomy): domain Eukaryota; kingdom Metazoa; phylum Chordata; class Lepidosauria; order Squamata; family Lacertidae; genus Podarcis; species Podarcis bocagei. Next base: position 55,216,835 of record NC_138132.1, on the reverse strand, counting down.
AGGGTTCTCTCCCTGTCCTACCTGGAGATGCTATTGGGGATTGAGTCCTGGACCTTCTGCATGCAAGGTAGATGTTCCAGCACTGAGCTTTGGTCCTTCCCCATGGCAGGGGAAAGCTAACTTGTACTGTACTGAGTCATGCCCATCTATGCCTGTTGTTATTTTTAAAATTCATCAGCATTTTAGTGCAAATGTCTCCTAATAGACACATTTTTACAAAGCATTTCCCCCTAATATAATGCATTTTGCACATTACTTTCACCAAAGTATGCAGTTCTGCCCCCCCCCCGGGGGGGAATGCATTTTTGTACACATTACTTGGCTGGAGAACTGTACTACAGAATTTAGAGATGTGTGAATTTGAAAGAACGGCTGTGTTTTGGTTGTGTATTGTTTTGCAAAGTGCAAATTTAAGTGGATCAACTCACTCCCCTATGCCTATGCACTGCTGATCACAGAGATATGTCAGCAAGTGCCTAAGACAGTTGACCTTGCCCTATTCAAGTTCAACCATAAGGACATAAAAAGAGCCTACTGGATCAGACCGATAGCCCATCTAGTCCAGCATCTTGCTCCACAGTGGCCAATCAGATGCCTCTGGGAAGCCCACAAGCAGGACCTGAGTGCAACAGCACTCTCCCCACAGTTGACTGTCAGCAACTGGTATTCAGAGACATACTGCCTCCACTGATGATGGAGATAGAATCTAAGCATGCCAAAAATTCCTTCCTTCCTTCCTTCCTTCCTTCCTTCCTTCCTTCCTTCCTTCCTTCTTTCCTTATATTTACATGTGCTGGAAATGGTTGCATATCACTTGAACCTGAAAGTAGTCATATCCACTCATTGCCTTTGGGATGTTAGAAGAGGGATGGGGTTAGAAAGACAAGCAAACAGTAGCCAAGTGCTGTCTTAATCATTCCCGTCCACGTTTCACATCTGCAGAAGGGGGAAGCACCCCCAAACGCACCTGAAAGCAAACCTGCAAGGCAGGCATTGAAGTTTTGACAGGCAGGGAAAGAAAACTTAATTAAAGTCGAGAGAGAAATTGACCCGGGGTGGGGAAGAGAGAGAGAGAGAGAGAGAGAGGCAATTAAAGGCTATTTGGGGACACAAATTGTAAATAACTCCAACTATAAAATATTCATTTTTTGATATGGAGAGGGGTGGGTTTTGAATATTTCATTGCTTTTCCTCTGTCCCCAGTGCATTTCTGAAGAGAAGGGCTCGACTTCAAAGGGTGGGAGGCCTTACTGATGTGTTCGGTCTGCTGCTCCATTGAGTCTCTGCATGTCTATCAATGGCTTATAGCATGTTAGCCTTAGAGCCTCAACCTGTGAAAACCTGAAAGGTGATTGGTCCGGAAGAAATGAGTCTCATTCTGAGAGCATCAAGCAACCCCATTGTGTCTATGGTGGAAACAGCTTGAAGGTCTCACCACCTTAGGTCTTTTGTCAGGTTATATCTTCTCCCCACTTTTTGTCCCTGTATTCTTTTGGGTTTGGATCCTACTGAGTTATGCCCCATCTGCAGTATTCATTTAAAGCATCAACATACCACCTTAAACAGTCAGGGACTGAAGCATCCTGGGACCTATAGTTTGTTAAGGCTTCTGAGAGTTGTTAGGAGGCTTCTATTTCCCTCACAGAGCAACAATTTCCAGAGTGGTTTAACAGTCAATCCTTCTTCCCAGGGAACTCATGCCCATAGATTTCAGTGGGTTGTCTCCAGCCAAGTTCTACTCAAACTAGACCGAGTGAAGTTAGTGAATCTCAGTAAGCCATGTCTACTATTTTCAATGAGTCTAATCTGAGCAGGTCTAGCAATGGGTACAACCCAGTAGTTTTATTCTGAATAGGAATGCAATCCTTTGCTTATAGGGTGTAATTCAAAGTACTGGTGATTACATCTAAAGCCCTAAATGCAGAAGCTGGTTGCTGGGAAGGCTGGAGCCACTACACCAGCTTCCCAGCAGGAGGGTTGCTGCTGCTTACTGGAAGAAGGAGGCATCAAGATAGTTGGTGTGATGCAATAATCTGGAACTCCTGCATCACATACTAGGTACAATGCAGGTAATGTTAGGTATACCAAAATACCATTGAAGCCACTATGACATAAGTCAATATAGACTTCTGTGTTAGGAACCTAGAAAGCTGCCTTACACCGAGTCAGTCCATCTAGCTCAGTAACGTCTATATTGATTGCCAGCAGCTCTCCAGGTTTTCAAACACAGAGGACTTTTGCAACCCTACCTGGAGATGCTGGGGATTGAATTTGGAAACTTCTGCAGGTGAAGCATGTGCTACTGAGCCTACACATATGAAGCAAGCAACATCCAAATCCAGATTATGATTGTTCAAATTTTGTCACTTACTATGTCATAACTCATGCAAAGGGAGAGGATGCACATCCTCCCGCCATTAATATAGGATCCCTGATTGGCTAAGTGAGCCAGCATGTATTTGGGTATTTTCCATTGACTTCAACAAAACTTTGGCACCCCCAGCTTCCTCTCTGCAGCTTCCGATTCCTTTCAAGTTACAAAGAGCAAAAGAAGGGAGGGGGTGGGAAGAGAGATTAAATAACAATAACCGTAACTCATTTGCAAATGAGACTCTTCACAATTTTTTCACATTGCATATTTCTTGAAGACTGGGATGAGAACTGATTTTGAAATACGCAGGCAAACCTCACCAGCTCTGGAGAACTAAGGAACTCGGGCTGTTTAAGGTTTTTCAGGGTCTGGAATTCTCATCAGAAGGGATTCTGACACCGTCCCCCTCTCCGGGTAACCTCGGAGCACCTCTTTAAAATTCCAAAACGCAGGGCTCATGTTTTCTGTGTCTCTCTTTACTCCCCATGTGATGAAAGTGAAAAAACTAAAGAGAACAAGAGCCTCATAATGGCGTGCTTGTATCCCTTTCATTCATCGGGTGTCAAAGGCTTATAATGCGGCTTCAGAAAACACACACACACACATACATGCTTAGCGGATATTTCAAATACAGATAGTGAGCTCTGGAGGGACTTTGAAAAGTATCAAATTAGGGTTTGTCAGATGGGTTTCCTTAAATACTACAGATGTGCAGTACATAAACGGGATAATCTTTTCGGAGCTCAGATGCCCCTTAAAAAAAACTTGACAAGCAATTAATCAATAAGGAAAACATGCTGGGGGTGTATACATTTTGGCACCTCCTTCATCGAAATATATAGCTCTCAGCGCCAGCAGAACAATGTATGGTAAAATAACAGCATGTTGTAAATTCTCATTAGCGATGCCAGTGAAGTTCTCCAGGCTCTGAGTTAGATGCAGAATTTTGGGACTCATTAAAACAACCTCAAAGAGGTGAGCTTCATAAGACCCAGGGCTGGCACTAAGAGTTGGCATCGTTCAATGGTCCGCACCTCCACAGGGGGCCTACTAACAAGAACCCCCAGACCTGCTCATGCTCCTCATTGTAACCTGCTTGCTGGTCCCCCCATCTCTTGCTCTGGGTCAGGGAACTGTGGTGGTAAGAGGTTTCAAATATCTGCTCAGCCATGGAGCTCAGGAGGAGACTTGGGCAAAAATGCCACCTCTCAACCTCACCTACTTCATAAGATTACTGTGAAGATATTTATTATTATTATTATCATTATCATTATCATTATCATTATCATTATCATTATCATTTTCATTCTAAGGTCTCAGGACAGAATACAACAGGTAAAACACATTAAAAAGACTTTAAAACAACTTACAATCACAAAAATAAGGTGGATCCTAAAAACATCTCAAGTGTCAAAAGCCAGGGTAGAAAGTTATGCCTTCAGCATTCAGTGAAAGGTGCATAATGAAGGTGCCAAAGATGTATTTGTCGGGAGGGTCTTCTTAAAGTCAGACTTGAGTCCTGCTGGACCAAGCTAAAGGCCCATTTGCTCCAGCATCCTCTTCTCGCAATGGACAACCAGTTGCCCAGAGGAAACCTGCAAGCAGAAGTTGAGCCCAACCATGTGCTCCCCTCCTGCGGCTTCCAGCACCTGGTGCTCAGGGGCATCAATGGAGTTGGTACCTATCCCATGTGACTTGTAGCTGTTGGTAGCCTTATCCTCTACGAATGTGTCTAATCTTCTTTTAAAGCCATTCAAATTGGTGGAGATCACTATATCTCGTGTAATAATGGGCCATCCCTTTTTTTTTTGCTGCTTTACGAGAAAAAGCTACAAACAAAATACTTTATGACACCCAAATTCAATCCATCAGGGAGGATTTTAAGTTGGCACAAGTTGGCCATTTCTGGTTTACATCAGGATTCTCCTAACTGGTGCCCTCCAGCTGTTTTGGACCTCATCAGCCCCAGCCTGGATGGTCAGTAATGAGGGATGATGATAGTTGTAGTCCAAAACATCATGTAGGCACCAGATTGGGGAAACCAAGCTTAGAAGTTATTGGGTGGCCTTAAGTCACAATCAAGGAGAAGAAGCCAGGATGAATGGCAGAAAGACCACATGTGTCATGAGGCAGTGTGGGATTAAAAGCTAGGAGACAAGCAGCAGGATGTTTTGTACTTGTGTGGATTAGGTGCAGAGAGAGGATTTAGAGCAGAAGTCACCAGTGCGGTGTCCATGGGCAAAATGGAAATCTTCCCTGGACCCCTCAAAAAATCCTCTGTGCCCCATGTCATTGTTCTTCTGGCAATGAGTTAGAGAATGTGGTCATATTTTTCTCCCAAGAATACACAAAGCTGAGAAAACAAGTTGGAAGTCTGACCATCTTTCCCACTTCCTCCTTCAGCTCTATGAGCCTTCCACGGCTCCGGCTAATTTTGCTGGATCCAACTTTCACTAAGATCTCATGGGAAAGCAAAAGTGTGTGTATATATGTAGACACTTTTTGTTTTTCTGTGTGTTGAAGCTGATTTGTGGGGAGAGGGGAAAGAAGTGGCCAGTAGGGTGGGGTGCCCACGGCCCTAGTTTAAAAAAACTGAATATGCCCACGGGCTTAAAAAGGTAGGCAACCATTGATTTAGAAACATAGGGTCCCACAGATCAGCACTGCTAAGCAATCCAGAGCTGGCCCTCTGTCTCAAATTAAAGAGAAACAACACAATCATGACATATTTGCTGATCCCCTCTCCTAATTATAGCTTTAAAGAACTACCATTTCAATTCCAAAGTCGTAAACATTTGCGTGTATCTGGAAATGTTTATCTGGGGAGTGATGCTATCGCAAAGACATCTATTCACGTTCTCACAAAAGTTCTGGTATGCGTTTCAAAGAGGCTTCCCAAGCAGTTACGGTTGTACATGTCCAAGGCGGAGGGAAATACCTATGTTGAAAGGTAGCTTTGCAATTCTGCGCCTACAAACTCACTTACCTGGCAGTAAACCCCAGTGTGTTGATTGATACTTAATGCATCATCTTGGATAGGCTGTTGCCGTAAATCAACACCCACAGCTTTCACACTGGTTCATTTTATTTCACAGGGTGCGTGGTGTTTTTTTTTACCTAAACCCTGATGGGCAGTGGCTGTGTATACAGCCTACACTGAAAGCACATTGTTCCCCCAAAGAATCTTGGGAATGGTTGCTTCTTCTTCTTTGGCAACCACAGAACTTCAATTCCCAGCACCCTTAACAAACTACAGCTCCCAGGATTCTTTGGGGGAAGACATGTGCTTTAAATGTATGTACACAGCCAGGGGAGCATGGCTTAAAACTGTGACCAAATTGCAACAGTTCATTTTCTTTTATTCAAACCTTCTTCATTAAACTACAACCCTCTGCTTTTCTTGCAGATCCAAGCATGTTTGCTTTCCTTTCAGTTCAAGTTGTGCGCACAGCAGGCCAGATTCACCCACCTCCCTCCACCCAACTGCCTCTTCTTTTACTATTAAAGAGCTTCCTTGATGCAGCGTTCTGTCACAGATCTTAACTCAAAATCATTTATTTAACATCTGCTCTGTAATCATTTCTCCAAGATTTACTTCCTTGAAAACACAACTGGGACACATGATCCTCCCTTGTTTTCAATCTGTGATAGCCTTAAAAAATAATAATAGTAAAAGACGTTGTGAGTGGGGAGGGAAAAAAGTCAAGCTGACACCAATAAATTGTAATGACTCATTTCTTTCGCATTATTCCTGCTTGGGTAATTTCTGGGAGGAGGTAAGCTGCAGAGACACTCAGAGGCAGCCTTGCAGAATTACAGAGAAATCCATTGAATATGCACTACAAAAATTTCTCCTCTCTCTCACTCTCTCTGTATGAACACTTACAATGAAAAGAAACATTAATTCAATTATAGGACCTGGAATAATATGTGTATTCCATATTAATTCAGACATATGACCAAAAATGTTAGCCGTCTCATCTGGGAAAGGATATGGAAGTGATGGAAAAGGTTCGGAAACGGGCAGCCTAAATGAGCAAGTGGCTGGAGCAAATTTTCCATGAGGAAGTGCCGAAATATGTGGGGCTTTTTAGTTTCGAGAAAAGGCAAGTAACAAGGGGGTGAGAGGTAAATGACAGAGGTGTATGAAATAAGGCATGGTGTGGGGAAAATGGGTAGAGAAGAGTCTCAACCCCCCCCCCCAACTCTACATAATGCTAGAATTCGAGCATTGGCTTTGGATCCTAGAAAGGGTCTCCTGAGAGTTATAGTGCAGCAAATGTTCATCACAACTGAATATAGGGCCTTTTCAGTGATGGCTCCCATTTGTGGAATGCCCTCCCTAGCGAGGCATACCTGTTTCCATCACTATTAATTTTCAGGAGGAATTTGAAAACATTCCTATTTACCCATCCATTTAGTGGCTGTAGAACACGGAAACCCTGAGATAACCAGATGAAATGATATGTTGAATTGAATCTGTTAACTAAAACTCTTTTTAGGTACCCTCCTCTTTTAAAAAGTTTTTAAACTGTAGCTGCTTTTAGAATGCATTAACTGTGTTTATGATGCTTTAAAAAAGTGGGCACTTTTGCTGCCCTGGGTTCCTTCAGGAAGAAGGGCAGGATATAAATTCACTTGATTGCAATGACAATATTAAATGACGGTAATTATAAGGGCTGTAGCCTTATAGTAATGGACATGACTAACTTAGGTCCATTAATTTCAACGGGACTACTCAGAGTAGAATTTAGTTGGCTAGATCCCTATAACTTGATTTCATTGTAGTGGATGTTTTATACTTCTTTATATTGTAAGCTTCCCTGAGCTTCTGTTTGGAGGAAGGGTGGGGGTATAAAAAAAAAGATATATATAAATAGAATAAATAACTATCCCAGACTGAATGGCTGCCCTGCATTGCATTATCTTAAAAGAAAATTTGTATGCATTTCCAGCTGATTTCAACACTATTTTTCATCAGCCTTCCAGAAACTGAATATCAACTGAAGGATGCGTCAGTTTTTATACTGCTGCTAAAAGAGAAAAATGTTAACAAATAAAAACAAACAATGATATAATTGACAATCAGTTTGCTTGACCTGAACATCTCTCCATAATGAGCCAGGATAAATATTCACAACACAGTCCCTATCCTGGCACACAGAAGTATATTTTATGGTTTCACATAACATATTATGCTGGCTGCCTAGAGTAGCATGCTTAATGGTAATTTAGACTCAGAGATCTTCTTATGCATTCCTTCCCTGTGCCTGCCATAATTTGGAAAATGTCATAATTTGGATAATAGGTATGCTGATATATAGAAAATATTGGTGTCATCCAGTAATCTTTGCCATGCACCAAGTTTCAATGTGCTTATGGGATAGTTTGATCATTAATGTTAATGCAGGGAGCCCAATGCACATGGCTGTTCCTTTGCATGGACAAATCAGGTCCTTCTGCTCAAGTAAATGCATGCACACACATGTGCAAGAGATCCATTTGATCACATGTTAGTCTCAGGATCAGGGCCCTTGGTCCTCATTTTTAACAATGCTTCTACAAGACAACCTGCTAGCACACCTTCAAAAGCTGAACTACCCAGGTAAATCCAAAGGTTTGCAAAAGTCCAAAACCATCTTTTAAACCCACTACTGAAATAAGCAAGCCTCACCCGTCTACCCCCCAAAAAACTCAATTAAGAGTGGTCTTCTTGCTGAAGAGGAAAATCAAGCTGACTGGAGAAACATCTAGAGCCCAAGAGGAGGCAGCAATTCCAGCTGGTGAACAACATTAAAGCAAGACAGTTGACGGGGACAGACTATCAGCAGCAGTCAATTCCAGTGCTCAAAAGTCTACATGGGCTTCCTATACAAGATACAAGGTTCTGGCCAGTGCCAGATTTACCTATAAGCTAAACAAGCTATAGCTTAGGGCCCCACTTGCTTGGGGGCCCCCAAAAACTTAAAGGGAAAAAACACTGGATGTACATTTCCAAAATATTAATACACTTCTTCTTAAAAGTATTTTAGTTCAAGAATTACTTTGATAAAATACATATTTTGTTATGTGCAAATGGTTTAGAGGATGCCTATTAGCAGTGGCAGAGCTTCATGCTCCTGCACCGGGGGGTGGAGAGCAGGTGGGGGTGGGGCTGAGGCTGGCACGCGTCCCAGGAGCATGGCGCGCATCCTGGGGGCGTGGTGTGCTGCCTGTAGGGGCGTGCCGCCCAATGCAGGCAGGGGGCAGCTGCGATGGCAACCCGCTGGGATCATGCTGCCGGGGGCGGTGTGCTCCCCCCCGCCACGCCTCTTCCTCCTCCAGTGCCTATTAGGTCCATAAATTACCATATAGCATATATTCAACACAAAAAGCAGTGACAATTTGTTGTTGACAAAGGACAGCTGGACATATAAAGGGCCCCATTACCTTCAGTAGCTTAGGGCCTCATCAAACCTAAATCCAGTACTGGTTTTGGTTTTCAGGTGCAGGACCCCTCAAGGAGAATCTAGCCCCTTATATCCCTGAGGCCTTGGGGGTGTCACTGTTAGTTGCCCCCACGGCTCGCATACACAGGTCAAATACACCTGTAGTACAGGCCCCAATTGTATGGCACTCCCTTCTAGATAAGATCAGACAGGCACCCTCCCTGTTGATCTTCAGTGGCTACTGAAGACGACATCTTTTTATCCCAGCAGGCAATTTTAACTGATATTTTATTTTATAGTTTTAACTGATTCTTCTTCTTAGTATTTTTTTGGTATTGTATCTTTGTAAACCACCTAGAGACTGCTTTAGTTAAGCTGTATATAAATTGTTTAAATAAAGGAACAGAAGTGAGGGGATCTTTCCCTGTACGGTTTAGCTTTTAATCGCAATGTACACCAGACGCAGCAAAGCTAAACACATGCTACATTCACCTGGCCAGATCCTCCCTGGGCATGAGGGCAGGAAACCTGCCACAGTTCAGGGGTCCAGGCCCCAAGCCATAAAGAAGACTGCATAAGTGGGGGGGAGCAGGACAGGCATGAACACTGAGCCCCTGGCTGCACGATGGATCCCCAGTGGCTGCCTTGGGATGCCAGGTGCTGACACCAGGCTTATCTCTGCTTTTAAATTTGGCAACACTCAATGTGCTTGCTTTGATTTTTATTCATGCACTATGAAATCAGAGCCTCCAAGTGTCCTTATTTTTCAGGGACAGTCCTGGATTTACAGAAGCCATCCCGTTTTCTGATTTGATCCTGAAATGTCCCACTTTTCCTTAGGACATCTCTATTTTCACCAGAGAAATGTTGAATGGTATGGAGTTAGCTGAACCCCGCAAGCCACCTGTATAGGGAAGGTTTTTTTAAAGCTTAATGTTTTATTATGTTTATATATATGTTGGAAGCCGCCTAGCGTGGCTGGGGCAACACAGTCAGATGGGTGGGATGTTGTTGCTGTTGTTGTTACTATTACAGTGGTGCCTCGCAAGACGAACGCCTCGCAAAACGAAAAACTCACAAGACGAAAGAGTTTTCCGTTTTTGAGTCGTTCCGCAAGACGAATTTCCCTATGGGCTTGCTTCGCAAGAAGAAAGCCCATAGGGAAATCTCCAGGGACCTCTTTTAAAATGCTGGCGGTCGGGAGCAAAGACTTTCGCCCACCGCCGGCCTTCAGAAGAGGTCCTGGACCTCTTCTGAAGGCCGGCGGGGGGCAAAAGTCTTTGCTCCCCCCCGCCTGCCTTCCCGGGACAGCGGAGACTTCTCCGCTGTCCCGGACGATCTTAAAATGCTGGGGGGCTGCAGCGAAGCCTTCGCTGCCACCCGCCAGCATTTTAAAATCGCCCCGGGACAGCGGAGGCTTCGCTGCCGCCCGCCAGCATTTTAAAATCGCCCCGGGACAGCGGAGGCTTCGCTGCCGCCCGCCAGCATTTTAAAATCGCCCCGGGACAGCGGGGGCTTTTAAAATGCTGGTGGTCGGCAGCAAAGCGCTCCTGTCCCCGGAGCTTGCGGGGCGGGAGGTGGGGAAAAGGGCTTTTCTTCCCACCGCCAGCCTTCAGAACAGCCTTCTGAAGGCTGGCGGTGGGAAGAAAAGCCCTTGTGTCCCCCCCCCCCCAGCCTTCAGAAGAGGTCGGGGGACAGACTGTCCCCGGACCTGGTCTGAAGGCGGTTTCCATAGGAACGCATTGATTGATTTTCAATGCATTCCTATGGGAAACCGTGCTTCGCAAGACGAAAAACTCGCAAGAAGAAAAAACTTGTGGAACGAATTAATTTCGTCTTGCGAGGCACCACTGTACTATTATTATAATATCAATTAGGGTGTCCCTATTTTCATCGGAGAAATGTTGGAGGGTATGTGAAATGTGTGTGTGTGTGCTGAGTTATGGATGGATTCCTACACAGCAGTCTGTTTCTGAAAGAAAACCAGGGTGAATGCTGTGTCATGTCAGACATGGCTCTCACTGTATGAGTTTGAGACCCCTTTCAACACTGCACAGGTATGGACAGACAGACTGGACTTCTGGAGCATTATTCCCAGTGCTCTTCTTGAGCCTGTGGTGCCATGCTGAGCTTTGGCACTTGTATCCCAGAAACTAAACTAAAAAAAAAAAAAAAAACCTACCATCTTCTCAATGCCCCATTAGCCTCCATAACCTTTTCAGCAGATCCAGTCAAGTTTGCAAGATTACACACACACACAGAGAGAGAGAGAGAGAGAGAGAGAGAGAGAGAGAGAGAGAGATGGAGAGAGAGAGATTGCTCCTTCTTCAACATCTTCCTGGCAGCTTTGGACCATCCTCCAATAAATGCCAAAGGGAGGCAGGGATGGAGGAAAAGGGGGGAGAGCCCAATGCACAGAGAAACTCCCCTCAAGCCAGAATGGCTCTGCCAAGTTCAAAAGGTGAAATAAATGAATCTTTACACATTATAAGAACAAAATCAACATTCTTCAGTGGCATAAAGTGCCTGGAAAAAGCAGCAAGTAAAAGCAGGTGTGAGGTGCTCCCTGTCAACTAACGACTGCTGATAAGCTTCCCATGCCTGGTTCTGCTTCATTTCAAACAAAATTGGGGCTGGGGGGGCGGGAGAAAGGGTGGGCGGGGGGAGAAAGGGAGAGTGGGGAGCAGTGGGAGGAGGAGGCAGAGCAGAAATAATTGCTGGAGCTCCGAGTTAGCTGAGAAAGCCTGGGGGCTAAGATCAGCGAGAGAGATTTCATCCTCTTCCTTTTATTTCTATAACCTTAAACGTTCTGCTATTATAAAAGTCATCCTGTCAGCTTCCCCTCAAGCTTCAACAGCGGGCCCGTTTTCAAATTGTATCAATTGGCAAAGTGCTGGGCTGAAGGATTTTCATCTTGATGTTAAGGGTTGACACTTTAAAGATGAATATATATATATGTGTCCAATTCCAGCAACCTGATCTGTTAAAAGATGGATCCACAATTCGCTTATCCCAAGGAGGTGTTTCTAATAACATATGGACATAAGAAGAGCCCTGATGGATCAGACCAAAGACCTACCTAGCCCAGGACTTATTTACTTACTTATTTCCGATATTTATAGATGACTTCCCCCCATGAATGGTCTCAAAGCGGTTTACAGGGCAATCAATAAAACAGTGCGCCAGTCAAATAATATGGGGTTTAAAGCGGTAAAAACCATAGGTGGAATCATGAAAGAGGTGTAATGCAACTTACTTAAAAAACCAGCTGGAACCAAAAGGTCTTTGTCAGGTGCCGTCTTTGTCAGGTGCCAGAAGTTCAACAGGGAGGGGGCATGTCTTATCTCAGCTGGGAGGGACTTCCACAGAGTCAGGCCCACGGCAGTGAATCATACCTGGTGGATACAAGTCATGTATCTGACCACAACAATCTCAGTGACTGAGCAGGGATATAAGGAATCAGGAGGTATCATGGACCCAAGTTGTTAAAGGCCTTGTAAATTAATACAAGAACCTTGAACATGGCCTAGTAACACATGGAGAGACAGTGCAAGCTTCGAATATTGCATTCAGACATGGGGAATATTGAATTTGTTTTCCTGATTCTCTTTTCTAATGTTCCTTCCACACTGTGTCATTGGACAACATGGCTACTCCTCCACCCTATCCACATGTTTACTTCAGTTCCCCCCTGATTTTTACTTGAAAACTATGTATAAATGCTGGTAAAAGGTAAAGGTACCCCTGACTGTTGGGTCCAGTCGCGGACAACTCTGGGGTTGTGCGCTCATCTCACTCTATAGCATAGCTGTCAACCTTCCCTTTTTTTGCGGGAAATTCCCTTATTCCAGCACCATTTCCTGCTGCTTCCCGCTGCTATCCCGGATTGTTAGATATTCCATAGTCTGTCCCCGGGACAGGTGAGGCTGCTGATCCCTTACTTTCAAAACTGAAAGTTGACAGCTATGCTCTATAGGCTGAGGGAGCCGGCGTTTGTCAGCAGACAGCTTCTGGGTCATGTGGCCAGCATGACTAAGCTGCTTCTGGCGAACCAGAGCAGTACACGGAAACGCCATTTACCTTCCTGCCAGAGCAGTACCTATTTATCTACTTGCACTTTTTGGCATGCTTTCAAACTGCTAGGTTGGCAGGAGCTGGGACTGAGCAACAGGAGCTCACCCTGTCGCGGGGATTCGAACCATTGACTTTCTGATCGGGAAGCCCAAGAGGCTCAGTGGTTTAGACCACAGCGCCACCCACATCCCCTTATAAATGATGGTACACCACCACAAAATTCATCACTGCACTCCCATTATTTTCCAGGTTAAGGGAGCTGCAAACAGATTTTTTCTTGAATCACATAGCATGAAAATGAGTGCTAAAATGCACTATATTGCATTAGTTTCCCAGAAGAGGCTTTTGTGCCACGTGAAAGCTCAAATATAATGGAGAAAATTAACAGTTAGGGAAAGATCAGGGAAAGAGAACAAACTGCTGTGTGAATGCAGCTTCAGTACATACATACATGCATGCATACATAATTTTATTTGTACGCCGCCTTTCCAAAGATCATACCTTGCCCAAGGTGGCTTACAATATGAAAAAAAATAATACGTAACTACAGTGGTACCTCGGGTTACATATGCTTCAGGTTACAGATGCTTCAGGTTACAGACTCCACTAACCCAGAAATATTACCTCGGGTTAAGAACTTTGCTTCAGGATGAGAACAGAAATCGTGCTCCGGCAGCGCAGCGGCAGCAGGAGGCCCCATTAGCTAAAGTGGTGCTTCAGGTTAAGAACCGTTTCAGGTTAAGAACGGACCTCCGGAACGAATTAAGTACTTAACCCGAGGTACCACTGTACAACATAACAAAAGTAGTCATAAGCAATAAATAAAACATTAAAAAATATACAACCAAACTGAACCATTTCCACAGAAATCACATGAAGATCAATCATAAAAACATCAGCAATAGCAACAACAGCAACAACCCTACCAACCAAAACACCCAAACAACACCCTGGTCTCCCAGGTCCTAGCCTGAAACTCTAACCACTACACCACACTGGCTCTCCATGATGTGTTTGTGGCACCCTAACAACTCACTTCCCATCAGATTGCTTAATCTTTCTTTCTTTCTTTTCTTAAGCTAGTGTTCATATAACACTCTCTACACCAGTGGCGTAGCGTGGGTTGTCAGCACCCGGGGCAAGGCAAGTAATTTGCGCCCCCTAACCTGTGGATTTGCGCCCCCTAACCCGTGGATTTTAGCACTCGAGTCTCTTCCACTAGATTAGTTAAAGAAACCCTTACCCCCTAAGCACATGTATTGTTTGCAGTGAGAGAGGGTAAGTGAGCCAGGTAGGGGCAGAGAGCTGCGAGTGCGAGCGCCCCCCCCCCATGTTGCGCCCGGTGCGGCCGGCCCCCCCTGCACCCCCCACGCTACGCCACTGCTCTACACATTATCTTACAAGTTGCCTTAGGTGTTGCCATTGGAGAGGTGGCAATTAAATATGATGGGTTTGCTCTCAGTAGAACTACCCTTAACCTCTGGACAGGGTTTCTAGGAAGGTCACTCCCCCTCCCCCAATAAAGTCCCACTTCATAAGGACAGGAGACCAACCCTGCTGGATCCAGCCAATAGCTAACCAGACGCCATGGGACACCCTTGACAGCAGAGCCTGAGCGCAAGAGCAATTCTCCAGCAGCTGGTATTCAGAGCAACACTGCCATGTCAGTTATCCCTTCCTAGTTTCTGATGCACATCCCTGAGAAATGACTGCCCCATTTAGCCACAGACGTCCTTTCGAAAACGTTGGTGGCACAGATATGAGTAGTAGGCTGCAGTAAACTCCCTTCCCTTCCAACCCTCCTCCCTTCCTCCCCTTTCAGTCACCTTCTAGAGTGAGTTAATGTGGCCGAATGTGTTTGATTTGCAGCTATTCTCAATCGAAGCGTTTAGCCTCACAATGGATCTATTAAATGTTCTTATGCGGATTTTTAAAAAAGGAAATTATGAGCCTAACTAGATGTGGAACAGCCACATATGTTGACTGCCATCTGCCCCATTAAATGTACAAAGCAGGGGGGAAGGTCTATTTTTTATATATATTAAAAGAAACATCAAAGGGGGTCAACATTTGGGTGAAAGAAGTTGAATCTTACCCTTTACCTGACTTCTATATCCCTGTAATCCATTGAACTTTCCTCCAAACTCAGTTCCCATTTAGAGGAAGGGTCATAGCTCAGTGGCAGAGCATCCCAGGTCCAGTCTCCACATTTTCAGGTAGAACTAGGAATTTCTCCATATGGAACCCCGAAGAGCAGCTGCCAGTCAGTTTAGGCAATGTTGAGCTAGATCACGGGTAGGCAAACTAAGGCCCGGGGGCCGGATTCAGCCCAATCACCTTCTAAATCCTGCCTGCAGATGGTCTGGGAATCAGCGTATTTTTACATGAGTAGAATGTGTCCTTTTATTTCAAATGCATCTCTGGGTTATTTGTGGGGCCTGCCTGGTGTTTTTACATGAGTAGAATGTGTGCTTTTACAGTGGACGCTCGGGTTGTGAATGTGATCCATGCGGGAGGCACGTTCGCAACCCGCAGCGCTGCATCTGCGAATGCGCGGGTCACAATTTGGCGTTTCTGCGCATGCGGAAAGTGCGATTTAGTGTTTCTGTGCATACGCGAGCGCCGAAACCCGGAAGTAACCCGTTCCAGTACTTCCGGGTTTTGGCGCATCCGTAACCCGAAAATGCGCAACTTGAAGCATCTGTAACCCGAGGTATGACTGTATTTAAAATGCATCTCTGGATTATTTGTGGGGCATAGGAATTCGTTCATCCGCCTCCCCCAAAAAAATATATAGTCCTGCTCCCCACAAGGTCTGAGGGACAGTGGACCGGCCCCCCGCTGAAAAAGTTTGATGATCCCCTGAGCTAGATGGACCGACAGTCTGACTTGGTATAAGTTAGTTTTCTGTATTCCTATGTGAAGAGAACAAGGCTGGGAGAAAGTGATAAGGTAGTCTGGGTATATGAGGAAATTCAGCAATTCTTGGTCAAATTACTGCACAAGGATCATTTTTTTATTGAGGTATCAACAGGAGAAGGAATGCTTCACCCTCACTTCTCTGTCCACTGTGGTGCTGATGAAAATTCACCTTCCCCGACACCTAATATTTATTTATTAATTAATTAAAACCCCATCATGTGGGTTTGCATCATGGCTAGTTAGTTCTGCAGAACCTTTCCAGGAAAATAATTATCTACATACAGTGGTTCGTCGGGTTACAAACACCTCAGGTTACAAACACTTAAGATTACAGACTCCACTAACCGGGAAGTAATACCTTGGATTGAGAACTTTACCTCAGGATGAGAACAGAAATTGTGTGGTGGTGGTGCAGCGGCAGCAGGAGGCCCCATTAGCTAAAGTGGTACCTCAGGTTAAGAACAGTTTCAGATCAAGAACTTTGTTGTGGTATTCTCTTCCTTATTTGGTTGTGCAAACCTCTCTTCTGAATAATGCATTATATAGGGTAGGGGGCACTGGGGGTAAGTTTCTAGAACCAAAGGTGTGGGGGACTGAAAAAGTTTGGAAACCACCGTGTTCCCCACCCAATCTAGTGCTCCCCCACTCCAAGAATTTGGGCTACAAAATTCCCATCATCACTCCTGCTTATTGGCCATGAGGCTGAGGCCAGTCATCACCCAAAGAGAGTGTCTGGTTGGAAAAGGCTGGGATAGAGAAAGCTGACAAAGAAATAGAGGGATAGAGCAATGATTATTATGTAGATAATTCTGTCTACCCTGGTGTGACCGAAAGACAGAACCAAGACTGATCAGTGCAGATGAAGAGACAGGCTACGCAAATAAAAGAAGTCTTGATTCTCAGTGGCTGGTATCACCACAAGAAGCAGGTTTAGCCTCCTGGTTTCTCAAAGTGCATTCCTATACTTCCTCCCATACAAAATGATTCCCACCCATAGGAACAAACTCCTAGGGGACGGTCCCCCCCCCCCAAGTGGATGGGCATTGCCATTCAAATAGAGTGCATCATGTGATCGGTTATGCAGGGTGGGGCTTACCTGCTCCCCCGATATTTTATTCAAGTTGGCACCCCTGTTCCCATCCACCCAACCTAAAGTTCCATCTCCACATCACTTCATAAAAATTTTAAAATCTGTCCATGTTCTGTTCTTCTAATATACGTATTTTTGTATGAATTTTTGCCTAATATCTTCTTTGAAGGAAATGAATTTCCCCCCAATATGATGCATTTTTGGTATGTTGTTTTCACTATTTTTATGCACGCTCTCCGCCTAACATATATGCATTTATTTCATTTTACATTTTGCCCAAATGCTTTGTTTATAGGACTGCACCACTAAATTCAGAGAAGTCCAAATTTGAAAGGAGAGCTGTTTTTGTTTATTTCTTTGTTTTGGATAATGCAAAAAGTAGATTGGCTTGCATTAAAATGTGTCCAAAAGCAAATTCTCCCCTATCTCTCCCACTTACATGAGACTAGAAGCTGACCTTTACCTGTTCTGGCTGTGAGTGGCAGCAATCCCCCTTTCTGTTTCCCCTTATGGTCCTTGCAGTTTAGAAGCTCTTCCTCTCCAACTGCCCATTTCAGTTTTCCTCACTCTGGCCAATGGTAGGGCCAGCGCTATCAAAGAGGTACAGAAGGTACTGGACTCTTACACTTTGAAAATGGTTGTTAAATAGAGGAAACTATTATTTTTTTACTACTAGAGATGCTAGAAATGGACTGAGTTTCTCTCAGTTTCTCATTTTTGTCCAGTCTTACGTTTGGTTCTACACATTTCCATATCAGTTTATCATTTTTTTAAAAAAACGGTCCTCATGAAAATTCACCAGCATGCGAGTGCAAATTTATCCCAATGTACATGCTAGTTCGCTATTTTGCCTAATATATACCTTTTTGCTTCACCCCAGTATATGCAGTATGGTGTAATTGTTAGCATGTCAGACTAGGACCTGGGAGACCTGAGTTCAAATCTCCACTCAGTCATGATGCCCACTGGTGACCTTGGGCCAGTCATTGTCTCTCAGCCTAACCTACATTACAGAGTTGTTGCAGGGATTAAACGAGGACAGGGAGATTCATGTATGCCACCTTGAGTTTCTTGGTGAAAAATGTGGAATATCAATGCCATAAAGAAATAAATTTTAGACACATGGCTTGGCTAGAGAACTGCATTGCAAAAAAAAAAAAAAAAAAAAAAAAAATTCAGAGAAGTGCAAATTTCAAGGGATGACTGTGTTTCGGTTCACGTGCTGTTTTGGAAAGCACAAATCAGGGGAGTTTGCTTTTAAATGCCAACTGAAATAAAAATTTCTCCTCATTCATACCTGCAACAATTTGCTGAACTAAATAATAATAGTGCAACGTTCCTCCATAAACCTAGATGAGGTTCCGCATCCAGTCATCCTGCTTCCTGATTCCATGCTTGTTGACAAATGCGTAAACGCAGCAAAGCTATTGCAAATTTAAAAAAGGTGCCACATAAACAGTTTAAGTGGTACATACATAAACACCAACTCTAAAATGACTGTTGGGAACTCTTAGCTATAATTGGCATGTTTAAAGTGTGCATTTGGGTGTGGGTGGGTGCAGTCAAAGCCTTAAATGTTAGCCTTGTTTTTCCGGGGGGGGGGGTTGATTGATAGAGGAGGGGTTGTGTTGAGAATGTCGACAGATTTGACAGAAACTGTCTTCATTGAGAAACCTTGTTTTGAAGTTCCTTTGGAAATAAATGGACAAAAGGAACAGGCCTAGCTCTGACAGGAGGCAGGGATTCCAGACTTCAAATGCAAACATTATGGGGGGAAAACAAGCAACATCTGCAAACAGTAAGTACTTATTTATATTTTATGGAGTGTGTGCTTGGGATTTTGACAGGTTTGGTTTTTTAAAAAGAGAGGGAGGGGGAAAGGAGAGACCGTTCTTATATTGGACTCAGACAAAGGGGCGAATGTCCCTTTTTAAAAATGCATTATGCCATTGAAAAGCAGTTGAAGGCGGCCGTCCAAGCCTCAGGTGAGACGGAATGACCCCCTCCTAACCTGGTCTAACAAAACACATATGCAGCCTTTGCAAGAGAACAGTTTACCGCTAGTTTCTCAAGGTCAGGACAAGGCAGACACTGGAGGGTTAGCATTCTGCAAGCTTTTTCCCCTGGCTGCCAGAGGCGCCTTTGAACTTTTCCCTTTTGAACAAATAGGAAGCGAAACTGTGAGGAAACAAGCGCTTGGAATCACAGAGCGGAGAAACACACACAAAGAGAGAGCGAGGACTGAAGAGAGAGAGAGAGAGAGCTGGAGAAAGAAAAGAATCCAACTTTCAAACTAGCCAGAAAGAGGCTTCCCATTTAATTTGAGGTTTTAAAATAGGTCCTTGCTTAGCGTGAAATGTTTACAAGTGCCACCCCTCTTCTCCCACAGGTTTATCCTTTTCTTTTTCAAATAAATTTATCTAGCTAACTAACTAACAACTAAGGCCACTTGGCAGGTATGCTGTGCTGTGTGCTATGAAATATTTAGTGAGGCAATAGCGACTCCCTGGGCAGCATAAGAAAACCACAATTATAGTTGGAGAGAAAGCCAGGAGCAAACAGAGGAAGTGGTGTGTGTGTGTGTGTGTGTGTGTGTGTGTGTGTAGGGGAGTAGAGGGGGCATGGAGTACAAAGAGAGATAAAGGTGAAGCTTTCATCAGATCTTCCTGTCCAATAATACACTCAAGCTTGATCCATATGTTGTGCTGGCTGCAGTTTGCAGAGGGGCAAGGAATCAAAGTGTCGCGGCTCTCCAAAATGTCAATCGCTCCCTAGTAAGGAATGTTGTCTAACATTTTCTCTTACATTGCTAAAGAATTTGCCTCGCGGCACAATTTGGAAGAGCCCTTTCCTTCCAAAATGCACACATCATCTACATATATGATACATCCCAGTGAGGAACAAGGCCCGCTTGTGTCAAGAGTGTGTAATATGATAACACAGTGGACTTCCCCGCTCCCTACAACAGTGGAAGGAAATGGATATCTTGATGAAAACGGGTCCTTCGCCACACCTCTCAGGTTACTGAACCCTTTTCTACAAACAGACAGTGCCGCAAGCCACTTCCTGGTCAGCATGATCTAAGGGAGGGTTCGCCACCAAGGAGGGAAACTGGAGACATCTCAGCTTCTCACCGTCGCTAATATTTCCCTAATCCTCCACCAGTGACCCCAGGATTGGCTCACAAAAAGGAAAGCTAATTTTGCTGTGCTCTTGGCATATCTGTGTATCACATGCCTTTGCATTCACCACCCATCTGCCTGATTTCAAGGCACCCATTTCTTTCTTTCTCTATCCCACCCCTGGAGGTAGCCAACCTCTAAATAAGCCATTTATTGCAAAGCTGGTTCTGAGGTCTCCAACACGGTGCCCATGGGCATTGTGGCACCATCAGGCACCTTTTTTGGCACCCATCAAGGCCAATTATGTTTAGTTGAGGCGAGGCTGCTTATTTTGCAGTGTAGTGGGGTCACGACGCTCACCTGACCTCTGGGGGTCAGTCGCATTGCTGGTAGAGTGGGAAGGGCGAGGTAGCAGCAGGATCTGTGTGGTGCAAATGCATCAGCAAGAGTATCCCATTGGCTTTGCTGGTCCATTTGCATTGCACCAACTTCACCACAGTTTCACCCCTTCTCCTCTGCTTCCTGGTAAGCAGCAACAATGCAGCCAACCAGAAGCCAGGTTAGCACTGCCAGACCATCATGCTGTCCACTGCTGAGCACAGGCCATCACAATCAGCATCTACTGATGGCCTAATTCTCGCTATTTTCCCAAGCATGTTTCATAGTTGGTCAGTTGCGTATTTGATGGCTTTCTCTGATTTTTATAGATTTACGGGTTCTCAGTTGCTGCTTCTGTGATTTCTGTATTGATTTTATATGATGCCATGCCATATTGTTTTATTGCACGTCTCCCTAGGAATCTTGCAGCAGAAAGACGCTTATAAATGTATTAAATCATTTTTTTAAGGAATAATGGATGCTTTATTGGGAGCTCGGGGAAACACTGCTAGGTTTGAACTGTTTGAATAAGGGTCCTGGAAGACCCTTTGTACAGTTTGCTCCTATGCTTTCTCTGGATCCAAAATGTCTTCTTGTCAGGTGATAGCCATGTAACATTTGCCTCCCCTCCTAATGCACAGGAACAGATTGGGCCACTAAAGAGTTCATATGGAATATTTAATGGAAAACTGGCACCATTTCTTTCCCTTCAGAGGGGAATATATGGTTCCCAGGTGGCTCTGAGTCCCCTCTAGTCACTAACTGTAAACAGCAACAGAAATCAAAAAGTCACAAGGGTGCAGCTGTCATTAGTATGTAAATTTTAAAAGCTCAGTCAAAACTATCAATATTTCCCACTTAATTTATTACTCTATGAAGATGGATGATAGTAAAGTGAAACATTGATTGTCAATGTTCTTTTGGAAAAAAATGGTGATGAAGAAAATACTCAAGGACAGCGACCTCAAAAAAAAAAAAAAAGCATCGTCTCAAAATTAATTATTGTATTTCATTCCTCTCTCTCTATTTTTCCTCCCTTTTTGCTGTTCAGTGCAATGCAGTTTGATTGCTTTTTTTAAAAAAATGAAGAAAAGGAATATACCATTTATGTAAAGAGCCATTTGAACATTGATTAGATGTAAAGGCAGGTTAGCATTTTTACAGTATCGACAGAAAGCCATTAACGGAGCAACCTATGGACATGGTCACTGAAAGTTAATCGAAGGGAATAGTAATTCAGTAGTGCTTTGCATGACAATCATGCAAGTTGAGTCCATCTGAGTCAGGGAGATGGAGCAGGGACTGATCCCCAGCAGACCGGCAGCCGTCCCTTTTCAGCACACTGCATAATTCCTTTTATATTATCATCACTGGGTTTAAACCATCCTGAAAAATGCAGCGTTGTTGTCGTTGCATTGTTACAACCCATGCATTTAAACATCGCAAATCGAATTCTAGGTCCAAGCTACACTGGGGCTCCCTTCCAAGTAGATGTGCATAGGATGGAACTGATAGCTGGTGTTGAGCCATGACAAAACTAAAACAGCAAGGTAAAAGAAAATCCTAAAACAGTATATGAACTGCAAACCATTTAAATCAACAGGATATAAGTAATCAAGGGATGACTTCCAACGTCAGTCCTACTCAGAGTAGACCCACTTTCAGTATCGATTATCACATAGGATACATACACACGCCACTTTCTGACAACAAGGCCCTCAAGGCAGTTACAAGTTTGTTTTTTAAAAAAGGTATGCAATAAAAAATAAAAAGATGATAATAAAATGCAGAGAACTGCAATAAATAGGAGCAACCAGGAAACAAATATTTGTGGAGGAAGGATAACTAAAGCAAGCTAAACTCCTGGCAAAATTGCTCACCTTAAGACCAAGAGAAAGAGAGGGAGGCAGGCAATTGGGTTTGTATGCACATGAGTGCCTGTGTTCACACATGCAAGCTCACAGCACATAAACATTATTAACTTGGGCCTTCTGATTTAAAATCCCAACACAGAGTATGTTGTCTGAGGGGCTTTCCCAAAGCTCCTGCGTTGTTTGTGGGTGTCGCATGAGTCAATTGCTTAACTTTCTCTATGGCTATGCAATTTCAGTCACGAGTGCTTCTTAAGAGCAAAGTGTTGGGTTGTGGGAGAGTGAAGCATCACCCTTGTTGAAGTGAGAAACTGCTCAATTTGAACTCTGAATACGGGATGCCTGCTAAAAGCCTGGTGTGATTCCTCCCCACCCCACTTTTTAAATAGAGCTCTCATCCTCTTCTATTTAAAGGAAATCAAAACTGGAAAAAACAACAACCAAGGATGCTAAAAGCTTTCAGGACACAAACTCAGAGGCGTTTAGCAAAGGTCAGCCCAGGCTGTGATGAAAGGAACGCTGAAGCGTTTTGTGACTAGCAGAAGAAACTAGTATCAATGTTTGTGGAACTAAGTTAGTGGGTTAGGACTGCAGTCAGGGAGAGAAACTTGGTGACACAGAGGGAATGCATATATAAAGGGAACAGCTACCAGGAAGTGGCTCTGCACAAAGTAGGGCAGGAGAGTCGGAGATATCTAGGAGTTGAATGCAATCTTGTTTCAAATTACTCATTTTCTATGACTCCAATAATATCACTTGAAACACTTCGGGGGTGGGGAACCTCAGACCACATTTGGCCCCCAACCCTCTCAATGTGCCCCTTGGGATCCTCCCTAGGTCATGTCTCCTCTCAGGGGCCACACCCTCTGTCAATGCTTTTGCCTATCTGGAAAATGTGCCATTGAACTGTGACAACGCCTCTTTGCTTGCCTGGAAGGAAAGTTGAGAGATGGGATGTGTGGGTGTAGAAAGCTCTGGTGTTTGCATGGCTGAAAGGTAGCCTGCAGGACAACAGAAGGGTCACATTCATTGCTGCCGCTACATTTGCCTCTGGCCCCACCCACTGCTGGTATTTGGACCACAGAAGATAAGAGGGCTGCTGGCCCATCTAATCCAGAATCCTGTTCTGATCAGGCCCTGGAGATTTGAATTCATTTAATGTAGCTAGGTGTTCCCTTACCACCTCTTTCCCAATCTTGGGGTGCAGCTCCCTCCTTGAATCATTCTTTTATCACCAGGTTGGGCACTGCCTTCCTTTTGGGTGAGGACAGAGGCAAAGTAGGTGTGGAGCAGTTCCACCATCTCTCTGTCACCCATCTTCTCCATGCAGAGAACCTACTGTTTGCGTGTTATTCTTCTTGCTTTGAAAACCCTCCTTCAATACTTCTGGGGACCTGATTTTGTTAGTTTGGACTAATGTTAAGCCCAGCCAAACTGACAACTTTCCCTTCCACCATTCTGAGCCCCTTCACTCGGTGGAATGTTCTGTGTGCTCACAGCAGCTCAGCCAATCAGTGTCAGAGTCTTCACTGCCACATACGCAATCAAATATAGATCCTCTCTACCAGGTCTGGGTGTTTTTTTTTCAACAAAGAGAATTAATATTTACTTCCTCCAGACTTTATTCTGCTCCCACCCCCACCGCACCTGCCCCAATATTTAAAACATTTATTCAAGGTCCCTTATGGAATCAATGAGCCAGGCTTGAAGTTATTTGACATCTCAGTTATTCCAAGGCCAATATAGAAAGCTATTTGGCGAGTGTCAATCAAGAGATCATGGGCGCTTACGACACCTGGGTGGGGAATCAGTGAAAGGGGAAATTTGGGGTCTGTCACGTCTTAATGCAAAATATCACTGATTATAAAAACCATTTTCATAAGGCACCTTTTTCTAGACACCCGTAAAGCCATTTCAAAGTTTATTGAAAATGATAACCATAAACATGGAACATGGTGTCAAAGCTTGCCTCTCTGCTAATTTAGCAGCATTGATTAAGTTATTTAGTGATGCTTTTGAATTGGATTGTCAGGTCTGGGCTCCAAGATGTGGGTATCAAAATTGCAAGCTTGTGTTGTCTTTTCAGTAGACAGCTGAGCAGTATTCAAACCTTTCATTTCCACTCTAAAAAGAACGAGATCTCTCATATATATATATATATATCCAACTATGTCATATTCAGATCAGATCCACTGAATACAATGTATGTATTTCAGTCGTGTTAACTGATTTCAGTGGATCTACTCTGAGTATGACTTAATCTACATTCAGATAGCATTTTTTCTGTTTTCCTAGCATTTCCTTCCCTGATCATTCCTGCTTTTTATGTGATTATTCATATGTTGTAAAAGCCACTTTTGGAAATCTAGTGGAATTTAGTAGATGTTTAGCACTCATTTCCATGTTTGATTTTTCCAGCGGGGGGGGTGGGAATCCATTTGCAAGCCCATTAACTTGGAAAGCCTTGGGAGTTTTGCACTGTAATTTCACGCAATAACATTTGGGGCAGCATCCTGCCATCCACTTCTTTCCTGCTGCTTGAAATTTAGCACGACATGGAAGTATATCCATCAAAAAGCCACAATTCCATAATACAACAGTTAATGGAACTTTAGGGTCAGTGAAATAGAAATTCTCTCCTCCCCCTCCCCAAAATGATGGAGAGTCTCCAGGAAAAAAATCTGTAAAGGGTCCTTCTTATGAGGAGGGTATAAGGGAAAAAGTCCCAAAAACTTTCTCAGGAAAAGAACAGTCTTCTGAGAAATTTTGGCTAGCTTTCATTTGTATCTAGATCCGATAATGAGGGCGGAAATGAAGAAGAAGGAAAAAAACCCACTAACTTTAGGCTGCCAGCTTAATCATGTCTGTTCAGAAATAATTCCTGTTGAATTCAATGGGGTTTATTTCCAGGTAAGTGGGGGTAGGACTGCAGCCTAAGTATTTTTGGAAAGGCTTGCTGAGAGCTTTTTTTGACCTTTAACTACAGGCATGGAATTTTTCAGGGCAGACAGAAGCAAACCCTGTCATCAGTTCCATCTCATCTCCTAAGCTTAAACACACCTCACAGTGTCTCACCGGTTTTGGGGGAAAGCCCCCGGTATATTAAGGGCATCACACTTATTGACTTCATTTTTTAATATTAAACAGGTGGGACTCAATGGCCCCCATATTGACACACCTAAGTCCATTAATGACCCCTGGTGACATCACTTTAATTTACGCTTTGAAAGGGAAACGGCAGCCTTATGAGTCAGGGGCCAGAGAGAATATTGCTTATATTAAAGAGCTGTATAAAAAGAACATCAGCCCTGACCTGCTGAGGCAAAGTTGATCACTCCAAACAATATTTCCAACTCTGCTGTACAGGAGAAATAATATTATGAAACGTCTGGGCTCCCTTCCAGCCAGAAAGGTTGAAAGATCCCTATGTTTATCTAAGTAAGGTGATGAGGTCCTTAATATTTAGTTGGGAGCTAAAGGGAAAGCAGCCTGATTCTAGGCTAAGCTCTGCAGATAGAAACCGTATAATTGTAAAAGTCCCAGGCTACTGCATGACTGCCGAGCCATGTGTGTGTTCACCTTAATGTGTCAGCAAACATTGGCCGACAGCAGGCTGGGTGATGGTTGCCCTGTCTGCACTTTAGAGCTCTTGGCCAAATAATAGTGGGGAGGGGCCATAGCTCAGAGCATCTGCTTTGCATGCAGAAGGTCCCAGGGTTCAATCCCCAGTGGCATCTCCCAGTAGGGCTGGAAAAGCCTGCCTGAAACCCAGGAGAACTGCTTCCATCTAGACACAATACTGAACTATATGGACTAATGGTGAAACTTAGTACCAGGCAGCATCCTATGTTCTCAATACACCCAAGCAGATTCCCAGTGTTGGACCAGTCATCGACGAATGTTCACTCACACACCTGCTGCTATCATATATCAACCAAAAGCCCTAAATGGCTCTTATGAGGGTTGACGCCTTATTCCTGAAATGGTTCCCATGCCTTTAAAAGCTGGGCAGCAGGCAGAAATTCCACTGGTGAAACTCTGCTACCACATTTGAATAGCAGGAACTAATTCCACTGGGGAAGACGGAAACTGCCTTTATCCTGAATCAGACCATTGCCTCAGCTAAGGGGCAGGGAACCTGTAGTCCTCCAGATATGGAGTTCAGTTCCCATAAACTCTAACCACTGGCCATGTGGGCTAGGGGTAATGGGGGTTGAAACCCAATAACAGTTTCCCCACTGCAGTCTACACTGATTGAGAGGCACCATCCAGGGCATCTGGTAGGGAAAAAAGTCTTTCCTGTCAACTTTTGCCTCCTACTATACCTGTTTTTGCAAGACATTTCCTCAAATACAATGCATTTTTGTATGTTATCTGCAAAAAAATGTGCTATTTATTCTTACTTTCCCTCTCTATGGAGGCGCAGATTACAGCTATAACAAAGGCGGCATTTTTTCATCTCCGCCAAGCTAAGCAGTTGGCCCCTTATCTCTCTCGTCCTGACCTAGCCACTGTGATCCATGCGACGGTCACCTCCAGACTGGATTATTGTAACTCGCTCTACGTGGGGCTGCCCTTGAGACTGACCCAGAAACTCCAGCGGGTGCAGAATGCCGCGGCGAGACTCCTTATGGGGTCTTCGCTGCGAGAGCACATTCATCCGGTATTATACCAGCTGCACTGGCTCCCGGTGGAGTACAGGATCAGGTTTAAGGTGCTGGTTTTAACCTTTAAAGCCCTATACGGCCTAGGACCCTCATACCTACAGGACCGCCTCTCCTGGTATGCCCCACAGAGGAACCTACGGTCTGCAAATAATAACATCCTCAAGGTCCCAGGCCTCAGAGAGGTTAGGCTGGCCTCAACTAGAGCCAGGGCCTTCTCGGCTGCGGCTCCAAACTGGTGGAATGCTCTGTCACAAGAGACTAGGGCCCTGCGGGACCTGACATCTTTCTGCAGGGCCTGCAAGACAGAGTTGTTCCGCCAGGCTTTTGGTCAGGGCGCAGCCTGACTCCCTCCTCTGGCAACCTGCTCAGAATTTTGCTTAATTGGTTGCCATCAATTTGATTTAATTAATTTTTATAATGAAATATTTTTAGATTGTGTGATTATTTGACTGATTATTTGATTGTTGTTAGCCGCCCTGAGCCCGGCTTCAGCTGGGGAGGGCGGGATATAAATAAAATTTTTTATTATTATTATTATTATTATTATTATTATTATTATTATTATTATGAATATTTTTGTAGCTACATTTTGGTGGGAAAACTGCATTGCAAAATTCAAGGAAGTCCGAATTTCAAAGGATTTTGCTTCATGCAGTTTTAGGAATTGCAAATTATGGATGTAGTTTCTCCCCCAACCCTGCTGGGGTATGCTAGGCTTTTGTTTTGTTTTGTTTTGTTTTCATAATGCCCATAATTTAACCCTCAAATACCCCATAAGAATAAAAGATTCTAGAATGACAGCCATGCTGCAGAAACAAAGTTTGCTGCTTCCACTGACACCAGCAGCCTTAAAAAAGCAATGTTAACGAGAGGCTAAAAATGAACATGAATGCGAGTAATGAAACAAACGCCAAGTTAATGAATGAACAATGAAACAAATCCTCCACTCCATTAATGATTAAATGAAGATCTTTTAGCAATGAAAATGAATGGACTAGTGGAAAGGGGATGGAATCTTGTATAGACCTAGATTTCCTTTGGCCACTATTGATGGAGGCTGTGTCAGGCTGTAACACTAAACTGAGGGTGGCTGCCCTGTGGCCCTCCAGATGATGTCAAAGTCCAACTCCCATCAGCTTGAGCTGATGGCCAGAGCTGATGAGAGTCCAACAGTACCTAAAGCAGTGCAGCCTAGCGCCCCAGCCGCCACTAGGCCATTGTTTAGTGTGTCATAGGTCCTTTTATGCATCATGCATTGGATTCCAATGTGCAAATGTAGGAGTAATAGTAAATGATAATCGTTTTCCTTTTTATCTTTTACAACCATCTAAAAGTCCTGCCCTTCCTTAACATCATTTGCAGGACTGGCCCAAACATTAGCCAGAATGTGGCAGCAATGGCAGGCAGAGGTTGCTGGGAACATCTTGCCTAGCTGTCCCCCTATCAGAGAGGTGGTGAGCCTTATCCTCACCTGTCACTCTCAGGTGTAGCTGAAGATGCTGTTCCATTGCTAGTGTTGAAAGTAAGACTGAACTGCCAGTTCATTCAGCTTCTGTACATGTAATTGGAGCTGGAAGAAGAAAGCCAGGTACTACCTTGTCCTTTGCCTCAGGCTGCAAAATGTCTTGCGCCGGCCCTGATCTTTGATCACCTTATGCCCCACATAAGCAAAAACATCTCTGTCCTTTTTTCCTTCACCTCCCCCCCCCCTTCCTCTCTTTTCCTGGGCACCGGCCCAGCCTGTTTCCGCAGCAGCTCCAGAGCACACAGTGCAATTTAAAGATATTGGCAGCCAGCTTTCAATAATTCCCTGTTAGATTACTGTCTGCGGAAGAGTATATATAACACAACAGCTACAAATGCTCGGAGCAAAATCTTCAATAACAACTCCGTGCTTATGATAACTTTCCCAATTTCCTGCGCCGACACCACCCCTCTCTCTTTTGCTCGCCTCTGTAGCAGCTTGTTTCTATATTGAACATCTGCCTTGGGATCGACTGTCACAAAAAGTAATAAACACATCAATCCAAAAGAAAGAATATTGTTGCAGCTTCTCTCTCCAGCACCCTCCCCCCCCCTCAAACCCTTCCCGAAACCAGCTACCCCCACCTCCTCTGACTACTTAACCAATCAAATTGGCAGCTGGCAGCGTGAAACTAAAGAGAGGAAGACTCAGAGGCGCATTTGAGCGCAGGACATTCCTAACGATCCTGCACACCTGCTGCCATTTTGCACACTCAAAACTGCCGGCGCAATCTTAATAAGTTAATTACCATTTGAAGCGCCAATTATGGATTTCAACCTTTGTTTACAGGTATCAAGCAATGGGATTAATTTGTAAAGCTGTTGCTGAGCCAATATTTTGACAGCTATTCCTTTGATTTCATTGAGAGCTGCAGGAAATGAAGAGGGAGGTGTGTGTGTGTGTGTGTGTGTGTGTGTGTGTGTGTGTGTGTGGAGGGGAGGCCCTCTTTAACGAAATATAAGGGAAAAGAGCAATAAGCAAAAGCCTTGTCGCTTATTACCAATAGACCCACAACATGGTGAAAGTGACAGTAATTAACATTGTTCTCACTTTCCCCCTCAGGCTTTGGCAAACACAATGACAACACCTGAAAGGAACAACAAAAGCAATTTGCCATTCCCACTTATCCTAATATAAATATCCACAGATTATTTAAACGCAATGGAGATCAAATCTAATCTTGCCACACTGCTTGTAAATTACAGATTACATTTTTTTCCGCTGTCAAGTTTTATTGATTTCAGAGAAAGTAGCAGCAGCTGATCTGGGAGACCAATCTAAGAGCAAAACTACCTACAGGCATTTAAAACAAAATAAAATTAAAATGCTATAATACCTTGAAACTCAGTAATACAGACATCTTGCAATCTGTGAATAAAAAGTGTGTTTACTTTAAGGTGTGCACAAGCACCTGGGAATGAGGCTTTAGGCAATGGGCAGCCTCTAAGTGACTGTAGCAGCTAAACTCCAACAGCTGCTCCCAGCCATAAGCAGAAAGCCCTCTTCCATCAGCTGCTCATCATTCAATTGCTCACCTGCTGCTGTCTTTGCTGTTACTCTACACTCCTGGGGTTGCCATCATAGCACCCATGGGTGCGGTGGCACCTTTTGAGGACTTCCCCTGAAACCTATAAAGCATATGAGCCCTGCCACTTACTGTCCCTTCTTAAGATGGCAAGTGTGGTTACCTTACCCCTCCTTGAGAAGTGCAAAGAAATGAAAGAGGAAGCTCTTTCCCAGTTCTTCCTTCGACTTTATAGGATTTCAAGGCTCAGGGCAACACCTGAGTGACTGAAAAGAATGTAGAGCACCCAAGAGGGTAGGAAGGAAAGGGGAGTGATCTTGAAAACTAGAGGGAGGGACATGAAGTGAAAAGAGGAGAGAAAGTGAGGTGCCACAGGCATCAGCAGAGAAGGAGATGGAGTGGAATGAGTATTATGTGAGCAAGGGGAGAGAGAACATAAGAAGGGATCTGCTGGATCAGGCCAGTAGCCCATCTAGTCCAGCTTCCTGTTCTCAGTGCCCAACCAGGTGCCAGTGGGAAGCCTGAAAGCAGCCCTCCCCCCCCAGCTGTGATTCCCAGCAATACTGCCTCTGATAGTGGAGGTAGAATAAAGCTGTCACGGCTAATAGCAATTAATAGTTTTAGCTTCCCCAAAGGTGGGGAACCTTACGCCCTCCAGATTTTCCTGAACTACAACTCCCATCAGCCCCAGCCAGGGATGCAAGTCTGCATCGATCCCCATCATTTTTACAAGGGATGCCCTCAATTTGTTGTTGGTGGTGTCTAGTTGTTTAGTCATGTCCGACTCTTCGTGACCCCATGGACCAGAGCACGCCAGGCACTCCTGTCTTCCACTGCCTCACACAGTTTGGTCAAACTCATGTTAGTAGCTTCGAGAACACTGTCCAAACATCTTGTCCTCTGTTGTCTTCTCCTTGTGCCCTCAATCTTGCTCTCAAAGCCACCACCCAATCACAGGTCACTGCTGTCACTGCAGACGATAAGCAACCTGAGTAGGTGATGCTGAGAAATTTCTCAAAATTCCAAATGTGCTTACTGGTCACCCATGTTTCAAGTGTCAGCAATAAGCACAGGTGGAGGAACGGCAGCAGTAGCTCTGAGGGAAAGTGTTGGAAGGGTGATCTCTGTCAGAACTGTTAGCTGCTACAGTCATGCAGAGGCTTTTCCACCACATGCATCTTTGCTTAAACGTCTTGCTAAGTGAGAGTAGGCTAAGGCAGCCAGGTTGCAATCTTGGCAGTTACTTCTGTAATGGGCCTCAGGGCAACTTGCCCCCTGGGTATACCCTAATTGGATCTCATCTGACCAGTACTGGAAAGCAAAAGTTTTAATAGCAGGGGAACATAGCAAGCTGCTTCATTGGTCCACCACTGATCTGTCTAGCTCAGTATTCACACATCTAACTCAGTTTTGTCTACACAAACTGGTAGTAGTTCCTCAGAATGGCTCTCCAGAGTTTTGGGCAGGAGTCTTTTCCAGTCCTACCCAAAGATACAAGGGATTGAACCGGGGAACTTTTGCATGCAAAGCATATGCTGTATGTAGCCCATTTGCCCTGTTCAGGAAGGCTGGACAATGAAGCAACTCAGAATGGGAGATTATACAGCAGCCAGAGGCTCCACCCCTTCCTGGACCTCAGCTACACCCTGATCAAAGAGGTACCTCCATGTACTTCCTGAGAATCCTCTGGGTAGCTAGTCAGGCACTTGGGCGACAGCTCTGCCTCATAACCTCCTCTTCCCCTGTGGCCCTGGGGGGAGATTGTGGGGTCTCATGAGAGCCAGCCAGGCAGCTGGCATGAGGATTTCAAGTTCTGCAGCAGAGATGTCTAGATCTGATAACTCATCCAAGTCGTTGGCAATGTGGAGATCTGCTGGAGGTCCCAATTCTTATTGCCCATCATCTGGGAAGATTCAAAGTCCGTGCTGAACCCTGACACTAAATTGTGGCCATTTCCAAAATGGAGAGTGTGGCTTTTCAGCAAGCAATAGGACCTTAGCCTGATAATAAACACCAAATCCCCAGTTCATAGTTCCCCTTCCCTTGAAATGAGTTACTGTTTGGAATCCTAACATTTTTTTTAAAGCGGATACTTACATACCAGTAGATCAAGGCTGGGATATGATTCCCCACTTTTCCATTACCAAGCTTCTTCCAACACGGCAAACATCAAAAGCAAAATTGCCTGTCAAAGCAGCTGTCTTCCTAGCAAGCGTGACACAGAGAAAGTCAAGTTGGAGTTGAGAGTCTCTCTCTTTTCTTTCTTTCTTCCCCTCCAAGGGAAGAAGGTGTTCCGTTTTTAATATACAAAAGCATGCCAATTTCCCGGAGCCGGCATGGCAGTCGAGGAGTGTGAGCAGTGCCTTCAACAACAATAGCCAGAGGGCACTTTAGGCTCCACAACTCACCTCCCCGATTGGAGCTGAGAAGAACTACAATCGGGAGATGAACGAAAAATAAATAAAGTGCCAATTTCACCCGGAGCTTTTTCCTATATTGCAAAGACTCCACTCCTGCCTGAATTGGATTCTGTCATGAAACATTAATTGAGTGAGACAACTAAATATTAATAGAAGACTAGCAATAAATAAATAACTAATAGGCGCCCACCTTTTTGGTATCTGGGCGCGCAAATCTCTCCTCTTCCTCCCCATGTTGTAGGGGACCCCCAGGTTGCATTAACGGGGAGGAAGCACCTTCATTTCCCCCAATGAAATGAAATTTCCTTAGTCTAGGGGGCCTAGACTAAGCCCTCGCTGCCAGGCTGGCTCTGAATTGGCAAGCCCAGGGACAAAGGAAGGGGCTCTGAGTCCAGCAAGTGTGCTATGAGCCAGCTTTGGGTGGGTGGCTTTAAAAGAGGATTAGAAAAATACATGGAGGATAATAATAATAATAATAATAATAATAATAATAATAATAATAATAATTTATTATTTATACCCCGCCCATCTGGCTGGGCCTCCCCAGCCACTCTGGGCGGCTTCCATAAAAACCAAAAATACAGTAAAATATCACACGTTAAAAACTTCCTTGAACAGGGCTGCCTTAAGATGTCTTCTGAATGTCAGGTAGTTGTTTATCACTTTGACATCTGCTGGAAGGGCGTTCCACAGGGCGGGCGCCACTACCGAGAAGGCCCTCTGCCTGGTTCCCTGTAGCCTTGCTTCTCGCAATGAGGGAACCGCCAGAAGGCCCTCGGTGCTGGACCTCAGCGTCCGGGCAGAATGATGGGGGTGGAGACGCTCCTTCAGGTATACTGGACCAAGGCCGTTTAGGGCTTTAAGGCTATGAGTGGCTTCTAGCCCTAATGGCTGTGTTCTCCCTCCACTGTCAGAAGCTCTACACTCCTGAATGCCAGCTGCTGGAGCTGCAGAAGGGGAGAGAGTTGCTGCACTCAAGGGTTACTTGTGGGCTCCCCGTAGGCAGCTGATTGGCCACTGTGAAAACAAGACTCTGGACTAGGTGGACCCCCTTTGGCCTGACCCAGCAGGTTCTTCTTACGCTCTTGTTTTCTTCTGTTCTTATGAGACAATTAGAATCATAGAATCATAGTATGGTAGAGTTGGAAGGGACCCTGAGGGTCATGTAGTACAACCCCCTGCAATGCAGGAATCTTTTGCCTAGCACCGAACTCAAACCCACAACCCTGAGATTAACAGTCTTATGCTCTACTGACTGAGCTATCCCAGCTTAGGTTTGTTCACACATTATACTGAATACAGGCAGAAGCTGTCTCTGCACATGTGTTAAATTTGCAAGTTTGTACAGCTCAACCATGGTGTACACAGATTGTACCATGGTCGGATGTTACGTGTGAATAACCATATGTACGAGTGCACAGCTCAGCTGATTCGTGCGCAGGTACACAGATGGAACAGACACTGGATGCAACACTGATTCAGTATTCATGTTATTTACAGCACTCTACACATTTCCCATAAAATCAAACATACATAAAAATTATCAATAAAAACCAGGGTTAAAAACAAGCTAACCACCTTCTTCTCCTTCTTCTTCTTCTTCTTCTTCTTTGTTTTTTACAAAATATAAATAAAACCAGCCATTAAAAATATTCATTATAAATTAAAATTACATATTAAAATACATGTCCACTTTAGTTAAGGAGATAAGTGCTCTGGTTAACAGTCATTCTTCTGAAGCCTTCCAGCAGACACTCCAATGTGCCAGAGAACAGAACATATCTGCGTAGGAAGATAAGAAGCTGCCTTGCACTGAGTAGACCATTGGTCCATCTAGCTCAGCACACTGGCTGTAAGTAGCTCTCCAGGATTTCAGATAGGAACATCTCTCACCTGGAGATCCCAGATAGATATTACACACAGGACCTTCTGCATGCAAAGTAGATGCTCTGCCACTGAGCTATGACCCTTCCTCGGTTGTAGCCCAAATACTGGAGCTTATGGGAGTTGTAGTCCAAAACAACTGGAAGGCACCAGACTGGGGATACGAATAATGCTGGCATAATGTGCCCTTCCAGATTCATCCATGCATTCTATTTTCAGGTGCTCTTTTTAAAGAATACTTTGGGTCTACATAAAAAAGATATGTCTGAAGCAGACCTAAGAGTCTCCCTCCCTCCATCTCTCTCATTTTCTCTCCTGTTGAGGGTCACCCCCACGACCATGGAGAGCGATACTCTGTTTCAGAGCACATTATCACTGATTGGCATTCAAAGTGCCTTCATTGAGTGTTTCTCTGGCCTCCTAATGCAGATGAGGTCTAAAAACCTTTCCCCCATCTGCCTCCGAGGCTTAAGTACATGAGATCCCGGTGCCATTGCGCTAGCTTATATTTTAGCACTAGGCACAGCTGAGAAGATTTATGCCCCTCCACGTGACTGTCCCATCCATCCATCACTATTAGCCACAATAAAATCTTTCTCCTTGTTTTTAAAAGCCCTTTGAGTTAGATTCCATTATGGAGTTAACATATCACAGATGGTCAAGCTGTCGTTCAAGGCAAAAAGAGAAAGGGGTGGTGGGAAGCAATGCTTTGCCGTCTTGGGATGCTGATTAACCAGAGATCAGGATGGTTGACCCGCCCTCTGTGAGCTTCAACACATTGAGAGCTCTGCATGCGAAGCCAGGGAGAATCCTCATCTGAGGGGAATGGCATTCCTGTTCCAAAACATCAGAGGCACCATGAGATGATCCTGCTGGATCAGCCCAATGGCCCATTTAGTCCAGCATCCTGTTCTCACAGTGGCCAGGCAGATGCCTCTGGAAAACCTGCAAGCAGGACCCATGCAGAAGTGCACTCTCCCCTCCTGTGGTTTCCAGCAACTGGCACTCCTACCACCTCTAACCATGAAGGCAGAGCATAGCCATCACAGATAGCAGCCATTGATATCTCTCTGTTCCATGAATTTCTCTAATCCACTTTTAAAGCCTTCCAACTTGATGGCCATCACTGCCTCCTATGGGAGCGAGTTCCGTTGTTTAACTCTGCACTGCATGGAGAAGTCCTCTCTTTTACCTGCCCTGAATCTTCCCACCTTCAGCTTCATTGGATGCCCATGAGTTCTAGTGTTATGAGTGTAGGAGGAAAACTTTTCTGTATTCACTTTCTTCATGTCATGCATAATTTTATAAATTTTTGTCATGACAGTTCTTACTTGCCTTTTCTCTAAATGAAAAAGGTCTCAAAACGTTCTATGAAGTGGTATATAAATTGTTGAAACAAACAAATGGGTAGTCAAGATGATGCCCTCCAGATGTTGTTGGACTCCAACTCCCATCAGCCCCAGCCAGCAGGGCCACTGGTTATGGATGATGGGAATTGTACCCTAACAACTTCCAGATGGTGTCTTGTTGACTCACCTTGGTCTACAAAATCTCAGTGCTGTTTACATTATCTGACAGAAGCTGTCTAAGGTTGCAGGCAGGAGTTCTTCCCCCAACCCTACCTAGAGATACTATGGGTTGAATATTGGAACCTGGTGCCCTATAACTGAGCCAAAACTCCTCTTTCTAAAATAGGAACATAGGAAGTAAGCATCAGATGTTGCCTTATACAGAGTCAGAAAGTCTTTCCCAGTCTTACCTGGAGATGCCAGGGATTAAACTGAGGACCTTCTGCATGCAAAGCAGATGCTTTGCCACTGAGCTATGGCCCTTCCCTTAAATTGTTCAGCATCAATGGGCTAATAGCAAAAGAAAACAATCGCCTTTGACGTCCACAAATGCAGGGCCTACCACACAGGTGCCATGTTTTACAACCCCGCTCTATCTTGTCATTCACGAGAGTTCCCCGAACAAATTGCCTGTCATATTTGAAGATAAAACCTGACAGTGGCAGAGCTGACAAGTTGTCCTCAACCCTGACATACAACACAGAAAACTTGAATTTCGCTCGACTCTGCTGTGGATGGGCTTGTCTTCAGAGATTCGTGGCAGAGCAGAGCACCAGCAGGAAAGAAAAAGAAAGAAAGGGAAGATTTCAAAATACCTCCAACTGAATGTCAGTCTTTATTTTTTTAATATATATATATATATATATATATATATATATATATATATATATGGCTTTATATAGGGTTCTAAGCACTGGTTTGGCCTTCCTCATTTACTTGTTTTACCACTGCCCTCCCCTTTTTACATCCCGTGTTGTATGTCTCTGTAAAAATAATAACACAGGGGCCTTTTAAGTAATGAAAACACTGAAGCAAAAGGGGGGGGGGTGAGATACATTTTCATTACTCTTTAATACAGAAATGTATTTTCTTTTATAGGCCATTTCATTTAAAATATATATAGAAAAAAAGCCCTGGAGGTATCCCTAAGAATATGTTCTATAAATAAGCACTAAACAGCAATTACCTGGCAGTTTCAGTAATTATAGATCTCATGCTTCCTCAGTGGCTTGCCTTGTGAAGCTATTGGATTCTGCCTCGAAAATTACCATAAAGATTCTGCCTTAGATAAACAGATAAGGTTACATCTATTTGCAAGAGCCTTTCTAATTACCAGAGAGGATAGCTGGGGATTGCAAACTTAATGATATTTTGCTATTGCACATGACTGACAAGTTAGATCTGTCGGAGAGCGCACGTGACCACTGATCCTTTAGTGAACACAGGGAGTTGTCTTAAACCGAGTCAGACCATTGGTCCATCTATCTCAGTGTTATCTACCCTGGGTGCTATCCAACTGGCTTGTTCCGTCAGCACAAGGATTTCCACTTCTGCAGTGGAACTTCTTCCCCTCTCCTCACCCCATGCCCTCCCCAAAAATTGGCCCCAGATCCCCCAGATTTAGTGGGCACATGCAAGGGGGAGAAAAGCTCCATTGTGCAAGCAGAAATCCTTGCGCTGATGGAACAAGTTGGCTGCATACCACCCCATGACTGGCAGCAGCAGTTTCAAAGGAGAGACATTCCCAAACCTACCTGGAGATGCCAAGGATTGAACCTGAGACCTTCTGCCTACAAAGCTCTTCTGCTAAGCTGTGCCATGTCACTAATGGGAAGGTTTGGCCTCCTGGAAGAGAGCAAAAGCAGATTTGTAAAAGGATCTATATTTACATTTAGGGTGGCCACGGCGCCTAGAAGACAGGCCTCTGTTTAAAGTCCTCCAAGTCAAGGTTAACGATAAAGACCTATAAGACAGGTGAGTCAAGGCCTTGATGTTGCCTATTAAAAACGCTTAAAAAGCAACCAGTTCCCAAGGGCCTGTTGGAATAAAACAAGGAAGGGCACAGTCTAACTTTTCTAGGGAAGGGAGTTCCAAAGTCTGGGAGCTCAGTGTGGACAGAGGCCCTCAGCTTTGGATGTGCCATTCATACACACTTTAGGACTGCACACACCCACTACACTTAACGCATATGGCTTCCTCCAGGCCACACCCCTTCCCAGGCTACACCCCTCAAAGGTATCACATTCACGCCATACATTTAAAGCACATGGATCCCCCTAAGCATCCTTGGAACTGTAGTTTTCCATTTTCCGCACCCTTCAAAAACTAAAGTTCCCATGAGTTT
This sequence comes from Podarcis bocagei, assembly GCF_964188305.1. Lineage (NCBI taxonomy): Eukaryota > Metazoa > Chordata > Lepidosauria > Squamata > Lacertidae > Podarcis > Podarcis bocagei. Next base: position 55,178,865 of record NC_138132.1, on the reverse strand, counting down.
TTTGGGGAAGTCATGTGCTTCCAATGTGTGGTGTGTACACAGTCTAAGTCTGGTGGCAGAGATGCATGAATAAAGATATGAGGTGACAACAACAAGAAAGGTCAGAAAAGCACTATATTCATCCTGACAGTTCCCATTGTTACCTTGCGATGTGTGGCTTATTGCCTGGGTTCTTCTTTGATGTGTTTTACTTTATATATATATATATATATATATATATAAAGCAAATGCTCAGTGTTAAGGAAGTTAAGTGAGGAGATTTAACCTTATAAAGACATAGAATTTTTCAAGGGAGGAAAAAAACATACTGTTTTGGGGTTTGCCAGAACAGAGGGTGTTGATCAGTAAAGCAATATAGCCATCACCTTCTGGCATAACATAACTCTTTCCTGTCGAAGTCTATCTAGAGCTTGAAATATCTGTCTTTGTAAACACCAAGCACTCACATTCAAAATGAGTTGTAGCCAGAGGGGATGCAGGAAAGAAAATTTAGGGTCTGGAATTTGGTTGGTATTCAGACAACGACAGCAGAGGCATCTAAGGAGGAAGATTTTGTTCTGTGCAAAAAATTGCAGTTGCCAAGCTGATCGGTGCTTCACAGAGGCCCCTAAAAGAGCAGGGGGGGGGGGAATGGGGCACTGTGCCACCAACAGCAGTCTGTGCTCAGCTAGCCCCCACCCATCTACCTTCTGAATTACAACTAGCCCAGAGGCTGGTATTAACTTGTTAATTACAACTAGCCCAGGTACCGGTACAATGGCTGGTACTGGCAGACACCTTCCTCCTGCTTAGTCTCACTGTTACCTTTGTAGAACTCAACTGGGAAGAGGATGGAGACAAAACCAGAATTAGTTGGCTCTGCATGCCATTGGATCTTTGGCTCCACCTACTGTTGGGCTCCCTGCCTTCCACCCTACCAGTCCCGTCACTTCTAAGGAAGTTGTGTGGGAGTGAGTTGGCTTTTGCATAGGGCTTTGGTTAATATTATTATTATTACCTGTACTTAACCAGCAAATCTATTCTTAATTTAGATTTATTTAATTTTAATTTTATTTAATTAATCTTAAATTTAAATTAAAAACAGTTAATGCAGATTAGACTCACATCTCAGGTATCAAAGGTAAAGAAGAAGCCAGGCACTCCCATGTATGAAGGCAGTGCAAGGGCTCATTATTAAGACGACTATGTGCCCAGGCTAGCATGCCTAAGAGGCTGGATCCAAGCATGAGTCAAGGCACAATAATTTCTATAACTCAGCAGACCAGAATATTAACTGTGAGGAGAGTTTGGATTTGATATCCCACTTTATCACTACCCTAAGGAGTCTCAAAGCGGCTCACATTCTCCTTTCCCTTCCTCCCCCACAAAAAACACTCTGTGGGGTGAGTGGGGCTGAGAGACTTCAGAGAAGTGTGACTAGCCCAAGGTCACCCAGCAGCTGCAGTTGGAGGAGCAGAGACTCAAACCTGGTTCCCCAGATTGCAAGACTACCGCTCCTAACCACTACACCACACTGGCTCTCCACATGGGAAATTTTCAGCCATCAAGAGTTTTAGGAACACAGGAAGCTGCCTTATATACCACTTCAGACCGTTGATCCATCCGGCTCAGTATTGTCAAGATCTCCTAAATCAAGATCAAGAGTCAAGATCCCCTTGATCTCCTAAAGCCCAAGTAGCAGATGCATCTTAAGGCGACACTGCAAGATTATCAATTGGGGGGGGACAGGGACAGACGACGACAACAAGTGTTCCTGTTTGGGAACTCCACAAATAGGGTGCCACAAGGCTTACAGTGGGATCCCCAACTGCAAGGAGAGAAAAAAGGCTTCCTGTTCTCTGTCTCTCTAATTGTAGATGTTGGACGTGGTTCCTGTTGGGAATATGGCAAGATGAAGGATACTTGTAACCAGAGAGTACCAGCATCTCTTTGTTCAGAGGTGGGGGACCTGTGGGCCTCTAGATGCCCTTGGACTACAGCTGACCATGCTGGCTGTGTCTGATGGGAGCTGGAGCACAGCAATATCTGGAGGGCACCAGGTTCCTTGCCTCTGTTGCTCAGACTGTTAGGCAAGCCCAACTCAGAGGAGTCAGGTCACATCACATTATCATTTATGGCAAATCAGCATAAAGGAAAGGAAATGCCTTCCTTGTTGGTGTTTCTGGTTTCAATGCATTTCCCTTTTTTTGGCCAGAACTAGATGTTGGAATATAGGTTGAACCCCCACCCAATATTCCCCATTCTCCAGTTTGTGTTTTTATGTGGCATTAGTCTTTCAATTTAGTGCCTGGGCAGAACGATCCGCTTCCGTCCCCTGTCCCCCGACCCCTTTTCTCCTACCCAGATGCGACCCGATCTACCTGCTTCAGAGACAATGGATGGGTTTTGACCCATGTTCTTGGAAAGGTCGTTGAAGAGCTCATGCCTTGTGGAATGTGGTTCTTACCTCCGTGAATCATTGTAACTAAACGCTGTAATTATCATTCCCTTGAGTTGCATCAAATGTTATTTAACGGCCCGTCTTCTCATTGTGGCCTGTCTCTCAAAAGTCTTTGTGCCCAAGGGACTGGCAATCTATTACCGAAGGAACTGTTCTGACCCCATTAGCCAGGGAGGCAGAAGTAACTTTGAACTACAGACAATGGAGGTGTGAGAAGACCAGCATTGGCAAGGGAAGGAGATCAGCATTAGGAAACCATTAAATAATGGAAGGCCAATGTTGAGCTCTGGCACTGCCTGCTTTATAAATGACCCTCCTGATGTTCTGCACACAGGAACATAGAAAGAGCCTTGCTGGATCGGACCAAAGCTGGGTACTGTAGGGGCAGAGACCCAGGTCACAGATTTGCCTCTGGATAAATTGAAATTGTTGCTGGCTGAAGTGTAGGAATGGGTGAATCTGTCAATTTCCGTTTCCTCCATGTCTCATTTTTCTCATCTTAAATTCCATTCCTCACATTTCTACAGAGGTTTGTGATTTCAAAGAAAAAGAAGAAGCACTCGTGAAATTCACCGGCATTTTTAAAGAGAACTTCTACCACTGTACACATTTTTATATGCAATTTTACTTAATAGTGTCTGCTATATAATGCATTTTGTTTTATTTTTGCCAGTGTATCAGCTGATCTCCGGGGCTTGTGAAGTGCTGCACAATGACTCTGTGTAAGCCCTGACAATCAGTGTAAAGCAGGCATAGGCAAATTCGGCCCTCCAGATGTTTTTGGGACTACAACTCCCATCATCCCTAGCTAACAGGACCAGTGGCCAGGGATGATGGGAATTGTAGTCCCAAAACATCTGGAGGGCCGACTTTGCCTATGCCTGGTGTAAAGAAGAAGAGTTTGGATTTGATATCCCACTTTATCACTACCCTAGGGAGTCTCAAGGCGGCTAACATTCTCCTTTCCCTTCCTCCCCCACAACAAACACTCTGTGAGGTGAGTGGGGCTGAGAGACTTCAAAGAAGTGTGACTAGCCCAAGGTCACCCAGCAGCTGCATGTGGAGTAGCAGCGGAGATGCGAACCCGCTTCCCCAGATTACGAGACTACTGCTCTTAACCACTAGACCACACTGGCTCTCCTTACCTTTGAACTGATTTTTATTATGCATTCCTGGCAACTTACAATTGTCTGGAATGGGGAGGGGCAAGCTATAAAGGTTAGTAATATGCACATTTATGACAACGGCTCTCTTCTTAGTAACAGTGATGTTGCCTGGCTAGGTCTTCTCACTGACTTTGCTTCCTTTACTGGAGGTACAAGAATGCAAGAGCCTGCTGAGTCAGAGCAATGGTCCATACATTCCAGCATCCTGTTCTCACAGTGGCCAACTGGATGCCCAATATGGAAAGCTCACCGGCAGAACCAGATCACAACAGCACTCTCCCATCCTATGGTTTCCTACAACTGGTATTTCTTTTTTTTCTTTTTTCTTTTTGCCGGTGCAGTGGGGACAATAGAATTCCTTTGGAGAGGGATACGTTAGTGGGTATGGATATGGGTGAGCTCTTTAAAGTAAGTAGGTCATATTGCAACATCTTTCTAGATTTTATATTATTTACGCTATGGCAATCCGCTGGAGCCTTGCAGTACCTCTATCAAGTGAAACCACACAATGTTTAATGTTCTTGAGTGATTGCTTTATCAGGTAGTCCTAGAGGTTAAAGGAATAAAAAATAAACAAAAATAAGCTATTTGTTTTTCATGTAGCTAACTTAAACAAAGCAATGGCTCCGTACATAGCTTTCAGCTTCCTGAGGGTTTACATACTCATAAAATGACAAGATGCATTTAAAAGCTACAAGTTCTATTAAGTTCCCTGGGCAGGATTTCATTTCCACTTCTTATTAGAGGTCATTAAATTTACTAGATGTTAGTAAGATCCTTGTAAGCAGGCAATATGAAGGCTTGCTAAATCCACGTGCTACATATAATGATGCAACTATAGAAATGATAATGAGCTGCAGAAATAAACCAAAGTCTCGGATTTTGTACGTTGGAACACAGTAGGCGATTCTTGGAAATTTGAGAACAATGCATGCTAATGCAGAGATAAGCCAGAGTTTGTTAGAGATGTGTTCATGCAAGCCCAAAATGACCTCCTTTATTTTGCACACACACACCGCTCTGAATGACATGGAAGTGGGGATGGTGTGCCAAGGTTTTTCAGGGGTGTGTGACTGAAATTCAGGGTGGGGAGGAGGCCAAACTCACCTGCCCCTTATTTGGTACTTCTCTCAACCAGCCCCTGAGAATGACATTGGGTTTTAGTATGACTCTGCCCGAAGCTTCTGGGTAAATAAATAAAATGCAGCTCCCAGAATTATCTAGTGGACTTCTTCTTCTTCTTCTTCTTCTTCTTCTTCTTCTTCTTCTTCTTCTTCTTCTTCTTCTTCTTCTTCTTCTTCTTCTTTGTACCTATTAGTTCCCATACATGATGCTATGTTATCACATAGCATTGTTCTCAGAGTCTGTTAGGGGGGAAAGATGGCGGCTATCATCTGATGGCTGATGAGTTTTGGTCTCACTGCAGTTTTGCCTTCACTAAAGTGTACTGAGAGTTATCCCCTACTTCAACTTGAACCCTTTTCTATATTCACACTTCAGCTGTTTCATAGCACACTGAATATGGCACACAAATTTTAGCATTGATTTGTTCCACATTTGAGGCTGAATAAGTGGAAAAGTGGGGTATAAAAGCAAACATTGCTTTCTAGCTTCAAGAAGTCAGTCAAAAACATGGTGATGTTTATGAAAGAGTTAATTAAAAACTCATAAGTCAAGGACTTTAGCCAAGCTAGGCATTTTGTTTATGCATCTGTTGTGTTTGGCAAAATGAAAGCAGAAGCTGAGAAGCACCATATAGAGGCTGATCTGTACCTCCTTAGAAACAGTGAAAAGACACTAATGCCACCATGCAAAATCAAGCTTTCTAAGGAATACTGGAGCACAAGTCATCAGACACACTTAGTTTCAAAGTTATGCCATTGCTTGCAGAAAGAAATCAATTGTCCAATATATTAAAAGCAAATCATTGTGGTTGTTAAAGCAATGGAATATTTTAAGCTTCAAATGCATTCAAACTAAATGAAATCTTTTCTTTTCTTCTTACTGCTAAGAAATAGTTCCACTGATCAAGGCAATATGCATGAAAAACACCAATGAGTTGTGGCTTGGTTTTGTTTTGTTTTTTAAAGCAGGGGAGTTTGTAGGAAATGAAACATCCAGCACAGTAGCATTACCCCTATTCAGTGTAATAAGAGATAACGGAAATCCTATACACCAAATAATTCATTCTCCCTCCCTCCCTCTCTCTCTCTCTCTCTCTCTCTCTCTCTCTCTCTCTCTCTCTCTCTCTCTCTCTCCCCCCCCCCCTCTCTCTCTCTCCTCTAATCAAAGCAATGAATCAATATTGTTGACAGAGAATAAAGCATCTGAAGATCCATAACATGCTGTGGTGAGGCCAAAATCCAGCCTGAGCCATACCCAGAATTACTTATAGAAGCAAAACACAGTTACGGAGAGGGAAAGTCAAGAATGAATTAATCCCTAGTAGAACGTAAGCTCAGTCCTCTAAATGCCTAGCACAGGGGTGGGAAACCTATTTCAGGCCAAGGGTCCCATGCCCTCTTCAAGAGGTTGCATATCAGCAGTGGGTGGGACCAAAGGCAAAAGTTGGCAGGGCCAAAATGTGAATTTTCAGGTCAGAGAAATCTTTGGTGCTCCCCATGTTGCTGAACTACAATTCCCAACATCCCTAGACATTGGTCATACTTGCTTGGGCTGGTGGGAGCAACATCTGGAGGACCAAAGGATCCCCATGGCTGTGATGTGCAAATTTTGAAGGAGCATGTGTTTTGGTTCACATATTGTTTTGGAAACAGCAAATTTGGTAGGTTTGCCTTTAAATGTGAATTTAATCAATCCCCCCCTCCAGCAATACCAAACCCAAACAGAATGCCAAATGGGCAAGCTGAACCTAAGACCTCATTTCAATCTCTGCCAACAAGAGATCATGGGTGTGAATAGTGCACTGAGAATCGCACCATCCAAAACCAGGGGCTTTCTACGGCAAACTTTTAAGAATGTCCGATTATTACTTCCGTCTTCAGCCTAGTGAGATGATAAAAGGATTTCATTTTCTGCCAACAATTTCATTCTGCTAATGTAAAATCACCTTTAGATCTGATTTTGTTTTGGCTTTTTGTTGTTGTTATATATAGAAAAGAGCCCCATTGCCTTGAGCGGTTCACATTTGTATTGGCTCCATGTTTAGTTGAGAGCTTTTTGTAAAATTGATGAATATTGTCTAAAGGCAAGTGCAGACAGGCAAACAGATCTGTATCTCCCGTAATCCATTTAGCCTGACACACATGTGCCGGGGACCAATTTTACTGCAATTCTTTCAGCGATGATGAAAAGTAAATGCAGGCAAAGTCGTGAACTTCATTTTGCAAGGAACCCTTTTGCAATCTAATGAAAGTCGCTAAAGAGAGGCATCTCTTTTCCACCTGACCCTGGCCCTCTGCACACAGCGGAGTCATAAACAAACACCAGGCGTAGGGAAAGGTTTGTGTTAAGAATGCTTTTGTGCATCAAATGATGGCCAGGTGGCACACAACTCCAGAAATTCTGAATAAAATATCTGCCTCATAAAGTCAAGTAAGTTGGAAGGAAGGAAGGAAGGAAGGAAGGAGGGAGGGAGGGAGGGAGGGAGGGAGGGAGGGAAGTGTGTGTGTGTGTGTCATGAACTGGCAGGACTGCAGGGAGGAAGAGAAGGAAGAGGATCCTGGTGAAGGGTGAAGCGGGTACTGGGTCACATGGGGGCAGGATGGGGAAGGGGAAGGAGAGGTTGGTGTAGGTAGTACTCACAGAGTGACACAGAGTCTCCTCAAGCCCAGATGCTGCAATCAGCAGGCACAGTATAAGAAGGCAGCAGAGCTGAGGTTCTGTGTCTGCTCAACTGGCAGCATTGAGCAGCCTCTCCTTGGACCATCACAGGTTTCTACTTCATGCTTGATGCTGGACTGCATCCTGACTTTGGACTTGGGCTGACCCTGAACCTCGTTTCCTGACCTTTGGCCTTGGACTTTGGACCTTGGACTGTGGACTATTGTATATTTTTAGAACCCATCTTATCTCTGTGATTATAAATTGTAAGTTGTTATAAACGGCTGTTAAACATTGTGATTTGTTGTAGCCTGCCCTGCAACCTTAGGGTGAGAGTGGTTATATATATTATTATTGGAAGATTGTTAGAAGTGTATTGGAAATATAGTGAATATTAAAATTTTATTTTACAAAAATAACTTTACAAAGAATGCACATGTGAGAGGCTGATAAAAGCTGAAGCTGGTGCTGGACTCTGTGCATTGGCAGACCCAGCACAACCAGATATAAACATCAGCAGGCTGCAAATGACACCACATGGCAAAGGCAGGCTGTCTGATATCATAGGACCATAGAATTGTAGAGTGGGAAGGTAGGCCAAGGGTCACCCTTCCTTGCAATGTAGGAATCTCAACTAAGGCATCCATGACAGATAACCATCCAACCCCTGTTTTAAAACCTCAAAGGAATGAGAGTCCATATCCTTCCAAGGGAGTCCATTCCATGGTTGAACAGCTCTTACTATCATAAAGTTATTCCTGATGCTTAGTTGGAATCTCCTTTCTTGTAACTTGAAGCCATTGGTTGCTTTTGTCTGCCTTGCTGGTGCACAGAGGGGGAGACAGACTGGAGGGTGGAGAGAGCACCTCCTCAGGAATTTGGGGTTGTATTGAACTAAGTTCTGCTCAGAGTAGACCCATAGAAATTAATATACCTAATCTAGTCATGCCCATTAATTTCAATGGGTCTGCTTTGAGTCTAACTAAAACTGGCCTTGGGCTACGAGTTCTACTTACCTTTGTCCAAGCTTAGCCTTTACAGGACAGGGATCAGGAACATTAAAGGAGGTCAGGAGGAAAGCCCATTTGGGTCCCTTGAGCTACCCACAAGCAAGGAAGGAGACCATGGAGCAAGGTGGTGCAGATCATAAAGACTTAAGGGTGAAGCAAGGTGTTCATGATGATTATGCGACAAATGCACAATGGTAGCCAAGCTGCCAAACTTCTTTAGGAAGAAGGAACACTCACTGCCTCCTCTGGAGTAAGAGGTAGGCTTGGGGCTTTGAGGGTATCCAAAGGCTTTTTCACAAACCTCAAGGATTGTGATAGCAACTTTGGCATACCAAAGGTTGATACTATATGTAATTGTAGCAACATAGATATGTTATGGAAAGTATTGGAATCATCCAATCAATTGAATGTAGGGGAGTTAGAGGAACAGACTATAATGCCAAAACTAACTATATATTTATAGGAAAGGAGAACATAACGATTTTGTTCAATATTGAATACTTACATTGACTACTGGAAAAAGCTAACCATATGCTTCAAAGATAAATTATGTATATAAAATGCTATAATGTATGTTGTGTAAATTTTAGAATTTGTTTTGACGAATAGAAAACAAAATGAATCTTATTAAAAGGAGAGATGGAGAGGTGGTGGCATCAAAATGTGTTCCTGAGATTTTGGATGTACCCCTCCCATGCCACATCCTCCTTGAAATTCTGGACTCATCTCCTGAAGATGTGGAGTATAGTCCTGGGGTCACACATGCAAGACCCACTCCTGGTGTCCCTGTGCATGGGGAGGTCTGAAGTGGAGCTAGTGAGCACAGGGATATTGGGGTTTGGGCTTGTGTGTGTCCTACTTTCATTATTATTTATTAAAATTCTCTCGCAGCCTTCCTCCAAAGTTGCCCAGGGGGGCAAGCATGTCTTTCATAAGACTGAGTAGATGGGCTAGCACACATGGATTCAGACAAATGCCTCAACAGGACTAGAGTATATAAATGAGCAAATGTCCACCAAGGAAAGAAACCAGAATAATCAAGAGCATAAAACCTATACAGTGGTACCTCGGGTTACATACGCTTCAGGTTACATACGCTTCAGGTTACAGACTCTGCTAACCCTGAAATAGTACCTTGGGTTAGGAACTTTGCTTAAGGATGAGAACAGAAATCATGCTCCGGTGGCGCAGCGGCAGCAGGAGGCCCCATTAGCATATTGGTGCTTCAGGTTAAGAACAGTTTCTGGTTAAGAACGGAACTCTGGAATGAATTAAGTACTTAACCCAAGGTACCACTGTATAAGCAGAGGTTTGCTTGGAACTGAATGTGCAAGTATGAAAGAATTCAGTCACAAATATTTACATTGTAATTGGTGAAGTACCACCGAGGAGATCATGAGAAGCAGATCATGCAAGTGTTGCTTGAAAAGACCCCTGTGTTTTAACCAGTACTTTTTCTAGAAAAAGAGGTGCTGGAATTTGACAAGAACGCCTCCCTTGTTCTCTTATAATGGCGCCCACCTGAGAGGTGCCAGAACTGAGTTCTGACTGAAAAAAAAGCCCCTGTTTTAGCCAAATTCTATTATATGCACTAACCAGGCTCCTAATGCAAAAGGAAATTAGCACTGCAGACAAAAAAAAAAAGCATTCAGTAGTCAGCCCCATTTGTCCCTTTCTTCTTTACAGAAGGCTTTCAACTTTCATGTGAACACCCTTGTTTTCCTGTACCCTTTATGAGTGTCAAGTGGATTTTGCCACTGCGAATCTCACAGCTTCTAACAATGCTTAATTAAAACAGAAATTAATCACAAATCAGCAGTAAAAGAAACACAATTGCTTTGTTCTCCACATTGCCACTTCAGTTTCTTTCAATCTGTTACATTTTTGTTTCAAGGCAATCACTTTGTCAGGACAGAGGATAACTGTGTTTTTCTTTTTCTTGCCAAAGCAAAACGTCCCTCATCTTCTATTGGGCTTGCCCTGTGATTTAAAAACAAAACAAAACAGTGTTTCTTAACCAGTGATAACTGTGCACACAGTGCCGGCTAGTATTTATTATTATTTTTTACTAAATGGTTAAATGAAGCAAACACAACAGAGATTCAACGAATTTAAGTCTGGAGAACCAGTCCACCCACCCACCCACCAATATATCTGGCTTTGCACTCAAGCACACAGATGCCCAAGGAAATATATTGGGCGGGTATATATGTATTTATCTCCCCAAGGAATTTATTATTTCAGTTTTGACCCTACCCATTTTCAAGGGCTTAGAAATTGATAAGAAGACTGTAGAATATGAGCTAAGCATTTTTTGTTTAGTAGGCCTATGAAAATAAGGTTACCAGTCTTTTTCCAATGAATCCGGGGACACTTTTCAACTTCCTACTAAATAGATGGATTTTGTCAGGGGACTGATTTGTAAATCTGGGGACTGTCCCCAGGAAATGGGGACATCTGTTAACCTTACACTAAAATGAATGGTCCCATGTGGGTCATGTCCACTAATTTCTATGGGGAAACTCATCTGTACACCTAGCACTGGATAAACCTATTGTCAATAAAATCCACGGAGTAAGACAATATGTAGCATGATATGGCTTGCATCCAAAGAGGAAACATATGGCCCAGTTAGGATGTAAAACAATCCCAGTCTGACCCTGGTTCTTTAGCCAGAGAAAAAAAATCAAGTTGCTGTGTGTACCTTGCCCTTCTCCTCCCCAGGTTTCATCTCCTGGTTAGGAAGCAGGGATTAAAGAAGAGTGGCAGATGAAAATGATGGACTTTGCAGAACTGGCGAAACTGACGGGAAGAATCTGGAACCAGCGACATCAAGTATTCCAAAAAGACTGGAACAAATTTATATCATATTTGAAAGACAACTGTAAGCAATTAACATCATTAGCAGGGTTATCTGAAGATTTGTAAGATGAATTAGTTGCTTATTCAGGTGGAGTAATTTAATATTTTAAGTAATGATATAACAAGAATAGGAAAGGAAGTGAAATTGAAACATGTAAAATTTAATTTTGTAAACCTTTAAGTGGGAGACAACACTGAGCTGGCCTGACCCTGTATAAGGCAGCTTCCTATGAATATTGTCTCTTCTGTCATTTCTCCAAAGATGAGCAAGCCACCCTTTCCACTGGATGTGGTGATTCCTTCCTTCCTTTAACAGATAATAAACAAGCCCCTTTTTTATTACAGCGATGCAAGTATAAAAATCCTGAATATGAAAAGAGGGAAACTTCCTAGCTTGGCAACAAAGACATGGGTGCTGTAAGGTGCCCAGATGCCAACTGAAAAAGACCCTCAAAAAATTTAGAGGTAAAAAGGGTGGGAATTGTGAACATCTGAGCACAGCTGGGCCTTCTTCTGAGTTAATATGCAGTTTAGTGTGAAGTAAATTCTTACCTTCACCCTCAGCTTGCAGGCCCCCTTTAGGTCTGGTGTCTAGAACAATATTTTGATAACTCCTGACAAAGCCCATGCTCCATTATCCTTTGCTGACTATATTGAGACTGCAAGCATATTGTTGTGAAGTGTCATGGAATTTTTAAAGTGAAGAGTGGAATTTGAGATGCCACAATGGACATTTGGCCTTGTTGATTCCCACCCCACCTTGGACAGCTGATGCACAGAGCCTTCACAACACATCTTAATGGATGAGGAGACCAATCCAGGAATACTGCCACTGAATTTGAAGTTTGAGAATGTCCTAATAAGAATATGAATTGGGGTTGGACCAATAGAGGATGAGGTGGCACATTTCATGAAACAAATCATCCTTGCCTATCACCCCAGCATTGTCCTCGCTCTGAATTGGTTTTGTGATAGCTCTATGTAGCCAAATCAGTATGGTATTATAGCAACATGATGTTCTAAGGTTGGTTACTTGATTCCTGAATGTCTGAACCTGTAGTCAGAAGGAATATCATCTATGTATGTATGACACATGCAAAAAAAGATTTTGGAGGATGTTTTTCAGATAAGATTTTGGTGGCCCAGAAACTCTCTTTTTGTACTGAAATGTTCAAACACAAAAAAGACTCAACCATACTAATATTTAGTATCTTAGTAGCACTTTTATTCTATTTAAAAGAATTCACATTGTTATCTCAGCACAATCCTCACAACAACCCTGAGAGGTAGGTCAGTATTATTTATCATATCCATATTGCAGATATTGCAGAAATTCAGTCCAGTGACTTCCCAATAGCGTAGTCTCTTATGGAACAATCTTGGACAAGTTTCCTTAAAAATAAGTCCCATTGAGTTTAATGGGATATACTTCCATGTTGGCATGTATAGGATTGCAAGACTCCTATGCATGTCTACTCAGGCAAAAGCCACATTTAATGTAACAGGACTTATTGCCAGATTAAGCGTGTAAAGGATTGCAGCCTAAGGCAGGTTTAGTGTTTGCATTGGGTACTGGGTAGCATTTTTCTCTAATTCAGTGTTCCTTTGTTTACCATCAGAAAAAAAGGGGGAAAAATTGTGCTAAAACAATTTGTAATTGGCTCTTTATTTCACATAGCCCATCTGAAACACAGCAGGGCACCGGCTGCCTACCCAACTTCAAAACAAACCACAGATAATCTTACTTTCATGTTCTGGTGCTTGTGATGTACACTTTTGGTTAACTTCTTAACTGATTATGCAGCCAGAATATTACTTGGTCCAGAATACCTCCCCCCCGGGCTGTTTCTTCCTCCACCCCACTGTTCTCAGAGACATCTAGTGCCTCTTACAGAAGAGGTTTCTTTGCAAAAGAACCTCATTCAGTTCATGATCAAATTGCTCCATCTAGCACTCTAGAAGACTCTGTAGCTCAGCTATTATTTCTTCAAGGTTGAATGGCAGCGGCATGCTGGCATCGCCTTCTTGCCAGTAAGGATGGCATTCTGGCTTTTCATCCTTCGGTAAATTCTCCACAAGTTGGGAATGGCACCTAAAAAAATAAAATAAATCTATAAGATTAAAAGTGAATTAGGGGATGCATTTAGGGATATATTATTTCTCATGTTTGCCTATTAATGAAAAGGGGGGGCACTAAAGGACTATTAACCAGTGAAGTCACAGGATCTTTTCTGCCTTTATGCAAGTTTTTCTTTAAAAAATAAATAATTTCCTAGAGGAATATTTGAGAAAGCCCATCACAAAGAAAACGCAGTTAGCGCACCTTTCGAAAGGGGAATTATTTTTTCATTATCTCTCCAGTCTTATTTTAAGTCAGTCAGCAGTCTATGCCATTGTGTGTGGATTTCTGTGATACTACTAGATTATTGGGAGAGATTAAACCAAATTTACTGCATTTAAGGTCACAGCACAGATTAAACAATATTGCAGAATGTGGTTTGCAAATCTGAGAGTTACAAATCCATCAGGTTTGGGGAAAAGTAACGAGGAGGAGAGTTGCTGTTGAAAGATAGATGCAAATGAAGGTTAATAACAATTTCTGCTGATGAATAGATGGGCAAAACTTCAACAAAATTAAATTAAGAGGTTAGCGTTTGCTAGGTCCCCAGAGAAACCCTTTGAATTACAGTGTTTCTTATTAAATGGATTCCTCATCAATAGTAGTGAAGTCTAATTATAATAAGCAGCTAAAACTGCAGTCCGGCACAGGGAAATTTTACGAGTAGTAAACCAACACATCTTGTAAGATTACTTTGTAATAAAGACTGCCACTTATTGGTCTTGCATTAGTAAATTTGTAGCAATTCAGTGTTTTCGGTTTCAGGGGGTTTTGTGTGGGTTGTTTGTTTTAATTTGCCAGATGCTGGTTAATTAGCTAATGTTTATAAAGCAGTGAAAGCCGAAGAGAGGCGAGTTATATTATAATATGATCAGCCAAAAAAACCACCAAACCCAAAACAACAACAACAACAACAAAAAGGTAAAAGAAAACTAAATATCACAAAAAGGAACTATTTTAGTAGCTCATTTGTGGTTTTAAGTTTTTAAAAGTAGCTATGCAACAATTTAATATAACGTAAGTGACTGGCACATACAAGAAGATATTTTATGACTGAGAGAAAATTGACCAAGTGATCAATGCATCATGTTAAATAGGCTGAGCTACAGTAAAAACCAATGGAACTAAATACCTGTAAGTGAAAGTATCGTCTTTTATCCATCTATTTTATTTATCACGTTCAAATGCTGCCCAATAATAATACTGTCATGGGGAGGGGGTGCTAAAACATGAAATATTAAAATACAACAACCCACCATAAAAGAAAAGAAAATGGCAGATTTAAACAGCAATTTACAAGATCTAAGAAACATGGGGAAATGAAAAGATGTTTGCCTGGCGACCTCATAGTTTGCGCCAGGTGAGCATCTCTTGGGAAAGCAATGCACAGCCAGAGTGCCGTCATTACAAAGGCCCTTTCTCCAGGAGTCATCTGCCAATACCTCACTCGGCGGGGGCACCTGTAGAGCATTGGAAGCTGCTGTATTCTGAGTCAGACCACTGGTTCATCTAGCTGGCAGTAGCTTTCCAGGTCTCCAGGTAAGAGTCTGTCCCAGGGATCGAACCTGGAACCTTCAGCATGCAAGGCAGATGCTTTACCATTGAGCTACAGCCTCTGAAGATGATCTAGAGGTCCAGGTAGAGCTACATAGGGGAAGAGGTGGTCCTTCTGGTAACCTGCCCCCAAGTTGTTTAAGGAGTTAAAGCAAGAGACACATAGAGAGGAGAGGGAGTTCCATTGAACAGCCAAAAGTGCTTGCAGAACTATTTGTTTGGATGCTGCCCATTATTACTGTTTTGTTGCTTATTCAATTTCTATCTCAACCATCCTCCCAAAAGAGCCCTGGACAGTAAACATCAGAGTGGTAAAACAATAAAATTAAATATAAAATAGTCGTGTTTTAAATTTTAAACAATTAAGAACATCCACAAAAGGCAAGACAGAAATGGTTTTATAAGTGAACATAAAATGAACAAAGCTGAGGCGGTTCCCTACTCCTCTACCATTCTATGCAATGCAGGGATGGATCTTCGGTTTATGAAATTTTCTACATTTCAAACATACAGAAAATTTAATTCCCACTTCACTTTGAATAGAGGTATTAATTGAAGCACATTCATGGCTGCTAAATTTCACATGCTCTGCCACTTTATTCTAATGCATCTTTAAGACGCACTAGACTAAAGTGGCAAAGCTCATTCAGTGAATGAGAATGTCACAATATATCGTTGACCGTTAATTGTACATAAGGCACCAGAGGCATTTAAGCAAGCAGGAGGCTAGGAGAATGCTCAGAAAAGCAAGTGAGTTTGGAAAAGGAAAAAGACCGGTAAGGGTTTGGCATTTCTTTTAGCATAAGAGATTAAGAAAATTCAAGAAAAGCACTGAAAATGTTAAACAATGAAGAACGTCCAGTGAAAACAGCATGGGGAGAATATGGATAAAGTATCTCCTTAAAAGACAATGCCTGAATCAGGCAAGCCAAATAGAACTTTTTTTTCTCTTGCTGCGGGGAGGGAAGGAGGGTAGTGACAAATAAAACATAGGTCAACTGCCACATCTTTGCATTTGCAATGGGGGAGATAACCGACTCATCTCAACAATTAACCAATTAATGCTTCCAGTGGTTTCTACAATGATTAACACACATGACTCTCTGGCCACTTCCCTACCCTGACCCTCTCTGGGGAAAGAATGGGGGAAAAACCCACACCAAAGAAAAGAGGTCATCTTCCTCTTGGGAATTATTGATGGCAGGAGAATCCCCAAGAGAAAACATACGTCAACTTTACACCCATGTTGGTATGCGGTTAATTGCGGCTCCAGCCTCCTCCCACACTCAATCCATCGTACATTACAGCACAAGGACAGTATTAACACGTAACGTTCCTATATATCTTCAGCTCCCCACATCGGCCTGTGATAATAGCATCTGTTAACATGCACTAAGCACTATTATGTAGCACATCACTTCATAAATAATAAGATTAACCGACCTCAGGCCCTCTGAGAAGAGTAATGTGTTCAAATGTTCTCATTATTTATTTAAAACAAGAATTAAAGGAGCACAAGCTACTTTTGACAATCCTCTTAGCATAAATATTAAACTGTTTGCATTGATAAGCTGCACCGTGTGGAAGAACAGTAGATTTGTTGGGCGGGCCGCCTCAAAACAGTTGTTGAGGAAACACGGTTTAGTGAGGAGGGCTCTCAATGGTTCCTAAGCGATTCCGGAGCCCACTGCTGGAGATATTTCCCTTCCAACAAAATGGCAGAGAAAGAATTCAGTTATTAAGCAGAGAAGACTGAAGCTGATTACAGTCATACCTCATGTTACGTCCACTTCATGTTACGTTCTTTCAGGTTACGTCCCACGGCAACCCATAAGTACTGGAAAGGGTTACTTCTGGGTTACATCGCTTGCACTTGTGCAGAAGTGCAAAATGATGTCACGCACATGTGCAGAAACAGCGAATCACAACCTGCGCATGTGCAGATGCGCCGCTGCAGGTTGTGCTCTTTTCATGTTGTGCACACGCCTCCGGAACAGATCCTGTTCGCAAGCAGAGGTAATACTGTATAATCTCAGACTAGGAACTTGCTTTGTGTTCTCTCTTGGTTAGAAAAATATGAATGTGCCATTTGCTGGGTGCTGTGGGTCAAGGGTGGGGAACCTCTGTCCGTTCAGAAGTTGCTGGTCTACAACTCCCATCATCCCTAACCATTGACCATGCTGGCTGGGATGGGTGGGAGTTATAGTCCAACAACACCTGGAAGGCCAGAGGTTACCTGCCCTAGCTCTTGATGAAGACTTTCAGTTGCTTTTCTACACATTACTATACCAATCTTCTGGAATGTAGAGGCCATTCACTTAGAAGTACCTAATTCACCAGGTCGTCTTAGGGCAAAGGCACTCTTTCTGAGCCTTAACTTCCCACATCTGCAAAATATGCATAATATACTGACCTACCCAACAGTTAGAGGTCACATTGAATGAGACTGCACCCAAACATTAAAAGAATCAATAATAATAATAATGTACCCCACTGATCTGACTGGGTTGCCCCAGACACTCTGGGAGGCTTTCACAGCTAGGAAGTCCACAGGGCAATAGCCATTTCCCACTGTTGGTCTATCTTAAATGCTAGGGTTGTCATTGCCAAGGGCTCAACCACTGCTCCTGCTCTGTAGCAGCTAAATCAGGGGGAGGAACATAGAAAGTTGCCAGATACTGAGACAGACCATTAGTTCATTTAGCTCAGTATTGTCTACACTGACTGGCGGGTCTGGGTTGGGGGAAGAACCAGTTTTTAAAAATGGTTTCCTGTATCAAAACCCAATTAAAAATCTTGCTCCACAAGTAGTTGGCTCAGCTAGAACCTTCCTCACTAATATGCTCAGTTTTTCCTTCTTCCAGAGGGATATACACAGTGGAAGAAATGGATTCCTCTCCCCTCCAGTCCAAACTGGTTCAGTCCACTCTTATCACTCCAGGATCCTACCATTTTGTTGCGTGGATGGAACTGGTCTAAAATGGTGACTTCTCCTGGAATCTGGAGGAGACAGCTGGTTCCTTCCCCTGTGGCTTTACTTACATTTAGATGATTAGGGTGTCAACTACATTAGGAGACACTGGTCACAATGCTAAAATTAACCACTTTAGCTAAAGTGTGTGTTAATTATGGGTATGCAAGCAGTCAATAAAAGGTTAATGTAAGAGTCAAAGGGATAAATTTATTTCGGGATTGCATCACTCAAGAGACTAAAAGACTAACATTATGCTTGGTGTTTTTAATCAATAGGTTTTATACTAATGTGCTAACCATTTATTTTAAAACATTATTCTCCCTTCTTCCCTACCCCCCTTCTCCCTAGCTAAGATTTGCAGCTCGTAAGGGGGAGAAGCAGTAGGGTGGGTTTTTTTCTTCATCTTTTTGTCTTCCTGTTAACAAATAGTTTATGTAAGCTTTTAGACCTCTGCTTTTTGGCTATTGTCTCACTTTGGCCCACCATGTAGACCATCTGAATTAACAGAGGTTTCTAACTAGGCTACACTTGCACTGTATGTTCACTGTATGTTCAGTATGTATCATACTGCTTTAATGGTCATGGCTTCTCCAGAAGCATCCTTGGAATTGCAGCGGTGGCGCTGTGGGTTAAACCACAGAGCCTAGGACTTGCCGATCAGAAGGTCGGTGGTTTGAATCCCCACAATGGGGTGAGCTCCCGTTGCTCAGTCCCTGCTCCTGCCCACCTAGCAGTTTGAAAGCACATCAAAGTGCAAGTATATAAATAGATACAACTCAGACGGGAAGGTAAATGGCGTTTCCGTGCGCTGCTCTGGTTCGCCAGAAGTGGCTTAGTCATGCTGGCCACATGACCCGGAAGCTGTACGCCAGCTCCCTCGGCCAATAAAGCGAGATGAGCGCTGCAACCCCAGAGTCGGCCACGACTGGACCTAATGGTCAGGGGTCACTTTACTTTAAGGGTGCTGGGAGGGGGAGACCCATATTCCTAATTCCCAGCTGCAATTTCCAGAGTTCCCTGGGAAGAGGGATTGATTGTTAAACTGTATCTTTGTGAGTTCATAACAACTTTTAGCAACCTCAACAAACTATAGTTCCAAGCAGTGCTTTTTTCTGGGGGTACGGATACCCCGAAACATTTTGTGCATCTTTGTACTTTTGTCCATTTACTGTATTTATTTTCCCTGTTTTAAACTTTAAAGTGGTGATTTCTTGAGTCAAAATGAGAGTACCCCTAAGCACTTTTTTAAAGAAAAAAACACTGTTAAAGTTGTTGCAAATGGCGGCAGCGGGGATATAATCAATTATATATAATTTGATGATTGAATGCATCAAATGTCTGAATGCAACAGCAGCAGCAAATACTGATTGTATTTGCTGGATTGATTTCCATTCCAGACATTGGACAAGAAAGCAAACACCAGCAATTTCTGCTTCCGTTTCTGTTTTCTTCATAATTCTATGACATCCCTAGGCAGGGCAATTGTATCTAATAAGCTGGCCTTGCATAGTTTGCACCCCTCTCAGAGAGAGAACGGAGAGGGTACTATTTCAGACATCTCTTTAGATTCTTACAAGAGACATCATCACAAATCAAAAGCAGGGATAGGGAAGATTCAAAGCAACTGAAGATTTGCCTTAAAAATTAGGGAGTTGACCCTTCGGTGTAACAGAAATGTTTGCAAGTCTTTTATTCTTGTCAGCCACATTAAACTTGGGTTATATATTTTTAAGGTGTACAAAGAGTCTGAACAATAAAGATAGTTAACATGATACCATATGTTGGAAGAAAGAAAGGGGTAGGTGTTGTCCATTGTGGCATTAAGCATATGACAAATAATAATATGCCTAATTTTCATCTTTCCTCTTTCCTCTAGCCAATTGTCTGCTCAAACTAACTGTTAACATGTGGAAATTTATGGCAGCCAATTAAGGTTTAGGGTCCTCAAGTAGCAGAGAACAATTTTATACCCCAGGACTATTTGTCAGTATGTCAGTTACATAACAGTGGTGATGAATGAGCTACCTTGACAACTAAACAGTTAGGACTTCGTGACCTCTGATCTTGGTCACATGATAGGGTCACCTGAAACTCACTTTGCTCCTACCTGACTGTGTGTAACAATATAGAGGTCAAATGGCTTGGGTGATTATATGTATCATGTCTGAGGTGGCCCAGTTATAAGCTGCAGGGTATGGTCGTGTTGAATTCCACAGCTCCATTGCACAAAAGCTGTAGAACAACTTCAGAAATGCGCCCGACAAAAGAGATACGATTTCAAAGGAGGATAAAATAACTTTCCTCACGACTCCCTAGAATGGATGCAGTGTTCTTCCAGAGCAACAATGAAAACAAAACACATCGGTTGCAACGGTGACTCTGCCATAAGGGGGAAATGGACTGCTGTGCTGCCATTGATTTAAATTTATGCTTTTCCTTCTCTATAATATGAATGTTAATTTCCAATTTGTCCCAGGAAACTCTTCTAAGCACACCAAGACACACACTACAAAGCTTATGAGCTTGATTCCACTCAGTCTCCCCCCCCCCCACTTTCACCTCTAGCAGTGTTCAGAGACTGCCACAAACTTAAAATGGAGCCCCTGAACTGTCTCAGGTGAGTGTATAACTTCAGTATCTATTGTTTGGGACTGTGAACTCTCCCTGAATGAGGTTTAAAGCCAGTAAAATTGAAAACAAATTCAAGGCGAAAAATACGGTATGTGGATATGTTCTTATTTAAAGCATCTGTACCCCACCTTTCCATCTATAGAGCATGGTCTAAAGCAGGCATGGCCAAACTTGGCCCTCCAGCTGTTTTGGGACTACAACTCTCATCATCCCTAGCTAACAGGATCAGTGGTCAGGGATGATGGGAATTGTAGACCCAAAACAGCTGGAGGGCCAAATTTGGCCATGCCTGGTCTAAAGCACCTTTGACAAACTACACTTGCCAGGATTCACTGGGGGAAACCATGACTATCTAAAGTGGTATGGTACTGCTTTAAATAATGTATCGCGCTGATGAGGCCTAGCTTACAAGGGGTTTTGAATTGCATGCAGGCCTGTGGCTCTCATTGGGTGATGAGTGTGGATATTTCTTTATAACTCGGTAATGGTGCCCACCCTGTGGAACGCCTTCCCACCAGATGTCGAGGAAATAAACAACTACCTGACTTTTAGAAGACATCTGCAGGCATCCCTGTTTAGGGAAGTTTTTCATGTTTGATATTTTATTGTGTTTTTAATACCCAGCTGGAAGCCACCCAGTGTGACTGGGGAGGCCCAGCCAGATGGGTGGCGTATAAGTAATAAATTAATATTATATTATATATTGCTCATCAGGGCCAGCCCCACCATTAGAGAGAGTATGACACCTGCCTCAAGCAGCAAATGCCAGCCCCCAGCCATTTCCCCTAAGTCACTTAAGTTGGCATGTTCAGGGCCCCTATGCTTTCCTGCTGCCCTCAGGTCTGGTGCAGGATGTTGTCCCATTGAAGTCAGATCCAATGCTAGTCTGGTCAGAATCTGTACATGGAACAGGAACGGGGATCACCTCAGGCAGCAGAATGTCTATCCCTCCCATGTAAGAATGCCAGCATGGTCTTGCTTGCATTTCACATCTGCCTGTTTCTTTTTCTGGGTGATCCACAAAGCAAGGAATCAAATGATAGACCTTGGTTTATTGGGGGTCTGGGGTGAGAGGGTAGTAGAATTCCAATTGACCAACATTGCTAAATACCGCAGCATTTGCAGATACATGAAGTCTTCTGTTCAATATAAACTGCAAACTTTACATTGCAGACCCTACGCAGGCCTCCGGGCTGTTTCTGTTCACAGAGTTTTACAATCATGCAAGTTGAAAGAATACATTTGGAATGCATGAGGGGATCATGATACATATGCATGTGCACACCTCCACATAGATATACAGACTCTTGTATCACCACTCTGAAGGTTTAATGAATTACGCATATATTTTTGGCAACACAGTTCTGGATTCCCACAAGAAGGTTCTCGCATCTGACCAGAGGGCTGTGCAGCAAATCCTTCTCCACTCTTAAGCCGTATGACTCTTGTATCGCAGATGACCAACCTGGGGCTCTCCAGGTTTTTGTCTGACTACAACTCTCATCATTCCTGTCCATTGTCCACACAGGCTAGAGCTGAGTCCAACAACATCTGGACGGCCACATGTAAGTCACCCATATTGCATGATGCAATAAAACGTATCTCAGCACGTGATCCCAACCTCAAATACATAAGGAGAATATAAGAACACACAGAGAACCCTCCTGAATCAGGCCAAAGGCCCACCTAGCATTCTACTACTACTACTACTACTACTACTACTACTACTATTCTGTTCTCACAGTGGCCAACTAGATGCCCTGATAGAAGGCCTGCAAGCATCACCTCAGGTCAATAGAGCACTCAATAGAGCATTCCCTCCTCCCTTTTTAATTGTTTTTATGGAAGATTTTCTTGGGTTGCAAAAGTAAATACATTGTCTCTGTTTCCAAGTCACAAAGCCCTTTCTATAGATCAGTTCTATTCAATGTGAGGTGTTGATGTTTTTATATAGTATAAGGTTCATTCAGCATTTTAATTGAATTCTGGTTTTGTGGTTTTAACTGATTTTTATTTTTATTGTGCACCACTTAAGAGATGATTGTAATTAAGTTTGAGATAACTCATTGAAACAAACAAACAAACAAACAAACAAACAAACAAACAAACAAACAAACAAACATGTAGATGTCATAAGAGGCAAAGAGAAGTGAGGCACATCTACAATTACAAACCGAGGTTATAGACATTAGTTGTATAAACACATCCTTTTATTCTAGAATCAATGGAGACTAGGTACTACTAGATCTAGTAATCTAGATCTATTACATCCCCCCTCCAAAAAAGAAGCACTTATTGAGAAACAGGTTTAATTCTGATTTTTATTTTATTTTTAAAAACTCATTTCCCACCATGATGGGTGGGAAGTCAAGGGCACTATGGAAAACTAAAAGGGTGGCTTGTTCCTACTGCCTGGCACTGCTCAGAGTGGTAGGCTAAAGAAAGCAACAGTTAAAGGCTACCTCAGTATCAGCATCAACTGGGGGCACTAGGGTCCTGGCAACAGCCCAAGGACGCCAGGTGCTGATGGCAACCCTGACTACTGCTGTATTAACCTTAGAATTGGTTGGTATTTTGTGAGCTTTGAATTTTAGCACCAATGCCTACCCCGCCACCCTCCAACTGGAACACCAAGAATCAGGAGAGAATAGAGCATTAAGGATTTATACTGTGTTGTCTTCTATTGACTTTGTACCTAGTACACCAGGATAAAATTAATCTCAATTAGCCCTGCTAATATAAAAACAACCATGTTTTTCTTCACTTCTGCCTTGCAAGAGACCTGTGTGTTTTGGTTAGGGCTGGAGACAGATGAGTTAGGTGCTAGATGTTACATTTTCAAAAATGGGGGAACTGTCATTATTTTTGCTTTATCCCAAGAGACAAGGCACATCCTCGCATCCTGAAATCCACTCAAATCTGCATAACTGTTCCTGTGATTAACAGCTTTCTTGCCACTTTGTAACATTTTGGCTGGACCTAGTAAAGGCATTGTCATATTGTGATTAAGCATCGCATGTCCAAACTCAAACTTGAAGACATTGGGGTAAATGGAAAAATGGGACATGGTGATATCCATCTAAGTGCTTTTGCTAGTGCATGACCTTGTGGATCTGCAATGGACCTTCCCCTCCCTCTCTTCTCCTCACATGCCCCCTAAATCTGTTCCAGAGCGTGGGGTCCTTCAAGTCTCCAGCGCAGATCTGAGGAGCATGTGTGTTTGTGTATGCGTCCGTGGGCATGCGTGTTGGGATAGGAGAGGGAGAGAAGGTTCCATTGCACAATAAGAAATAGTTGTTCTAGCAGACACAAATAGCTGGACTTGTTGTCTCCTAACCCTACGAACCTTGGTGCTGATGTCTCCTTAGATTGCATAGGGAAACAAAAGGCATGCTATACACAGAGTATAAGGCATGAGCAGTTTCCATTGCCCCAATTATTGGCTTTATGCACTTTCAAAATGTGTTTCCAATCTCTTTGTATTATCAGCCTGGACATTACTTCCAGAAATACAGATAAGGTTAAGGCTGAGAGAGCCTAACATTCAGGACCCATGCTTTGTTTGTTTTTTCAATCATCACCAACATTTCTCTTCCTCTAGGTCATGAAGATAGCCTGGACAATGTTAGGATTTCTATTTTTTGCACCAGCAGCCAAAAGCAGTGACGCAAGAGCAGCAAGGGAGCTATGAACTTGCCCAAGTTATTTTACTAGAGCTGTATTTACATTGGTCCAGAGACCTTCCTTTGATTCACAGGCTATAATGGAAAACAAAGGAGAAGGAAGAGAAGTGGAAAGAAAAACACAGCAGAGGAGATGGTTCTTGGAATCTGGAGATGAATGCATGATGTTGCTTTAGGCCGGGGATGGGGAACCTGTGGCCCTGCAGATGTTGTTGGACTCCAGCTTCCATCAGTCCTAGCCAGCACAGTCAATGGTCAGGGATGATGGAAGCTATAATCCAATAACTTCTGGAGGCCACAGATTCCTCATGCCTTGCCTTAGACTAAGTCAGACCCTTAATCCAGTATTGTCAGCTCTGCCAGGCAATGATTCTCTAGGGCAGGGGTAGGCAGCCTAAGGCCTGGGGGCTGGATGCGGCCCAATCGCCTTCTCAATCCAGCCTGCGGACAGTCCGGGAATCAGCGTGTTTTTACATGAGTAGAATGTGTGCTTTTATTTAAAATGCATCTCTGGGTTATTTATGGGGCATAGGAATTCGTTCGTATTTTTTTTTCAAAATATAGTCCGGCCCACCACATGGTCTGAGGGACGGTGGACCGGCCCATGGCTGAAAAGGTTGCTGACCCCTGCTCTAGGGTCTCAGACAGAGATGAGTTTTCCCGATCACCTATTTGATCATTTAACTTCAGGTGCCAGACTGAACTTGGGATCTTCTACAAACTAAGCATGTGTTCCACTCATGATCCTCTGCTCTACGAGCATTGAGAACTTCCTGAAGACTTCGCCTGATGATTCATTTGATCATCTGTACAATCCTACAAACACAAACAAATTGGATGAGAATAGGTCCTCTGTGTGCAGCTGGGGGGCCTGCAAATAGCAAGGTCTCCAACTATGTATACTGTTTGTACACAGGTAGATATCAAACAGTTACACTGTTGAGAGAATGCATGGAGATTAGAAAGGGGCTTGCCACCACTATCTCTTGCATGCTCATTGTTTGCACAATAGTCAATACCCAAGAGGAATTGGGTATGATATAGTTGGTCAGGGTGATTCCAATTTTGAGTATATTTTGTAAGACCTGAAAAATGTGTAGAAGGTAGATCAGTTGCACTAAGAGCTCAGATCAGAGAGAATGGGGTTTCTGGACAACCTTTCACGAACGCTCATAAAGTTTCCAAAAAAACACTTCTGCCGAGCCTGCAGTCCTCATCCCAAAAGGAAGTCTAAGCATGTGCTAACTTCATTTTAGCATCTGGTTGTCCTCTCTGGGAAACAGGATGTTGGACTAGATGGACTTTTGGTATGATCCAACAAGGGCTTTGTCGTTTTCCCTTTCCTCCATATGTCATCTCTTGCTTCTTTAATGCTGCAGTTTGGCTAACCGGGAGGAAATGTGGATTTCCATCCTGTTGATTTTCATGACACACTGTAGCCCATCCGTGGCTTGAGGACTGGTGTCTTGCCATTCCTGTGTTATGGTCAAAGCATTTGGACATTTTTAAAAGCATGTGGGGAATTTTCCAAGGCTAGCGAGCAGAAAGGAGCAGAAGACTTAAGGAGCTAATCTTCTCCTCTTCTTCTTTTCTACGAGAAAGCAATTTATATTGGTTTGCCTTGAAAATAAAATGAAAAATGAAATCCACATAGCACTAGTGAAATGCTGGAAAGCAGGAGGTCTAGGGAATTTAAAATCCCCCAAATACAGAGTTTACTATACAGCAAATGCTGTAAATTAATGTCCCTGATTACCTATGATCATAGCTGAGATCTGAGATGCTTGCTGCTTGGTCATAAAATGAAGAAATGGAAAGCAGATGCATACATTGTAAATACTGTCCACTAGTCATGGGGTGGGGGGATGTCTCAGTGGAAGAATTCAAGCTCTGCATAGGAATACAGGAAGCTGTCTTTTACTGAGTCACACCATTGGTCTACCTAGCTCAGTATTGTCTACACTGACTGGCAGTGACACTCCAGGGTTTCAGGATCTCGCCCAACCCTCCCTAGAGATGCTGGGGATTGAACACGGGACCTTCTGGATTCAAAGCATATGCTCCACAAAATATGTTAAATTACATTAATTTGGTTTCAGAAAACCAACACATTTGATTCTGGGAGAAGACCCTGTTTCGCATGAAAGCCTAAGTGTGCAATGGCTAATGAATTATTATTTGGACAATCTATATACTGCTTAATTAGAATAGTCACTGAGAGGCATACAAGAGGCATCATTAAATCAGACTAAAAATGAGTTAAAACTATAAAATCAGAATTCAATTAAAATGCTGGAATAAAAAAGCAGTCAGTAGGCACCAGAGATTCAGTAGTGAAGGGACCTGTCTAACCACAACTGGAAGGGAGCTCCACAAAACTGGGCCTACAAAACCGGGCTTTTGGGTGGATACAAGCCACACATCTGAGACATGAGGGAACACTAAGAGTGATTCCCCGAAGACTTCAGTGATTAGGCAGGGATATAAAGGATTAAGGGGTCCTTGAGGTACCCTGGACCCACGTTGCTAATGTCTTGTAAATTAATATAAGAACCTTGAATCTGGCCTAGTAGCGTATGAGCAGCGTATGACAACTGAGTCATTCACCACAAGTCACTATGGTGGGACAATTGCCATATTTAGTTCAATAAGCCCACATACCCACATATTACAGGATGAAGATCCATTTGGTTGGAATTCCAGGCACTGCCTCCATAGAGTGCCACTCTAGACTCTTCAGGGGGAAATCTAACCACTTGTTTTATGGATTCCTATATACAGCACTGGCTCTGAGCCATTCCACTACAAAGGCCTTTGAAGCTTTGTTCTATTTCACTTTAGGATGGTAAAGAACAAATAATGGCGAAGTCTTCCTTTACACCAGAGCTCGTCTGATGTCTGTCTACAGACACTTCAAACCTTCAATTTATGTCTTATGCTGAGGATTCGTAGAGAGGGGGTGGGAGAGAGAACGAAGAGGTAATGTAATATCCCGAGATCTATGGAAGATTGAAATGACCTTCAGAGTAAACTTGGGTGTTGTTCTTAAAATTGCCCTTGCCTGGATTGAAATGACAAAATTGCTTTTCAATTGATGGCGTGCCTGGTTCTGAAATTCCTTGCTGGATGGAATCATTGGCACAGGGCATAACCTAATGAGAATAAAGTAGGTAGAACCCCAGGCGTAAACAAAGTGGCTTAGGCTGATCCTTTGTTAGTACTTATGAATGAACTGTGAATGAGTGCTTATACTTTCGGTTTCATCCCCTTCCAGAGCAAATGTTCTGTTAATACATCCAGAGAACAGCCAGTTAAATTGGATAATGGAATCAGTCACAATATATTTCAACATGTTCTATATGTGACAGTGCTTGGGAGCGAGTCTTGGGCTTCCAGATATCCATACACTACATATAAAATATTTATTTATGAGAAGGGCCATAGTTCAATGGGAGACCATCTGCTTTGCATGCAGGAGGTCTCAGATTCAATCCCTGCCATCTCCAGGAAACCCCTTGTCTGAAACCCCAGAAATCTGAGCTTATTTAGCATCACTGAGCTAGATGGAACAATGGACTGATTCAGTATGTTCTCAGGTGAGTGTGCATCCATACGCATATACAATCTGTTCATGCCATCCATATCTTCTTGTTTGCAGTCCACTCATATACTGATATAACCCATGTGGGCATCGCACAATACATGATGATGCTGGAGCAAGATTCAAACACTTGATGTCACACATTGCTGCGTGTCCATATTAAATGTTGGCCAAAAGAAATTCATAAATGCAGTAAATAAAATCTAGGAGAAATTATCTTGAAGTCTACTGGCTGAATTCAATCACCAATTTATAAATACCTTCTAGTGTTTCTGAAAGAGGTTCAGAGTTCTCGAGCAGCCTCAGAGAATCTGTAAGAGAGATTCTGTAACACCTCTCATTCTGACTCTGATTTCTCTTAACGTGCATGAGAGATTTGACACACTAAGGCTATAAGCAGGAGTGTGCTGTTCATTGAGCTAAATAGTCATGGCCATTGCTACTCAAGAACATGGTTAGACCCCAGTGTCTTGCTACAGTTTTGACACTATGTTGCAGAGCTATGGAAGAACACCGGAATGAAGATGACTGCAAGTGCCTTCTGCTTCCATTAAAGCATCCCCATAACAAGTGTCATTTGTGCCACCCCTGCTGCAGGTGTAAGGGGTTAACAAACCAACATAAGAAGAACCCTACTGGCTCAGACCAAGGCCCCATCTAGTCCAGCATCCTGTTCTCACAGTGGCCAACCAGATGCTTATGGGAAGCCTGCAAACAGGACCTGAATGCAACAGCACTTTTCCCATAGGTGATTGCCAGCAACTGGTATTCAGAGGTGTTCTGCCTCCAACAGTAGAGGCAGAGCACATCCACCATGGCTAGAAGCCATAGACCGTCTCATCCTCCTCCATGGGTTGGGACAAACTGTGGGGCAGAGAAAGGCAGTGCTTTAGGCATGCCTAGCTAAAGGGTTTCAGACAGCGATGGGAAACCTCAGGCCCAGAAAAGCATGAAGGAAAGCCGTCACAGGTATCGGAGCTCCACCGCAATGCACTCGGAGTCACTCAACTTATATTGGGCGGCTTATCTGTACAAAACATATCTCCATCACGCCAAGTGTACATTGGCAGAAACCTCCTTCTGGCACAAAGCTGCTTTTGAGACTTTACATGCAATAATTCAGAAATCCTACTTAACATTATCTACCACGAGCCCCGGTACAACCAGCCTATTCAGCAAAACACAAAAGGATTCTACTTAACTTCCTCTGGACGCTGCCGCTGCCTTAGCAGAGGTTTAAAGCTAATCGCATGAACGGAGGTGTTTTTCTAATTAGTAAAGGCCTTCACTATGTGCTAAGAGGCTTGGATGGATCAGGAGGAGGATCAATATTTCCTTCCCATCTGTGCTTTAATCAACTGCTGTGCACTCGCGTACCTGAGGGTCTGGTGTGGATGCACAGGTTACATTTTCCAGAGACAGAAACAAATATCAGCAAGGCAAAGCCATGGTTGCTTTTGTTTGAATGGCAGGAGTAGCAGCAGCAGCTACAATTAGGGCTGTCACCCAATTAAAGAAATCTTAGTTGATTCTTCAGGGTCAATTAATCAATCAATTGATTAAATTTGCATAACTTCCATTTCTTTATTTGAGGCACTTCCAGCCAACTCTTCATTAAATTAAATTAAATTCCAGGATGGGATGCTATGTAATAAACATAATGTAGAAAGCATAATAAAAACTAATCATTCTTCCCTGTAATCCGATCTGTGGAACTAGCGCTTCCACAAACACTACACAAAGCCCATTGCATATTGGTAAAAACTCTATATTTTAGTGTGGCAGCACCTATATTTTGGAACTCCTTGCCCACTGACAACAGGCAAGTGCCTTCACTCTCCTGTTTTCAGCGCCTGCTAATTTTTTGTTTGTTAAAGCAACTCTACTCAGATATGTAGTTCACCAGCATTTGTGTATGTGTGTGTGTGTGTGTGTGTGTCTATGTGTGTGCACACAAAATCTATGTTTTAACTGCTGGTTTTACCTATATAGTGATTTTTTTTGGTCAATTTGTTTTAAACATATTTCAATGTATATTTTATATTTTTATGTAAGGCGCTTTGAGGTTTCTACAACTCGATGGCATACAATTTCTGTTCAATAAACAAATAAGAGAAGTCTTCACCAATGTGGATGGCTTGCTTTAATCCTATCAGTAACAACATGCCCCCAAATCAGTAGACAGTGCCAATGATCTGAAATGAACCGCAGTATACAAATATTAAGATGCACCCCCCCCCGCCCAGTCACATTTCTCAAGGTAAGACTTGCACAAAGAGAGAGAATGAGAGAGAGAAGCTCTGTAGGTGAAAGAAAGCCTTGGCCGTGCCGTGTTCTCAGTTGCCTCTTTAAGGCGTCTTGGAATTGTGTAAACTGAGAAGGTCATACTAAATCAAAGGACATCATCTGCCTGTTCAAAACGCTATTAACGGAGAAAGCAGTCTTGAGCAGTGCATTACGGCCCCAAGGTCACCTGGGAAACCACTGGGCCTCACTGGTTACCCCGTAACAGCTCTCGCAAGCAACTTGATTAGCTGAAATAACCCCCGTGCCCTTGTGACTGGACTTGATGGGAAGTCAAGTTTATCGGCAGACTGCTAAGCTGAAACTTGCACCTTCCTTCCTCTCTCTCCCTCCCTCCCTCCATCGCTCGCTCGCTCGCTCCTGCCACCCCCCACAACTTCTTTTTTCATCAAGAAAACAGCTTGGCTGGGAATTCAGATGACATATTCAGTGCTAACACAGAGCTAGCGCGGCATAATGGCAAAGAGACCAGGCCGTGAACCAGGAAAATGGTTGGTTCAAGTGACGCCTTGTCAATGAATTGACTTGCCAGCATTAAAGATGATACTGTTCTCTTGCCACACCCTTCCATCCCTGGTGCCACTGATACAATACGAGCATTTGTAATAATGGCCCACCTTCTCGGGGCTTAAAGTTTTTTTTTAATGAATATTTTTATTCAAATACTTTCTAAACATACAAATAACAAGCACCAGCATAAAACAGAATAACTGTACATATGTTGTAATATCGCTTACTATGAAGTCCAGCAGCTTAACTTAACGAGTCTCCCCACAGGTCTCCATAAGAGTTGATGGAGGGATTATAATATGGCTGGATCTGTTAGTGCATATAATAAAAACAAAACCAGATAGTATCCAAGTATTTTTTTCTGTTTTTATAGCCTTCAATCTTCCTGTTAACTTTTTGGCTGAAGCAAATTGCCAAATGTTTGCATACCCCACCTGCCCATGCTTCTTACAAAGTTCAAGCGATTTGGCCTTAAGTTATGTTTATACGAACAATTTCCAAACATTATTATTGCATTGATATCCCACCTTTCCTCCAAGAAGCTTGAGGTGGCGTACCTGGTTTTGCCCTCAGAACCACTCTGCAACGTAACTTTGGCTGAGAGACACTGACTTGCCCAGAGTCACCTGGCAAGCTGCTTGGGGATTTGAACCCTTGTCTCCCAGGTCCCTAGCTAGCAGGATCAGTGTCAGGCATGATGAAAGTTGTGGTCCAACAACAGCTGGGGACCAAGTTTGAAAAACACTGCTTGACCACTACACCACACTGGCTCTCTACATTAACAAGGTCAACTAACGTCCTATTGATTTCACTGGGTCTATCCTAAGCATGACTTGGGCCCCATCTGCATTATATACCTAAGGCAGTATCATGCCACTTTAAACAGCAATGGCTTCCCACAAAGAGAACTGTAATTCATTAAGGGTGCTGTGAGCTCATTCCTTCACTTTAGCCAGTGGCACAGCGACCTGGGAGTTTTCCTCTCAACCAAGGATGGGGGACCTCAGTCCCTGGGGCCTTCCAGACCTCTCAGCCTGGCCCTTGGAGCTCCCTCTAGGCCAGGGTGTGAAGTTTGCAGATTTTTCAAATAAACATTAGGAACACTAGAAGCTGAGGTTTTCTGAGTCACGACTGTTAGTTCATCTAGAAGAAGAAGAAGAAGAAGAAGAAGAGGAAGACTTTGGATTTGATATCCCGCTTTATCGCTACCCGGAGGAATCTCAAAGCGGCTAACATTCTCCTTTCCCTTCCTCCCCCACAACAAACACTCTGTGAGGTGAGTGGGGCTGAGAGACTTCAGAGAAGTGTGACTGGCCTAAGGTCACCCAGCAGCTGCATGTGGAGGAGCGGAGACGCGAACCCGGTTCACCAGATTACGAGTCTACCACTCTTAACCACTACACCACACAGCCTCTCTAGATCAAAATTGCCTACAATGACTGGCAGATGTTCTTCAGGGTTGCATTACATAAGAAGGTAAGAAGAGCCTGTTGGATCAGGTTAGTGGCCTATCTGGTCCAACATCCATTTCTCATAGTGGCCAACCAGATGCCTCACACAAACCAGCAAGAGCACAAGGGTGCTCTCCTTTCCTGTGGCTTCCAGCTGAGCTATGGACCATCCCTTCCAAACTTCCTAACAGCATAGGTTGCTCTATAGTGGAAGAGGGTGCCTAGGGCAGTGGAGGAATCTCTTTTGCCAGAGGCAAAGATGGGACCTTCTACTCTCAAAGCAGCTGCTCTGCCACTGGGCTCCGGCCCTATCATGACTCTCGCTGGTGACTTAGCCAATCTCAGTCAGAAGAAATTGTGCCAGATCCGTCAGCCAGCAACACCACAGCAGCCTCGTACTCCATCAGCATCCTAAAGACAGACAAGGGCCATGCGCTTGACTGAAATGAGCCCAGTTCTCGGCAGGGTAGCCATCAGCCTGTAACATGCAAGCAGTTTCTTCCTCTCCACCCCCCCCCCGCCCGGCTCTCTCGCTCTCTCTTTGCCTTTAGGTATCTCAGCCAGAAAAGAAATGTAACTATAATTTCATCTGACTTCAATTGTGTTCAAATTACAGCAAAAAAAGGAAGCAGACAACAAGCTGTAAATATTTAAAGAGACAGAAAATCATTGGGAATCACGCCTTTATGAATATTTGATGAAGAAAGGTTAGCTCTACTGCTGGTAAATTACAAGAAATTATGTCCGTCATGTGACTCTTGTCAGCAAAGGTTAATACAAATAGGTTTGGATTTAGTCAAGATGACAACGGGGATTAAAAAAGATTTGTCCTGTCTTCACCGCAATTAGTTTTCCCCCTTCCTATTATTAGTGTAACAGAGTTTATCGTTAGGATTATGGCAGCCAAGCTATACCTCTCGGAGAAATCATTTTGCTTCTCATAATACTGTGGCAGTTCCACAATGCATTTTTCATCTCCGCTAATCTGGCTCTTAATTGTGCATTTCCGGAGGGAAAGAAAAGGCCGTTAACCCACCGAGTGCCACCAATTCTTGGCAGATATTTATTTATTAAAATTATTGATGCCCCCGAATTTCCATCATGGACAAAAACGGAAACCTTGCATTTGATAACAACCTTTATAAAGTAACACCAACCAAGCAACTTTTTTAAAAAATAATACAGTAAAACATACAAGTAGATCTACAAACCACTGCTGGGTTATCAGGCACGCACTGAAAAGCACAGCTGAACAATAATTCGTTTTTTAAAAAATCCTGATGTCTAAAAGCATACAACTGGGTTTCCAAAGGCATGGAATATTCCATAGCCTGGGTGACATCACCAAGAAGTCCCTGTCAAACATTTACCAGGTTTAGGTTTCTTGAACTGCTGATTCCCAAACTCTACATTGGGGTGCACCAATGTGCCATG
The DNA here is from genome assembly GCF_964188305.1 of Podarcis bocagei. Taxonomy (NCBI): domain Eukaryota; kingdom Metazoa; phylum Chordata; class Lepidosauria; order Squamata; family Lacertidae; genus Podarcis; species Podarcis bocagei. The sequence goes on along the minus strand of NC_138132.1, from coordinate 55,145,343 downwards.
ATAAGTGCTGAAGTGTCCTTTGAAATATTACACCACCACGCTGGATGCATCCTGTATAATCTCCCTGGCCTTGTCAATAGATGAGCAGTGGTATCATCCCAAAGAGTGTAGGGATGTGTCAGGATTCTGTGATGCAGTCCATGCTACAGCAAACAAGAAATCCTGGAAGTATATGCACTTTCCAGAAAACACAGTATCCCTGTTAACCCTCAGTGACCCAGTGTATGGGCAACCTTTTCCAGAATGGGAGGACAGGTCACCAGCAAACTGCTGATGTTGTTGTTGATGATGATTTCTTACCTGCCCTTCACATAAGGTCCCAAGATGGATTATGATGATTTTAAAATACAATATTAAAACAGTGGCGTAGCGTGGGTTGTCAGCACCCGGGGCAAGGCAAGTAATTTGCGTCCCCTAACCCGTGGATTTTGTGCCCCCTAACCCGTGGAGCGCGCCCCCCCCAGATGTTGCGCCCGGTGCGGCCGGCCCCCCCTCTGCACCCCCACGCTACGCCACTGTATTAAAACAATATGTTAAAACAAAACACAGTCAAGAGATTAGGATGGGTACTATATACATCAAGAGAGAGAGAGGCCAGGGTAATGATGCATGCAATGAAAGTAACATAATGAAGGTGCTGGGATATATTAATTAGTGCTATGCTGATTCCAGCCTACAGATTTCACAGATTCTTCGCCTTCACAAAAGAGGAAATTGCTTTTGTGGGGAGTGGTAGATTTTCCACAACATTTTCAAAGGAACCCCAGTTATCTACTCAGGAGTGGGGAACCAGAGCCACATTTACCGGTGGGCAATGCTCCAGAGATTGGTTGCCAGTGGCGGGTGGGGCAATGTTTCTTGGAGACTATGCATACTGACCAGAGAATGTGCATATTGCCCAGAAAATGTACAAAATGAGGATAAGATATGCATATTTCTCAAGGTCTGTTGGGGATTATGTACAATGATCAGAAAATGTGCACAATTCCTTCTTTATGGAAAAAATATGTGCAGATTCTGTATGAGGCCTAGGGAATGTGCCCAATGACCAGTTTAATGCACATTTAAAGGTCAGCTTAACATTACTTTATTATACACTCATCCAGTGCTATTTTTCAAGAAAAAGAGGTTCTGAAACTCACAATGAATGCCTCCCTGGTTCTCTTACAGTGGCAATGGCACCCACCTGAGAGGTGCCAGAACTGAGTTCCAGCTGAAAAAAAGGCCTGCACCCACCCACACTGAGCTTCCTATCTTTCGTTATATACATATTTTATTTTATTTTTCTGCAGACATCTATGGAAAGGTAGGGCACACATTTACCAATTAAACATTTCCCTTGTCGAAACTTTGTGGCCAAGACCTCTGAGGCATCCCTCCAACAAAGGGAGAAGTATAAAAGTGTGCTAAATCAAGTTGCATGGAAAAAGCAAAAGGTAACATGCAGCCGCAGACAAAAGGGGTTAACCCAGCAGCCAGCCAAAATGATGAATCGGAATTGGCGTGCCTGGCACAGTTTGATCGCAGGCATCGGTACTTTGGGATTCCACTGAGATTTGCTTCTACAGCCGCAGACTCTTCCTTCCACACTTAGAGCCACGTGGAAGGAGGACATTTAACACATCAGGGAACCTTGCTGGATTATCAGATCAACTGATCAATACCATTGACAATACTGCTGTCTAAAAGCATTGGGGCCTGCCATCAGAAATGTACACAATAACCGAACGTTCAGGACCTCTGCCGATACATTACCTTTGACCCGTTGCTTCCACAGTGGGCCCAAGAGGCCACTGGCTCTTCCTTCCTGAGCTTTTCCACCTAACTGACTTCCAGCTGCCTGCTTGAATCAAAAGCACCCCTTCATAGCAAACCGTGACCCGGGGAGGAGGAGGAGGAAGGGTAAGAGAAAGAACCTGGAGCTACAACCAGAGTCTCTGAGGCATAAAAAGCCCAGCGATTCAGGTCATTCCCATTGCCACTCGGAGGCAGTCATCTCGCCGTCTGCTTCCATCGGGCTTGTGTAAAATCTCATCAATGCACTCTGCATCACGAGGACTCAGTGGGATACAAATGGCTTCTTCGTGTAGTCTGCTTGCTCACAGAGATTTGAGTTACCTGCAGAGTAACTTTCCTGCTCTGTGACACACACCTGGCCCTCCTGAATAGACATCACGACAAATTTCAACTTGCTGGATTTAACGCTCTAAAAAGCAGCCCAGATTTTTATTGCTCCCGTTGAAGTTAACTCTGAAAGACAGAAGGACAGGGCTTCGTCGATCTGAAAAGACTTCAGAATGCATTAGGGAGACCCAAGAAGAAGAAGAAGAAGATGAAGAAAAGACATGAGCGGGAAGGGAGGAAAGAATACCCATTAAATCTGGAGCATCAATGCAACGCATCAGGTTTGACCGTTGTACTTGATGTGTTGTTCTTATGGGCATCTCACCATCAAAGAGGAGGGAGGGAGCAACCTGTTCCGGAGAGGAAACATCACTCAGATCAAATGTACTACATAGGAAACATGGGCTGGCAAGGAAAGTTTCTAAACAGGTGGAAAAACCGCAATGAACTGCAGCGATGACAAATGCAGAAGATGTTCCCTTAAATGTGCAAACATCCTACGAAAGATCAAAAGTATCACAGGGTGGATGAAATGGGGCTGATTGATTCACAGCTGGCTCCTCGGTGCGCTACAACCAGAAGGCTGCACAGGAGCATAGAAACACCGGAAGGTGCCTTATACAGAGTCAGACTCATTGGTCCACTTAGCTGGATACCGTCTACACACTTTGGGCAAGGGACAGTCCCACCCCAACCTGGAGGGGCCAGGGAGTGAGCCTGGGACCGTCTGCATACAAGAAGATGGTCTACCCACTGAGCTATGTTGCTTCCACTAGCAGGCATTGTCCTTGTGTGTGGGAAGTCTGGTGCTGTGTGTAACTGATGCTGTCCTTAAACTACGTATTTATTTGTTCCATTTCTCTCCTGCTCTTCACCCCAAAGGAGCCCATTCTGAAGCAGCAATGCTCAGTTGTGGCTATTGCTGAATTGGTGATTTTCTAAGGAGGGGGCAGGCACTGTGCATGCAATGAGACATTAAAGGTAATGAACCCCAGTAAAGGGACCCCTGACCATTAGGTCCAGTCATGGCCGACTCTGGGGTTGCGGCGCTCATCTCGCTTTATTGGCTGAGGGAGCTGGTGTACAGCTTCCGGGTCATGTGGCCAGCATGACTAAGCCGCTTCTGGCGAACCAGAGCAGTGCACGGAAACACCGTTTACCTTCCCGCCGGAGCGGTACCTATTTATCTACTTGCACTGTGTGCTTTCAAACTGCTAGGTGGGCAGGAGCAGGGACCGAGCAACAGGAGCTCAGTCCGTCACGGGGATTCGAACCACGACCTTCTGATTGGCAAGTTCTAGGCTCTGTGGTTTAACCCACAGCGCCAAATAATGTACCAGGTCCTGTAAGAAGAAAGCCCACAATCTGAATCTTCCATCTGCCATAAACTTGCTAGGTGGCCTATAATAACAGTGATTTACCTTACAGGGTTGTTCTAAGGGTTACAAAAGCACACAAGACTAGCCAGGGGCCCATCTATTCCAGCATCGTTTTCTCCCAGTGGCTAATCAGATGCTCATGGGAAGCCCACAAGAAGGACTAAAAGCAGGGTCTCTTTCTGGTCCTCAAGACGCTCCCCAGGCAACACCCCTCCCAGGCCTCTTCCATTAGTGGCCCTACTTGTGTGCATTGGCCTGGCTGGAAAGTGTCCTTGATATTCGTGGTATCTCAGGTTAAGAACTTAATTCATTCTGGAGGTCCATTCTTAACCTGAAACTGTTCTTAACCTGAGGTACTACTTTAGCTAATGGGGTATCCCGCTGCACCGCTGTGCGATTTCTGTTCTCATCCTGAAGTAAAGTTCTTAACCCAAGGTACTATTTCTGGGTTAGTGGAGTCTGTAACTTGAAGCGTCTGTAACCTGAAGCGTCTGTAACCCAAGATACCACTGTAATGCCTCTCCCTTGCAGGGGTAGACGATAGAGAGTTTGTGCGTGTGAAAACCTCTGGTTTTTTTGTGACTGGATTGCAGCCAACTGCAAAAGGTCAGAGTCACATCCATTGTTTGTCCCATTACTGCTTTTGGCCACATGCACCACTGGGCTGTGGCCTTTGTGGAATGTTGCCCTTGAACTGAAAATGGTTCCCCAGCCCTGAGATGGAGTGTTGAAGCTGGACCTCCAGACCTGGGTTCAAATCTGCATGCATCCACACAGCTCAGCCAGCCGCCTTGGCCCTACCACTGTCTCCAAGTCTAACCAAATCCACAGGCTCATTGCAATGAGTGAAAGGAATAGACTACTCTTCAAAAAAATGCAGAGAAACTCAAGTAAAATCAATGGACTGGGTGTGTTTTCACATAGCGATCCTGTTCCGTATTTTTTACCTGGTTCAGTTCTGGGTGTGTGTGGGGGGGGGGGGAATTCTGGCTTTCTTACTAGACTTGGTATTCCAAAGTGCATAAGAGTTTGTCACGGTAAGCTTCACGTGGTATAAATTCAATTTTTATTGCAGGTTTATTAAAGAATAGTTGTTTCACCAACAGTTAATTAAATCTGCTATCTAAATTGAACAGAAAATTACAGGGCAGGCAAAGCTTGTAAAAGACTCTATTACAGATAAGGACATACTTGGTCATCTGAAGAGTTTGACATCAGTTTTGAAAGCAGCATTGTGTTCCCAAACTCCTCGGCAGTTTTCCTGAGCCACTTTTGTTCTTTCCTACCCATTCATTACCAAGTCCCATTTGCTGAACAACTTCTCTGTTATTTTAAAGTTCCTCCCCGCATCCTGCCCACCATTAATAAAGCGTGATATATTTTCTCTGCAGGCAAAAAATAAAATAAAATAAAAACTCTGATTCTCAGCCTTTAAAGCTGAGAAAGCCCTAACATTTCATTTCGCTTTGATGGCACAGCAGAATACACTATGTTTTAAATGCAAAAGCAATGGAGTAGTGAGTTTGGCATGTTAGTCCAAGGAAGAGCTTCAACCTAGATAAAGATGCAGGAGGAGGAAGAAGATGCAACCAGATTGCCTTTTCCTTGTCATCCTGCTCAAAGATGGGGAAGGGCTGTAGCTCATTGGTAAGGCATCTGCCTTGCATGTAGAAAGTCCCAGCTTCAATCCTCAGCATCTCTAGGGAAGAGATTCCTTGTCTGAAACCATGGAGAGCCATGGACAGTTGGGGCTAATCCACAATTCTGTTTGCCCTGCCGTTTTCTCCTGCAAAAACATGCAGTTTAGCCCTGAATTGGAACAAACAGCAAGCGGGTTTCCCATGGATCACTGTTTGTTCCGATTTAGCGCTAAAGAGTGGGTTTTATGGGGGAAAGCAACAGGGCAAGGGCAAAACTGCTCGGACCCATGCACAGAAAGCACAGGGCAAGCAGAAAACCACTCAGACTTGTGCTTTCTAGGCATGGGAGAAGCAGAAGTGTGGACAAGCTTGATGGATCAAAGGTCTAGCTCAGCATAAGGAAGCTTCTTATGTGTCTATGAACCGTTAGATCAGGGTGGGAAGGCCTTTTCAGCCCCATTTCCTTCTCTGCTATCTTCCAGTAGAGGGAGGGGTCAGACACAAAAGCAGAGAAAGCAAGAATTGCAGATTTTAGCTTTGTACCGTTGGCTAGTTTCTACAGACGCTCACACATTCTATGAGTTAGAATGACAAAGACAGCTCACCATTGTCTTTGCCATTCTTGCTAATCATTACAGTGGTACCCCGCAAGACGAACGCCTCGCGAGACGAAAAACTCGCAAAACGAAAGGTTTTTTCAATTTCGAGTTGCCTCGCAAGACGAATTTCCCTATGGGCTTGCTTCGCAAAACGAAGCTTGCCCCGGGGACAGCGGGTCTTCTCTTTTGAAGCAAGGGGCGGCGGGGAGATCGCTTCTCCCCACCGCCCCTTGCTTCAAAAGAGGTCCGGGGCAGCGGGAAGCGCTTCCCGCTGCCCCCGGACCTCTTTTGAAGCAAGCGGCTGTGGGGAGATCGCTTCTCCCGGTGCTCCGAAGCGGGGTGGGGGGGCGGGAACACCTGCCCCAGCCGCCTGGCTTCGTAGCGCTGCTGCGAAGCCGGGCGGGGGGGGAACACCTGCCCCAACCGCCGGGCTTCGTAGCGCTGCTGCGAAGCCGGGCGGGGGGAGGGACACCTGCCCCAGCCGCCTGGCTTCGTAGCGCTGCTGCGAAGCCGGGCGGGGGGGGGGGGACACCTGCCCCAGCCGCCGGGCTTCGTAGCGCTGCTGCGGAGCCGGGCGGGGGGGGAACACCTGCCCCAGCCGCCGGGCTTCGTAGCGCTGCTGCGAACCCGGGCGGGGGGGGAACACCTTCTGAAGGCGGGCGGGGGGCGAAAGTCTTTGTCCCCCCTGCCTGCCTTCCCAGGGGCTTTTAAATCGCCCCGGACAGCGGAGAAGTCCTCCGCTGTCCCGGGGCGATTTTAAAATGCCGCCCGCCAGCATTTTAAGATCGCCCGGACAGCGGAGAAGTCCTCCGCTGTCCCAGGGTTTTTTAAAATGCTGGGGGTGGGAAGAAAAGCCCTTGTCCCCCCCCCCCCAGCCTTCAGAAGAGGTCCGGGGACAGACTGTCCCCGGACCTGGTCTGAAGGCGGTTTCCCTAGGAACGCATTAATTGATTTTCAATGCATTCCTATGGGAAACCGTGCATCGCAAGACGAAAAAACCGCAAGACGAAGAGACTTGCGGAACGAATTAATTTCGTCTTGCACAACTTCCTTTACGAAAACTATCCCATTTATTCTCACCACAATATTGTAAACTAGATTTAAAAGGACAGCAGACTTCTAGGGTCATCTAGAGAGAGTCATAGTGGAACAAGGATTTTAATGTTGGCTTTCCACATGCAAGAGCTGACACACTATCTACTGCTTCACATAGGTCCAGTTATAAATACTTGGTAATAATTCCTGTTCCTTACTTCAGATATTCTAGAGAAATTCTTCATGCACGGTTGGCATGGAGACATTGTGTGTGATGGGGCAATGCACATCATATGGACTTTTGACAACCTCAGGGTCAGAATCACATATTTTGGGGGAACAAACTTCTGTCCTTCCTGGACTGTATCATTGTACTTTAGAGTGCAGGTATGAATCTCCTTACATGTAGAAAATTTATTTGGGGGACAGAAAGGTTAGACACTTTCATATCGATCTGCTAACTTTCTACATGCAGGGATGTTTATTATTATTATTTTCCCAAAGAACAGCATTAAAAAATGCAACACCCCTCCCCTCAATGCAATCTGAAGTAGTATAGTTCAGGAAGGACTGCAACACGTGAATCAATTTACTGACCTTGCAGTTTGAACCATAATCTTTCATTGTCATCAGGTTCTTGGGCTGATTTTCCATGACAGATTAAAGTGGCTATTTAGAAATTATTTCACCTTGCCTAATAGGGAAAAAATGTTTCAGCTCCTGTCATGGATTGTTAAGCTGGCAAAAATATTTCTGTTTATTCCAATTAGTGAAATCATTTGCTGGTAGGAGACATTTCAAGATAGAAGGATCCACTTTAAAAATAAACCTTGCCCCACTGGGAAACTCATCCTTTGTCTGACAATTCAGGCAATGTTATTTAGAGATTTTTTTAATTGCTCAGTTGATCTGCGGGCAAATCTCAATAATCAAAACAATATAAAAACTGGGCTGGGTGGGTGATTGTCTTTTTTTTAATAATTGTAATAAAATGCTGGTAACATCTGGGGAACGATAACTTGTCCAAGATTGGCAGTGTCAGAATTTATTTTCCAATACATCTTTGTGTCTCTGTGTGTTTTCTTTAAAAATTATAACCATTTTTAAAAAGTTCTTGTTAGCTCTGGGAAAGAAGGACAATGTGACATATTAATGTTCATTGGGACAATTGAGCCTTGCTTAACGGTAATTAGCAGGGAAAGCAGAATGCAACTAGGTCTCCCAGAAGCACTGAATAATGTTTGCAATTATTATTATTTTAAATTCTAAGTCACCTACAGAATGTCATCTACAGAATGTAAGTTAGAAATATGAATAAACAAATAAAGCAGGCCTGTCATCCTTCAAGCCTGTTGTGCAAACTTCATTACAGGGGGGGGGGGCAGAATGTGGCCCTGGATTTTTCTACCTGGCCCTCTGGAAGCTCCTCAGCTACATCTTCCCTCCCCAGGCCATACCCTTCTCCCATCTTGCTTCACACCCTGATTGGCTGTTTCTGCCTGGCTGGAACATGGCCTTGAACTGCGATTGTGACTCAAGCTTGCCTGGAGTGGGGGATACAGAAGGGCTTGAGGGTGTGTGTAATGGCAGCCATTGTTCTGCCCACCTTTGCCTCTGGCCCTGCCCACCACTGCCACGTGGCCCCCATCAGGTTGCCCACAAGGGAATGTGGCCCTCGAGCTGGGGGGAAACTTCTCCTCTAGTTTCAGACAGGGAGTCTCTCCCAGCCTATTTGGAAATGACACCGAACCCAGGACCTTCTGCACGGAAAGCAGGTGCTCTGCCACTGAACCAGGGTCCTCCCCATGCATGAGAAGCATCATCCAATCCAGGCCAGAGCTGCTCTAATGTGCCAAGTCCACGCCTGACCTTTTGGTGCATGAAACTGACAGGCGCCTCGTGTGATTCTCCCCCCTGACCAACACTACCCAATTTCCTACTTAAATCTGTAATTCTGAAACTGGTTCCGTTTATTTGGAGGGATGGGAAGGCAAGGCAAGGCATGCCGTTATTGAGACCAAAGGCAACTTTCAAGAGTGCCAGGAGAAAACCAGCCCTTTATCTCCCTCCTGTATGCACACCGGAGAGTGTGGGTCAGAGGCTATTGCCCTATGTGAGCAGCGTCGGCCTTATCAGAGTAACACACATATCAAGCTGCCGATCAAAGCCCAACGTGTGCTCAAAAGCACTCAAAAACAACAGCTGAAGGTTATCTTTCATCATGCAATATGACTGTTGGATATTATGTATATTGACTGGGAAATGTGCACAATTCCCCCTTCATGGAACTATTATATGCACATTCTCCATAAGGCCTGGTGCACAATGTCTGGTTGTTATGCACACTGACCGCTCAACTTGCATTCCCCTTAACATATACAAATCTTCTCAACAATTATAAACAATCATGAATCCCATCTGGTGTGCAGAAAATTAAAACCAAGAGTTCAACGTTAAGATAAATGGGGTGGGGGGTGGGGAGAAAAACAAGTTAAAAGCAAAGCTATATACAAAGATCCAAAAATTCCCAAACAGCAAGGGATGCAATCTTAATTGCATTTTCTGGGAAGATACAACCAATGGGGCTCATTTCTAAGTAAACATGCAGAGTGGCCAGAGTCCACATCCCACAACTTGTGTTAATTATTTATTATTCATTAATTGCTTCTATGTATAGACTGTTTACTATCTGAAAAATTTCAGTATGGTTTACAATAGATAAATACGTAAGTATATATAATTATCACAAACACTCAAGTGAACATGTCAACCCAGCATGCCACAGCTGTGCAAAAGGCAAATTCTATACTAGGGATCATTAGGAAAGGGATTGAAAATAAAATGACCACTATTACACAACCATTATACAAGTCTGTGGTGTGGCTGCCCTTGGAACACTGTGTACAGTTCTGATAGCTTCCCACCAAAAATAAAAATAAAATTGTAGAGCTACAAAAGCTTCAGAAAAGGGCAACCAAGCTGATTTTTCCTCATGCTGTGGGATGTTCTCCCCCTCTCTACCCCACCCCCATATGCCCCCTAAATGTGTTCTAGGTTAAGAAACTCCTCTGGAGCAGTTTTGGTCGTGGGGGTGGGAGAAGAAGGGAGGATTCCCATTGCACAAGCAGAAACCATTGCACTGCTGAGTCACAGCAGTTGAATACTGCCCCTCAAATTCTTATTAATGTCAACCAACTCTTCAATATGGAAATTTGAACGACAGCAAAGAAACGACATCTGTGGGTCACCTATGATAATACGCTACTTGAGAGAGAAAGAAGGGCTTCATTTTAACATACAGATGCAAAGCAAAATATCTTGCCGTGCCCTGGTATGCAGCTGGATTATGAGTATCTGGAAGGGAACCTTTATGCTTGGTCACCCCATAAGCGGTAGACAACTGGCTCCTCTCCTGTAATGTAGTACTTCATTAAAACTCAAGACTGTTTGGCAGGCACAGACACTGGCTTACAGTTCACATCTGTTGGTAATGACAGGAGGCTGAGTCTGTTTCTTCCCACTAAAGACCAAGTACACAATCCAGTGCAGTTAATCAATAAGATAATGGAATGAATCAATAGCAAAGATTTTTAAAAGGTCTTAATTAAAGAAACACTTGCAGATACAAACGACGTCTTCAATCTATTGATGGTACCAGGGGGGGGGGTAAACGCACATGCACACACACACACACACTCAACTTTATTTTGCATGCATGCATTTTGCTGAACCACGCAATTGCTTTGGGGGCGGCCGGAGCTACCCAACTAATCAATGTCTTCTCTGCTCCGGTTGGGTAAATGGCTCTACAAAGATATTCCAAAATGTGTTGCCTTTAAAAGAAGACCTTGTGGTATGGTGGTGAACCCACATCTTGTGTTATTTGTTTTCTTGGACAGACTGCTCAATTACCTGGGTACAGGATCAAATTGGCTGAACAGACCCTTTTCGGCTCTGAAGATGCAGATTTAGAATAATTAAGGAACACCTAAATTGATGGATCCTATTAATGCAAAGGAAGCCTCCAGCAGGCCCTCCAAGCAAACGTTGTCAATAGTTTTGATTCTTCCATGGTTGTGTGCCAGACACTGTTTTAAAGAGACATCAATCTGTAATGTCAGCATTTATCTAACGAACCTTCAAAAATCAATGTCCAAAACAGTCCATTACATGAATACACCCTATTTGTACATTTTCCACGAGAGGTTGGAAAAAGCTAGATGTTAACCTCATAATTAGAACAAGGGGCTGGACAGTCTTAAAAGGACCAAACAACATGTTCAGGGTGCCCTGGGACGATTTTGGTTTCTTTCTTTCTTTCTTTCTTTCTTTCGCAGTCCAAAATAGTTTGTAATACAGAGATCTGCTTTAAAAATACCATTGGGTGTACACTCCTTGGTCACTGGTATCCAACTCATGCCAGTAGGAGTTTGAGGCATACCTGGTCAAGAGTAATAGTGCTCAGTCTATGTCTAATCATTTATTACAAGTTGTTTTCACCATTATCATGTTGTTATTATTAATTCGATCTATTTGTCACTTGTTGTCACTTGTAACCTGGAAATCTCCAAATGACTTAAAGCACTGTTAAAAGCACCAAATAAATATTTTATCCCCTCAAACAGCACACACACACAAACAAAAACAAAATTAAGAAGTTATGGGAAATCCAACTCCCTCCCCAGCTCAGCTACAATTTGGGCTCAGCAAATTAAACTATTGCCCATCTAAAATGGGGAGGGGGAGGGGTGGAATTCTGAAATTCACACCCTGTTATGTTCCCTGTGGTGTCCTACTTATCAAGGAGCCCTGGGACATTTAGTTTCCAGGGCATAGTAAGGACTCTGGGACCCTGGGAAAATAACATTTCCTAGGGTCTCTGGTGCCTGGAATTGTTGCCATGTTTAAGCCAGGAGGAAAAGAGTCACACTGGCTAGGATTATGAGCATTACATGCAGAGGATGAGTATTATGAGGATGCATTATGAATGGAAAAAGTTTGTCTACCCTGACTAGTATTAAAAATTTGTAATTACTGAAGTTAGTGCAACTATTTGCTATTGTACTTTGCAGCTCAGCAGCGTAGCTGAGATGTACAGAGGGGTGCATATGAGACCTTTGGGTATAGGGTGGTATAGAAATAAAATTAATAATAATAATAATAATAACAATAATAATAATAATAATAATAATAATAATAATAATAATAATACAGCCTGGAAGGGAGGGACACTTAGAATTGCAACACAATTCACTGCACATGACCTTCCCAAAAGACTGGGCCACCTCTGTAGTACACAGAAGATTTAACAACTGCAGGGAATCAAGATGATCCCAATTATTATATGCTTTTCCACATCTCCCCTGCTAGACACACCAACTTGGTTTCTTGACACTGCCTTGGAAATATACCTGACAGTTGCGTTCTCTCTTTTTCCCTTGGCTATTCAGTAGGGAAGTCCACTTAGCTCCCCCCAAACTTGTGGATGCTTCCGAGCTCTCTTCCTCCTTTTTATTTCTTGTTAGCATTTGCTCTCCGCTCAGGCTCACTCTTCTGTCTGCGAGATTCCTTGAAAAATGATGTTTTTGACACAATGTCAGCCAGGAGGAAAAGGTTTAAGTTTGCTTCTCTTCTGCTTTTATTGTAAGCCGGCCCACATGATTGTCATAAAGCTGGGGTTCTTCTGCCTTATAACAAGGGGTGACAGGTATTCCATTCAAAGCTCTAGCAGATGGGTTGTCTTGTAATCTCTCTTTATTCCCAGTGACTCTCCCGCTCGCTCCCCTCTTCTCTACTGTCCAGAGTGTTTACTCTAGTTGCTAGCATGTAACTGTTAGGCATGCCTGAGACAGTTCAAAGCACTGACGGCCTGGTGAATTAGTTGGAGTAGGATGCTCGCCGGCTTGATTGGGGAAGCTACTTCCAAGCAAGCCAATTGCCAGATGTCTGTCCAATTAAATAAGTCTTCCCCAAACTTTTGATATCTGAAGACCCCCTCCCTTTAAATTATAAATCAGAGCCATGCTTCATCCTTCAGTTCAAAAAAGCTTATATTTAAAGGGTGCTGGTGTTAGCAGTCTGGGGTTGCAGGGGGGATGAAAACTTATCATTATTTCTGCAATGTCCTGGAGCTGACCAATCAGCATTAAAAGGGGGACTTTTCAGCCACTGTCTGCTCCAAAGCAGACAGTGGGTGAGGTAGAATCCACAGAGCACATTTTATTGAGCTGTCCCTTCTACAACGATTTAAGACAGTATCTTATAACTCCATACTTACCCCAGCTCAGTTCCCGACAAAGAGGAATCCAGACAGCATATCTGCTAAATAAGTCTTCTGGGAAAACAACCTTGTCAGTGGCTAAATTTCTTTTCCTGGCACTCAAGCGTCGGAAACGTATAACTGAATGCTTTGATGTGGGTTATCTGTGAGAGGTCTATTTCTGTGGCCCTACCTTACCTATGTATCTCCTATGATGTTATAGTTTATAATTATTGTGTAATGTTTTAATTCTGACTATCGGTCGAATAAAGAAATTGATTGATTGAGTATTTGGGAACACCGAAAACACAAGGTGCTTCAGTGTCAAGAGAATGGTGGGCAATGGTTCTGCCACGTACAATGGAACTTCATGGAAAACACAACTGAAGTCAGTCCAGAAGAAGCTATTGGAGCACTCCAAATCATCTACCCATATATGTGCCCATATAGAAAACAGTAGATCCAGCTGAAAGGCAACATGTGGAGATCTGTACTGATCATTGCACTGCACCCCTAATTATTGTTACTGCAGAATTACAAGATTATTGTATAATCTTAGAAAGGGTGCAGCTGCGACTATCATAAAGGGACCCTGCACTCCTAAATTTCTCACCATGGTACTGAAAGTGTGAAAGGGTTCACAGGAAGACCAGATCCCTGGTCTATCGAGTTCACTGTTGTCTACTCAGACTGGCAGCAGCTCTTTGGATGGGGGGCATTCCCAGCAATTAATACTGGGGAATCAAACCTGGAGCATACTGCATGCAAAGCAGATGCTCTCCTACTGAGCCACAGCCCTTCACCACATAAAAAAAATAATGACCTGCTATCATGAACCTGACCATGAGAAGAAGCCAGGCCCCCGAAAGACAGGTGAACCAACTGCATTGGGAGAACTGTGCAAGCTGTGGAGGTGCTAAACACAGACCAAGGTCCATCCAGTGAACCTGAGTCAGATACCATTGAACTGGGACCCCCCGAGACAGTATCCTCTGACCCAGATGCTCACGAGGAACTGGTGCCCTTTCTACAACTGGCCTCTGAGACTAGGATGCAGCACCCTAGTAGGTCCTGACCCGCCAGCTGAAAACCAGTGCTCTGGGCGGATTCAGTACATGAGCCGAGGAAGTATGTAATGAACACAATCCAAAATCAATAGCAAGAAACATGAGCAGCATCTGAATAATATTTGGTTGAAATAGGCTGACGGCGGAGAAAGCAAGCCAGAGACATACATCGATAGCTGTAACTGAGTTGTCTACAATTTTTGTACAATAAGAATTTGAGTACATATCAATAGAGCAATTCTTAGGGTGAGCAATAATAATGATGAAAATCAATGTCGTAAAACAAAAAGTTAGCTCAGCAGACAAACTCTCTACAAGCTAGGCAGGCCTGGGCTTTGAACTGGAAGGAGTTCACTCCAGTCTTTTAAATCTAACACCCACCCGTTGTTGTTGTTGTTGCTGCTGCTGCTGCTGCTGCTGTTGTACCTTCTTCCCAAGAAGGCAAACAGCAAGTGATAGAATAATAAAACATATTTTAAAAATTCCAATTAAGATGCAGACTGGGAAAGATCTCAAGTGAAAAGGTTTGTTGACAGAGGAAGGTCTACAGGTGAGGCCTAAAAGACAACAGAGATGATGCCTGTGTAAGATTCAAGAAGAGTGAATTCCAAAGGTGCCACAACACTATAGACCCAATTCCTACACTGTGTAGAACGAACCTCCTAATAAGGTGGTATCTGCAGAAGGCCCTCACCTGAAGGATGCAAGCTCTGCTGGTGAATTGGGTATAAAAGGGGTTAGATTAAATGAATAGAAAGGAATGATAGGGAACCTATGGCCCTGCAGATGGGATTGGACTACAAGTCCTATTACCCTGACAGCTGTCCAGAGCTAATGGGAGTTAGAGTCCAACAACACCTGGAAAGTCACAAGCTCCCCAGCCCTGAGCTAGGGGAATAAAATGTGTTCCCAGTGCTGCAATACACAAATATGTATAAAAGCAGGAAGATACCGAAAGCTGGTGGAAATGGCACTCTTTTATTTGCATTTTTAATTGAATTGTTGTTTACTAGGTGAACAACTGTGACTCAATGCATGCTTATTCCGAGGGAAGCATTCGTTAGGGTTTACTCCTGGGAAAATATGAATAGGATTTTAGCTTATCCTGTATCTATTTGCAATCCTACATTCATCCATTTAACTGGGAGTTAGTTCCACTGAAAACTGTGGGAATAAACTCTGAGCAATTATGCATAAGATGGTGATGTAAATTGGTTAGATTGATTCATTCCCCCACCCCAGATTAATGGGAAAGCAAATTTTTATAAAAGTACTTCCAACAAAACCCCACGAGCAGTAAGTGGCATCTCTGAAGAGAGATCCACTCTTTCTCTTACATAGAGGCAGAATGTCTCTTCCAAGATGTTAATTTAAGAAAAGCCTGCTGGATCAGGCCAGTGGCTTATCTAGTCTGGTATCCTGTTCTCATAAGGCCAACTAGATGCCTATTGGAAGCCAATGAGCAGGGTCTGAGTGCAACAGCACAATGGATTGTATCCAGCGCCGGTCCTACTCAGAGTAGACCCACTGAAGTTAATGGACATGGCTAACTTTGGTTCATTAGTTGCAGTGGGTCTGCTCTTAGTAGCCCTTAGTTGGATACAACCCAGTACAGTGGGACCTCGGGTTACATACACTTCAGGTTACATACGCTTCAGGTTACAGACTCCACTAACCCAGAAATAGTACCTTGGGTTAAAAACTTTGCTTCAGGATGAGAACAGAAATTGTGCTCCGGCGGCACAGCGGCGGCATTGGGAGGTCCCATTAGCAAAAGTGGTGCTTCAGGTTAAGAACAGTTTCAGGTTAAGAACGGACCTCCAGAACGAATTAAGTACTTAACCCAAGGTACCACTGTAATAATATATGAAAGGGGATATATGTATTTCTAAGAACGAAACTGGGCCTGTAAAGAAGTGGGACCGACACTGCAGTGATCTTCTTCAGGATTCCAGCCAGCCATGTTCATTACCAGAATATGGCATTCCATCCTCCCTCCTCATTTTCTGCCATTCCTTCCCAACAGCATTCTGTGCCCACTGAGCATGCTCAGCATTCACCAATCTGCTTTGGAGTCCCCCACTCCTTGGGTTGATCTGCCCCTGTTGTGTGTGGGTGTGGGCTGCTTTGTCTACATACAGATCTTATTGGTATACATCAGGGGTGGGTAACCTTTTTCCCCACAGACGTTGCTGAACGGCAACATCAGCCCCAGCAAGCACGGCCAATGGCCCAAGAGTTGCTGTTCAGCAACATCTGGGGGGCGCACTGGTTCCCCACATGATGAATGAATTAACGTGCTCCAGCCAAGGGTTTGTGAATTTACTCCCCTCACTTAACTGAGAGGGTTATTGTGAGGATAAATGGGCTAAGCATCGTAACATGTACCTGGCCTGCTAAAAAGGGCTGTTGAACGTGAACAAATAATCATCAAAATGCAAGGGACGCTCCATCGATGTTGGCAGCTCCGACCTGCATTTAAAGGGGGGGGGAGTAGGAGAAGGAGCAGCTTAGCCTTTTGAACACCTGAAGTTGGCTGCTTGTTTGCATTTCGCCGAAAGTACTATTGAAAGTAAACAAGGAGCTTTGGTGAATTATTTAGCATACAAATAAACCAGGAAAAAAAATCAGGCTAAGTAGGCCACTATGTGCTAACTTGGATTGAAATATTCATCTGTAAATAACTCCTCAATCTGCTGCTTTCACGTACAAATACTACATGGAACATTAGCCACAAGTAGCTTCCAGGGATATTCAGGCTCGCTGGAGAGCAATTTTTATGTCTAGTGGCATCTGTGGGTAGTGATATGGACTGAGTCTTAATATAACCAACATAAAATTTATGGGAACACTCAGAGCAATAGCAACACACCGTCAGACAGCTGGTGGCTGATGCGTAGCACATGCGGATTTTATATGCGCTGCGTAAACTAACCTTTGCAATAAAGATTTAGCAGGTTTATTAGTTTAGGAAATCGCTATAATTAAGGATAATTCATAATGGGCGCTTATCCACTCTACGGCAATCGCTAGCTTAATTTGGGCTCCATTTCTTTGAGCCATAAATAAGTGCGCCGCTATCTTCGGCACAGATGTGGCATTCAACCTGTTCAAGTTGGTTGGTTTTTGCTTGTGTTTTAATCAAAAGAATTAGGAGATAAGCCAATAAAATGCAGTGTGCTTGAAATGAATTAGCGAGAAAACGCAGAGTGGAAGTTTGCAAAACTCCACTAAAAAGTAGTGTAGCTCCCAGGCTGAACACAAACATTTCTACATATGGAGAGGATCCTTACCATACGTTTTCCGATCTGGGGAGAAGGGGCATATATGGCTGGAATAATTAACGAAGGGAGAGGGGAGGGGAGAGAAATACGAGTTTGACCTTTGTGTGCCATTTCTGTTCCACGGCGCCAGTAATTGGAGGTTTGACCTTTGTGAGTACCTGGCAACTTCCTTACGTTCTTTTGCCTGCGCACAAGGGAGAGCCCCAGAAAGTACTCCTGCTTAAGTAGGGATGTGTGAACATGTCAATTTCAGTTCCTGTCAATTTCTCATTTTTCCAATCTTAAATTCAGTTTTCCACATTCTTCTAGATCGGTTTGCAATATATATTTCTATAAATTCCTCATTAAAATTCATCAGCATTTTAGTATGAATTTCTCCAAATATATACTTTTTTTGCAGTTTAGACTAATATACACATTTCTTTACAAAGCAATTTCCCCATTGGTACTGTATTTTTGTATGTTATTTGCACCAATATATGCATTTTTATGCACCCCTTACCCCAGCAGAGGCATTTTTGTACACCCTATTTGACTGGAGTACAGCATTGCAAAATTCAGGAAACAATGCTGTGAATTTCAAAAGATAAATATGTTTCAGTTTGTTTATGGGCAATGCAAATTAGGCAGACCCACCTTTAAATGCACATTGAATTGAATTCCCCACCTTATGTGTGTGGTAATGGGGAACCGAATTCTGTGTCCAATACCTCCTGCTCCCCAAATTCAAAGACCAGAATAACTCAAAAGTTCTACAGCAAAGATCAGCCTGCAAAGTCCAAAATGGCCTCTTCTGCCTCTGAAGCTGAATGAACTGTGCTAAAATAATGCCAGTTTGAAATTAAGAGAAAACACAGCTCTCATAAGGAAAATATGGAGTTCATAGGGAATGAGAAAAGTGCATTGTTTTGCGGAGGCAGGGGGAGATACAGTGGTACCTCGGGTTACGGACGCTTCAGGTTACAGACTCCGCTAACCCAGAAATAGTTCCTCGGGTTAAGAACTTTGCTTCAGGATGAGAACAGAAATCGTGCTCCGGCAGCGTGGCAGCAGCAGGAGGCCCCATTAGCTAAAGTGGTACCTCAGGTTAAGAACAGTTTCAGGTTAAGAACGGATCTCCAGAATGAATTAAGCTCTTAACCTCTGTAACCCGAGGTACAGTGGTGCCTCGCAAGACGAAATTAATTCGTTCCGCAAGTCTCTTCGTCTTGCGAGTTTTTCGTCTTGCGATGCACGGTTTCCCATAGGAATGCATTGAAAATCAATTAATGCGTTCCTAGGGAAACCGCCTTCAGACCAGTGTTCCCTCCCCGCCGCCCGGCTTCGGAACGATGCTCCGAAGCCGGGCGGCGGGGGCAGGTGTTCCCGCCCCGCCGCCCGGCTTCGGAGCATCGTTCCGAAGCCCGGCGGCGGCGGGAGGAGGCGTTCCCGCCCCACCGCCCGGCTTCGGAGGAGGTCCGAGGACAGTGGGGAAGACGCGCTGCGCTTCCCCGCTGTCCCGGATATTTCCCTATGGGCTGTCGTCTTGCGAAGCAAGCCCATAGGGAAATTCGTCTTGCGAAGCGCCTCCAAAATGGAAAACCCTTTCGTCTAGCGGGTTTTCCGTCTTGCGAGGCGTTCGTCTTGTGAGGTACCACTGTATTCAGAATTCATCTAGTACCTTCCACTTTTTATTCAGTACCATGGAAATTTCCAATTTCCTAATGTCGGAATGATAAGGAATTTTGCAAGGCTCATGTTCCACCATGTCTGGGTGCATAACTGCCATGGGGGAATCACGGAACTTCCTGATTCATTTATCATGACATTTTAAATACATTTTATATACAACCTTTCCGTCAAAGAAGGTAAAATAGGTGCCCTGTCTCCATCCGCCCATTCTGTCCTCCCACAGTCCCACAGTCCTCCTCTGTGAGGTAGGTTAGCCAAAAATACAATGACTGGCCCAAGGTCACCCAGTGAGCTTTGTGGCTGAGTAGGGATTTGCACCATGGTCTCCCAGGTCCTAGTCCAGCACTCTAACCACTATGACACACTATCTCTCATCTTTCTAGGACTCACAGCAGCTGTTTGCAACCTGTAACTATGCAAGCATTTACTTGATGGAGCGTATTGAAGTACATGTGGGCTTTCCTGTGAATTGTGAAGAACAAATAACAATTCATAGCATCAAGGTGGTTGGGCCGCCACTACAGCAAAGCAAAGCCTCAATGGTTAGCTCCTGACTAAACTCAATGATGTACAGTTGTACCTTGGAAGTTGAACGGAATCCATTCCAGAAGTCCGTTCGGCTTCCAAAACGTTTGGAAACCAAAGTGTGGCTTCTGATTGGCTGTAGGAGCTTCAGAAACTGCAGAAGTCCTGTCAGACATTCAGCTCCCAAAAATAGGCCGCAATCTGGAACAGACACTTCCAGGTTTGCAACTTTCAGGAGTAAAAACATTTGGGAACTAAGCTGTCCGAAAACCAAGGTACGATTGTATATGATTGCATTTTCCAATCATATGGAGTTGTCCAATCATCCTTTTCTTTGATAACTGCCTTCATCTTGATAGTTTCTAACACAGGGACCACCAACATGATGCCCACGGGCGCAGTGACACCCTTGAGGAATCCCCCTGGTGCCCATGAAACCTCTGAGCCTCCCTGGTCCCTTGGGCAAAAGGTGGTGAAAGTTGCTGCCCTTTTCTCCCTAGAAAAAGTACATAGAGCTGAAGGAGGAAGGGGAAAGAGAGACCCTTTCCCCCCACTTCCTCTTCCAGTCCTGCTTCTCAAGGCTCAGATTAATTCTGCTGGATCTGAGTTTTACCCAGATCGCTTTAAAAAGTAAAATTTGTTGGTGCACACACATATGTCTTCCTTTTATGTCTGTCTGTCTTTGTGGGTGCTCATCTGGAGATCTGGGGGAGAGAAGTGAACAGAGGGGGGTGTTGCCCATGACACTCCCTAAAAAAATCCAAATGTGCCCATGGGGTGACAATGGTTGGTGAACTCTGTGCTAACTCTTCAAAGATACTATTTAAATATAGTATACTGTTCTACCACCATCTTGCTGCTTGACACAACATTACCTTTTTGGATGGCATTTGTATGCAGCAACCAATGGGGCTTACTCTCAGGTAAGTGTGAACAGGATTGAAGCCTTAACTACGGCTAGACTGTGAACATGCCTCATCCACCTGATTGCTCCTAATATGCCTGATGCATAGAATCACACACACACACTCTCCCTCTTTTAAAAGTATTTGAAACAGAATAAGAAAATTGTCTTTCCAATTTGCAAAATCCCTCATAATCCTTCATCAACATGTTTGAAATAAATGAAGGGGAAAACACGAACGCATTTCTGAGTTCATCAGTTAGGTACTGGGACCTGCAGTTGTAATGCTCATTCATTTCTCCTTCCTTTTCAGTCTCCTTTCCTTTCATTAGATTTGCAGATGGGGACCTCTATTGGTCTAAATAAAATGTCTCAAAATAATAAAAAATGCAATTAAGACCGTTGGGGTAGATATGGCTAAGATGAAGCAGGTTGGAGGTTTAGAAAATTATGACTGGTGGGGAGAAAGTTGTTTCCCCACTTGATCTCATTAACTTAGTGCTGTGCTGAAATTTGTACACCAGAGGTTCCCATTTTTCTGCCTCGATCCCAGGGCACTTGAGAATCTCTTCTGAATCTCAGCAGGTTTTTAAGCTTACCATATCATTGCAGGGGGGCCAAGGGAAAGTGTGTGAGTTTTCCTTCCCATTTTTTGCAGCACTATACAGTTCCTGCAGCTGCCTGAGCTTCCTGATCTGAAAAAAAGTTGTCCCGTGATGACTTCCCGTGGGCTTTGATTGACACGTGCAGATTTCAGACTCCTGGTGAAATGGTTTGTAGAAGGAAAGAAAGGGCACACACAAAACTCCCACAAAAGACCGGTAAGTGCATTTTTAGGCACAATTTTGTTTTCCCTTAACTCGCAGTGTATGGCTAGCGGTGGTGGGGAAACAAAGGAGGAATTTTCAGCACAGCACTAGAATTTGGTGCAACTGCAGTACATGTTTGTGCCCTAAAGGCCAGGGATGGGGAACCTGTGACTGACAGCGGCTCTCCACAATTTCAGACAAGAGTCTTTTCCAGTCCTACATGGAGGAGCCAGGGGTTGAACCTGAGACCTTCTGCATGCAAAGCAGGTGCTCTACCACTAAGCCACTGTGCTTCCCATCCCTTTGCATACCAGAAGCTGGAAGCAAATAACAGGGAGGACGATTGCTGCCATTTGGGGCTTCCTAGGGGCATTTGATTTGGAGCTTCCTAGGGGCATCTGGTCATTTGCTCTTTGAGAATGTTGGGTCCTTGTTCTGATTCAAAACAGGGAACTGCCCCTAGATGGTAATAACCTTAATGATACTAATTTGGTTCAAGTTCTAATTCAATCTCATGCAGAGCATTTGAGAGCAAAAGGACCACTGACATGGAGAACAAACCCCAGCGTTTTCCTTGTGCATTTTAGGTCTGGGCACAGTTACAGCTATGCAGCTATATAGCTATAGATGCACATCATAAATAAATATATATAGCTGCGGAAAGAAGAAGGTGCAATGGTGTACATTAAAGTTAACCTTTTTCCCGCAGTCGCCTGGGGCCCTGGCGCTCCAGCCTTCATGTATCTACGCAGTATTTTAGCTCTGGACTGACACATTGCTGTGTTGCGCTGGATTTTCAATCCTTCATGACTATCTATTTGTCACTTGCAGGTGAGTGGTAGCACTCAGGTTGATCCCTAGCCACTTTAACAGTTACTTATCTGTCTTTATGGATTCATCCGGTGTGTCAACTTGGTGCATAACAGCATTACTGTCAGGGTGACAAAACTGTCCCTAGAGTGTCACAAATGATTCCCCTCTCTGGATGGATGTAAGCAGGTAGAGACAATGCACAGGCAGAGTCTGGCTGCCCCCCCCCCAAATCTTCCTATTGCATTCCCGCCTTGGGTCTTAATTGCTGCTTACAAGCACAGTCCAAATACCTAATTCAGATTAAAATAGGACTCTCTTGAAATGAATGGGACTAAATGAGAGAGGGGGGTGGGGAGAGAATCTGCACAGTTAGGTTAGTCGTTCCTTGGTGGGATTCCCATTTACTGTATCTTATTATGAATCAATGTAGTGTAGTCTTTTTTCTTTCTTTCTTTCTTTTAATAAAGGGAAAACCAACAGGCAGAACTATCCTGTCACGACACTAACGAAGCTAGTAACAGGAATGCAGCTGTTAATGCCTCCTCTTATTTGAACTACTCATTCAAGTGAGTATTCTTATGGCTTTACTGCACTGAGTTCTCAAGTTTTACGCAAAACCCATTGACATAAAAAAGGAAGAAAAGAAAGTCAGGGCACTAGTGAACTGAAGCTTGAGAATAATTGGCTACAGATGGAATTTCTTACCTATGTTAAACAAAAATAGCTGATCAATTATCTGCCTTTTAGCCGATTAAGTGGTTATCCATAGTTTACATCCTAGCTATGGTTTGCTGCGGATTTGCAAATCCTGATAGAAGTGTTTAGCATTACCCATGGCCAGAGCTGGTGCAACAGATGTTTCATGGAATCACGGGGAAGCAGCAGGCATAGATTCTCAGGTCTCCTGTCTTGCAAATCAAACTTTGAAGGGAGCTAACATTCATGTCTACATTAGGTCGAAGGACTAACCAGACAGAGACATGTTTTTAAATTTAAAGAAACCCCAAACCCAAAATACAAATATTGCTGCACTAAAGGGGGGTGATGGAAGAGAGTAGTAGTAGTAGTAGTGCAATTTTACATGCCAGCCCACACTGCTCTTTCAACTCCCCTTATATTTACCATTTCAGTACACTTCAATTGGTTTTGAGATGATACAGTAAACACAGGTTGAAAGGTGAGGTAGGTGTATCCTGGAACATATAACTTCTCCAGCACATGTTGAACAGGGCACGTGCCCACTCAAAAGTGTATCTATATCATGCTAAGTGAATGGTGAAAATGGGCCCCCCAACTGCGTTGAGCAAAGCCATTTGAGTGCCTGACCAAAGCTGGTGCTTTCACAGTTCTCTGCTTCCACACTTGTGATGGGACTCCAACTCCTACCACATCTGAGTGCAGCAGGCTA
Source organism: Podarcis bocagei (assembly GCF_964188305.1). Classification (NCBI taxonomy): domain Eukaryota; kingdom Metazoa; phylum Chordata; class Lepidosauria; order Squamata; family Lacertidae; genus Podarcis; species Podarcis bocagei. The sequence continues at coordinate 55,121,826 of NC_138132.1, read as the reverse complement.
GCTTGAAGGATGCAGGGCAGACTGTGAAGGACACAAAGCCGTGTCCTTCAACATCTTGCTGTTGCTTACTCATTGTTCTCTCTAGCTTCTGCTCAAATGCTGGGGTGGGGAACCACATTCACTTCTGGGTAACTTTCTGAGGGCCACATGCCAGCAGCAGGGCAAGAGGCAAAACTGAGCAGAGCAAGGAATGCAGACTTTCTCTTTGTACAGTAAGCTAGTTTCTACACACATACACATCCCTCTCTATCCTCCACTCAGGCAAGAAAGAGTCATTATCACAGTTCAAGGGCACATTCCAGTCAGGCAAAAAACACTCAAGAAGGGTGAGAAGCAAGACCGATGATAGGTGCAGCCTGGGAAAGATTTCCAAGGGCCTAAGGTTCTCCACCTCCTGAAATGTGTGGCCCATCACTCTTCCTTTCTCAGTCACACTGCCTGTGATTCCTTGGAAGGCGGTGATGTGGTAAAGCGACCAGACAACACATGCCAGCTATGCAATAATTGCTAGTGCCAGGACGCTGGGTTAAGAGGATAGGAATGGCTCAGGAGGACTGGACCAATCGTTTGTCTGAGGCAGCTGCCCCAATCTGCCTAATGGTAGGGCCAAGCATGACCCAAAGCATTATTCTAAAGTCTGGTATCATTTATATTCTAGCTGAGTGTAGGGACGCTGGGTAATGGTGGCAGCAGAACAGCAAGGATGGGGAGGCTGTGGTCCTTCAGGCATTGCTGGATGACAACTCCCATCATCTCTGACCATTGGCCATGCTGGCTGGGGCTGATGGGAGTTGGAGTCCAACAGCATCCGAAGGGCTGAAATTTCCCCACCTCTGGATTTCAGCATCACCCTGAATTTGTTGGGACTTTTTGTGAACTTCTGTTATTTTCCTTTGCAAAGTGGTCTGGTATGTTCCTTTTCTCCTCCCCAGCCCTGAAAAAAATAATAATAATGGGGGAAGGGGTGGTGGAGAGAAACCACATCAAATAAACCTAGAAGCAATTTAGCAAAACACCTGCCCATGAAGTCAAAAAGGCAAAATATCTAAAGCTTCTCATGGAATCTCTGACCTCAGAGGCTGACACGGTTTGATAGGAAATTTAATGTAATAGCCGGAGAAAGCCAAAGGGTCTATTGTCAGCAATGAAGTCCAAAAGTTAGCAGAATTAATATAAGGATACAATGGAAGTGCCCTCCAGGGACAAGGCCGCAGAACCCAGGTCAGGAGTAAAGGCGGGGTGGGGGGATGACTCTGGAAGTCATTTCACTATGACATTCTGTCATTGCTGCTAAACAGAAAGTAAAGAAAAAAAGAAAATCACCAGATGCTTCTGTGTGCATTCTTTCCTTATCTAATATAAACTAATAACACTGACGTTCCAACGCCCCACCTAAGCTGGGGAGAGATTCTCCAGGGACTCCAGAGCCCCCCGATGCCCCCAATCGCTGAAATGCAATAAGAATAAGTGTATGTGGGAGTCTGTTTAGCAGACAGCAATGCTAGCACTGCAGCCCATCAAAACTCAATAAATCTCAATGTTTCAAACAAGAGACGAAAATGATTCTCTCATCATTTTCATGCCAGGGACGAAATCTTTTCTGAGCTAGAGCCTCCCTCCTCCCCATTTCTTTCCCTTTTTTGCAGATGATTTATGCCCAGGACAGATAAGTGCTTAGTAAAATAGGAGGGGAATAAATGATGAACAGAAAGTAAACAGAATAAGCACTGTGGCGGCTCCTAGTTATATGAAAAGTGTGTCTGATTGCTAGGGGTGTGGGGAAAAGTGTGTACATGTAAAGTTTAATTGGATTACATCTTAATTCTTGAAAATATTTTGGAATCTATTTATATAAGCCGGTCCCCTTAATTTTATCCACTCTCCCAATATTCTCTCATGTTCTAGGATGCTATCTGTCTAGGTTGCGCCACTTAATTCTTCAGAACAGGTACATCTTCTTTTAAAGAGTAAGGCATGGAGTATGCCTGGGTAAAGGGACCCCTGATCATTAGGTCCAGTTGTGGCTGACTCTGGGGTTGTGGCACTCATCTCGCTTTACTGGCCGAGGGAGCCGGCGTACAGATTGCAGGTCATGTGGCCAGCATGACTAAGCCGCTTCTGGCGAACCAGAGCAGCGCATGGAAACGCCATTTACCTTCCCGCCAGAGCGGTACCTATTTATCTACTTGCACTTTGACATACTTTCGAACTGCTAGGTTGGCAGGAGCAGGGACTGAGCAATGAGAGCTCACCCCGTCACGGGGATTCAAACTGCCGACCTTCTGATTGGCAAGTCCTAGGCTCAGTGGTTTAGACCACAGCACCACCCTGCCTAAACAACAACTTTTTTTTTAGCAGGTGCCGCAAACAATACAGTGAAGGTGTCAGACAAATAACAATATGCAGGGAGTTCCAGGGAGTAGATGCTACCACACTGAAGGATCTATTCTTTGCAGGTGCAGAACGAGCACCATGTGGCACTTGTAAAACTGCACTTTTTGCAGAGGGAAGTGGTTGAGTGGGTGCATATATGGGTATGGTCACAATATGTTGAGGATTTTATATACCAATAGTAACACATAGGATTGCTATTACTAGTAACACCTTCAACTGAATTCTTACATGCCAGTTTGTCGACACAGGTATCATGTTTTTGTAAGCAGGAGCATTCCAGGTATGTTTTTTGCTGCTGGAGACCCCAGATGTGGAATACTCTCCCCAGAGAGGCCCACCAGGTACTTTTTCTTGAGCTGTTTTCAGTGCTTAAGTGACGGCCTTTTTATTTTCTCAGACCCTTTAAATAAGCAATTTTAAATGGACCGGTGTTATTCTCTGTTGCAAGTTTTAGGCTGCATTCATTTTCTTCCTCTTAGGGCAAGGGAATTTTCTTGGGAAATGGTGCAGCGCCTTTTTGCATCTTTGAACAGCTGCACAATAGGTGCGGCCAAAAGAGTTTTGGATGAGTGGTTTGGGGGGAGTGGGTGGCTCAAAAGCCCAACCACACATTTGGAATGCCCTGCTGGATCTTTGGTATGATCTTCAATAATCAGACCCACAAACCAGTGCTTCACTGAAGGCAGACTATTTTCACATTGATAAAGAACTTCCAACTGATTTGGATGGAAGTCAAGCTTCTAGTCCCTTAGGATGGAGACGTGGGGGCGAGCACACCAGAATTTGCACCCAGCATGGCTTGACGGCCTGCATGGCTTCTCCTGCCCCTAATTTGGAAAAGCAGACCAAATGCCCAATCCTAGGCATGTTTACTCAAAAGTGTCGCTGCATCTGGTGGGGCTTACTGTGAAAGTGTGCACTGGATTGGAAGCTAAATTATGCAAAATTAAAAATAAATAAATAAAGCCGAGATTCATATGGTTACATATCTACCAGAGCTTTATTGGGGGGGGGGTTCCTACTGCATTCCCTTGTGCTCCCCCCCCCCCACTACAAAGTCACATTTGATAGTTGTGGGGGACGCGACTGTGTAATGCAGCCGGAAGGAGAAATTGGCAGACCCTCCCAGTGTACACATAGGGATGTTTAATTCTGCATCCTGGCTGCTGCACCTTTAGTCTATGGTGTTTAATTCATACTGATCGCAAACCCCAGCTTTTCCCGGGGCAAAATTTAGGCTGCATTAGTGCCTTGCATATCAAGCACTGCTTTCAACAACGTTTCTGTGCCCTGCAGTGATTTGCTGGATTGCAAGAGATGCGGAAGGGAAGGAAATCTGTATTCTTCAGGTGGATGTAACCGAAGAAACTGCAGGGAGGCTTTGTGAAAAATAAGCAGATCTGAGTGTTTGAATAAACAATAAGATAGCGGCAAAATCAGTCAAGCCGGAAGTTGGCCTTTTATTTAAGACTGGTTGGTTTTCTCATTTGCATGTAGGGGTGGGGTGGGGGGTGGGAAGGGAGAGAGATGGTCCCTCTCTTCTTCTTTTTTTTAGTTTTTAGAGATTTACTTCCTATAGGCAGCTATGGAGATGGAGAAACAAGAATCTAATTATCCTTTTAAATGCCCAAAATACCATGTCCACCAAAAGCCCGCTGCTCATTAGCAGTAGTAATTAACTTTACAACTGTCAACACAGACATCGCGCGAGCTGACAGATAGATAGTAGCTCTGAGGGTGCTAATAAATCCGGAAATAACAACTTGACACGCAGATGCACAAAAGGATGCAGGTGATAAAGAAATGTTGACATCAAATCTAATTATCTTCGAAATGGCCAACTACTGCTGAATCCCCCCAGTAATGCAGCGTTATTGCTCGTGATCAGCCCCTCCGGAACAGCTCTTAACTGCAGCATACAATAGAGCTTTTACAGCCCCTTGTCATATCAATTGAGGACAATATCAAAAAGGAAATTATGAGTGTCGTGACCTCTCTCTCTCAGTAAAAATTATATATATATATATATATATATATATATATATATATATATATATATATATATATATAGGAGAGAGGAGATCTAGTGACGAGTGTAGGCTCAGCAAGGCATAGCAGATTACCCCCTTACGAGTTTTAAAAGACTGGATGATATATGACATTTTCATCAGGCACTTCGGGAACGTCACCGAGAGGGAAAATAAAGGGTCTGAAAAGAGACGATGAGGTGAATTATGCAACTGTAATTGCCGATCATAACCTGATATGAGCTGACAATTGCTCTGTTTTCATATTGAGATTGCCGAAAATTGTCAGAAAATGCAATGGCTCCTTAATGTGGCCTAGATCAGGCTAATATTTTGATCATTTTTCACTCGGCTGCTAGGTAAATTTGGCTTCCTTAACACCACTCGCACTGGCCCAGGGCAATTGCGGGGCCCAATTTTACTCTGGAAGGGAGAAAATATGTGTAAACTACAATTTTTCATATTTTTCTGCATGCATAAGAAGATGAAACATCTTTATCATGTGTATTGTCTGGCTCAGCTTATACAAAATATTAGTTTATCTCCCTGGCTTGGGTTGATTCCATAAGCAAAAGACATAGATCTAAAGGAGAAGCAATATGCTATATACAAAATAGAGCCATATTTTATGCAGCTTCATTTCTAAGATTCTTAGGAAGCACTTTGGAAAAAGCAAGCACTGCAACCATTATTTTTCCCCCACCCAGGGGAGGGGGCAGGAATCCCTCCCCCTCAAAATGCATATACCTTCCTTGAAAATCTCTGCAGAATTCAAACCATAGCAATCCACTTTAAGGTGCTTCTATGGGAGATGTGGTGTTTTAAAGGTGTGTTTTTTTAATTTAAAAAAAACCAATTTCTGGGCAGGGGAAGGAAAAAAAAAAAGAATGTCTGTAAGGCAAACAACTCATTTCCCCACTTATGCAGTGGATGGATATTGGTTAATAAAAGTCATTTGCTTAAATCCAGCCAATGCAAAATTAAAAATAGAAATAAAATAGAAATCTACACTAAAATAATGGGATGGAAATCTTGGTACTAACCATTTGGTGATAATGATCAGCAATAATACCTGGGGCGGAAAGGTCAAAGCCCATCCAATTCAGGAGAGGGAGTAATTCATTGTACATGCCTGTCTATAAGAATTAGTTTGATCAAGTCATTATCTAGACAGTTAGGTGTTGTCTGTCAATTTGACCTTCCTCCAAATATGAATCAACAAACTTCCATGTGGACAAAGGACACTTTGATTACAGATTCGGTTATTTGGACATCTTTGCTAACCTGACAGGCCTTAGTGGGGAAACAGGAGCATGAGAATGTGTGGGCATGCTCATGGAATGTGAAGACACACTCCCGCTCATTTCTGGCTTTTGTAAAGCAACAATAACAGAACTAGGACCAAACCTTTATTGAAATGCAACTTGATGTAGTACCCTTTTGCTTTAAATGTCAATATTTCAATCGGAAGTAAACAAGCAAAAAAGAGAGAGAGAGAGAGTAAAGGGGATTAAGTTTCTTTGTTAGCATTTACATTATCTGTGTTTAATTCCTTATATATCCCCCACCTTATCTTGCAGCTTCAACGCTAATTGCAAAGCAGCATTGGTGTGGAGTAATGATCCTCTGCACTTTGGAAAAACCCAGCACATTTCTGGCTACTAGAGATAAGGGCTCCCTTTGCAAAGTTGAATATATATCTCGATCAACTTCTTTCAGGCTTCGTTTTACATGCCTGGCCTCCCAGAGACCGAGATTTTGCACCAAATTGTGTAATGTGGGGTGATATCTGCTCCGCTGAAAGAATCTTAACCCGGCTGGTTTTCAAAGGTTTTGGAACTAGGGATATGCAGTGTTATACAAAAATACTAACACTTTACGAGGTTGCTCGCGTTATCCAGCTATTTGGAGGGATATCACGCAGGAAATAAAACCATCTTACTTAATGTGGAGTGATTTCAAGCACCCTGTTCCTAAATCTATTTGTCAGTGAGTACGGTACTATGAATTTGCCAATTTCAGTTTCTGCCAATCTCTCATTTTTCCAGTCTTAAATTCAGTTTGGGATTTATTTATTTTTTTAGCATACATAATGAAAATTCATCAGCATTTCAGTGTCAATTTCTCCCAGTGCATACAATTTTGTATGCAATTTGTATAATAATAATAATAATAATAATAATAATAATAATAATAATAATAATTTTATTACCCACCCTAAGGTCCCAGGTTGAGTTACAGCATTGAAACACAGTATTAAATACAATTTAAAAGAACTTACGAGCCTGCAAATAAGGTGGGTCCTCAAAACATAGGATAGTGCATTTTGTATGCTATTTGCAGTAATATATTCTTATGCACACTTTACCCCATATGCATCACTGTACACATAACTTGGCTAGGGAACTGCATTGCAAGATTCAGGGGAGCACAAATTTTGAAGGGTGGCTGCTTTTCGGGTTCAGTGTTATTTCAGAAAGTGTGAATTACGTAGGCTGACCTGTAAGCACAACTTGAGAAATGAAAAATTGTAGCTGACATATTTGCCCATCTCTTCCTCCTAAGAAATTTCGAGTTCCAATGAGTATTTTGGAGAGGCGGTTAGGTTGAAGGCATGACTTCTCTGTGGCCATGCAATGTGCTTCACAGTTGAGTTGGGGGTGGGTTGGGGGTGAACGTGGGCTTCTTGTGTTGCCTTGGCTTCCACTCAAAGATACAGTACTTGCACTCTCGGCTCAATTACAGTGGTACCTCGGGTTAAGAACTTTGTTCTGGAGGTCCGTTCTTAACCTGAAACTGTTCCTAACCTGAGGTACCACTTTAGCTAATGGGGCCTCCCGCTGCCGACGTGCCGCCGATGTGCAATTTCTGTTCTCATCCTGAAGCAAAGTTCTTAACCCGCAGTACTATTTCTGAGTTAGCAGAGTTTGTAACCTGAAGCGTCTGTAACCTGAGGTACCACTGTACTGTCAAATAGTCTATTCCAAATTTTACTGCAGTGCCCAAATATGGATCTGGTTATGAGATATGCACCTGCAGCTATTTAAGGGCTCTAAAGTTCATGGCCTAAGACATTGTATCAACACTTGACATGCCTCCTGAGCTCCCCTGCTGAAGAGCAAGGTGGGCACAGTCATTTGTGCTGTTGTCATCCCGAGCTTCGGGACTGGGCAAGCCAACAGACACTCCTGTGAGTAGGTTGGGTTTGCTCATGCCATTACAGCTGTTGTTGCGTCCTTGTGCAGTTGACATGACTGGTTCACTGTCTGATCCAGCCTCGCCAAAGGCAGGGGGAGCTATGATGTTGTGAGGTGGTGCTAAAATCAAGTCAGGAGGCACCTCCTTGGCCCTTTGGGAGTCTGGTGTTACTGAGGCTCTCCTTTGCCTGACAAGTCTCTCAGTGTTCAGACTCACACCTCCCAAACCACTATGCCCCTCCCCAGGATCTGATTCCACAGCCTAATCTCATTCCTTCTTCCCTTCGGACCAGGCCTGCCAGGACACCTAGATGGGGCTCATAGGTGTTTCAGGACAACCCCCTAGGCCAGGGGTGGTTAAACTGTGCCCCTCCAGATGAACTACAACTCTCCATCATCAACACACCATGATGGAAATTGTCATTTGGCAGTGTCGTTGTTCTAGACACTAAAAATATTGCATGGGCCACAAGCAAATTGGAGCTGCATGGGGAAAAGACATTTAGGACTGGGGTGTTGGCTGGGCATAAAACAAAACAAACTGGAGACTCATGCCAAAATTATTATGGCTCCTATTACCGAAAGCATGTGATATCAGTTGCTGTCTGTGTAAGCGATCCATGCAGCAAGGGTGTGGACATTTTGAGAAGCCTTTCCTAGCCATTTTATACTCAGGCTATCATCACTGCGAAATGTTGCAGTCTCCAGTGCTTCTGTTCAGAGTTCCAGCCAGCCATGCTCCATTCTATTTCCCCTCCATCAGATTTTCCACGCCCTCAATAGCAGCCAGCATTTGGTACCCACTGAAAATGCTCTGTACTGATTGGGCTGTTTGGGGTATCCTCCATTAGTCCCCTCCTTTTTTGCACCAGTTCAAAATTTCAGGCTCCTCACAGTCTGCTGATACCTCCCTCATTTGTGTAGCTGCTGCTGTTTGGGCTACGAAAGTATCCATGCTTGGAGTTTGCTATTAGTATATATTTTGAAGGGTGGTAAATGTTTTCCCATTGTGAAAAAAGATCTCATGCTTCACCTTGGATATATATGCATAGTTCCTTCTTGCAACTGGAGTAAGTAAAGTCCTTATTTTGGGGCTGGGTTTATAGAAGCTTTCTCCACAGACAGAATAACTTGACAGCCTCCTAACCAAGTCACAGAAAGTGAGTTAATTTCATCTTTTTGTCTCTGTATCCCCCTTCCGGAGACTTGGAGAGTCTGCTGGTGCTGCGGTTGCCCAGCAACTCCAGAGCGGCAGCGCATCACCAATTTGCTAATTGTTCCCAGCATTTTCAGCACTACAAATCAGGACATTGATGGGATAAATAGGAAGCAGCTGGGACTTCCAGAGTAAGTGCTGCAGACTGAAAAGTGAGAAGATCAGGAATGGGCAGGAAAAGTAATGTGAGGAAACAATAGCAGTGGTCATTGCTAATGTATCTGTGGGCAAAGTTATGGACTTCTATGAAGCTGACTTTAAGTTAGATTAGGTGCTGGGAACCTCGGGCCTGGGGAAGTGCCAAATGTTGCCCTCCTAGCTTCGCTATCTGGCACTCTGGACCCTCCCAGTCCACACCCCTCACCAGCCTGCTTCACACTTTCTGCATGTGTTTCTGTCTGGCAGTCCTAGCCAGCATGGCCAATGGCCAGGCATGATGGGAGTTGTAGTCTGGCAACATCTGGAGGGCCACAGCTGTGGAGAATCCATGGCCCAGCAGATGTTGCTGAGACCCCCAACTCCCAACTTCCCTGACCCACGTTGACTGAGACTGGTGGGAGTTGGAGTCCAACAACATCGGGAGGGCCAGAAGTTCCCCATCCCTGCTCTATGGCTTCACCTAAAGATCAATCCAGTCTTGAACTGAACGTAAGATTCGCTTCCATCCCTGATATTTTTCAAAATCCCATTCAAAGAAACCCAAGACCACAAGTCTTTTGAGCTGCTCAAAGTTAATTCAAGATCTATTCATAATCAAATTTCATCCTGGATTTTCTGGTTAGTCTAACAGAGTTAATTCCCCTAATGTTGCTGATTCGCGGAAGAAGTCTCTAGCGACTGCGCCAACCTGGGATTCTGAGCAGCTGTCAGAAGGTACTCCGAGGGATTCCATATTAGCTGGGATGCAACCAGGCAGAAAACCCATTAGATGGTGCTAAATATACTTAATCACATCTATTAAAGACAAAAATGGACTTGGTAATTACAACAAATAACCAAACTATAAGGGTGGGGGGAAGTTCATGGGATTTAGGGTGGTGGCGCCTGAACCATCTGAATTTGTCAATGGAGAAAAGGTTTCCCATCATAAAGCCATATATCCCCTCCCATACCTGTGCATCCTGCTACCACAAATAAGCAAAATTCCCTTCCACACCCCACCTCTTAAATAGAAGGAAACTTTTCATTCCGATTTCAGAAACACATGTCCCACACAACCCCTATACATTTTCATGATATGACTGCACCATAAACCCATTTATTATTTGGAAATATATAATCGAGTGGAGACATGGATCCCACATATATAAAGTCCCATTAAAAGGGCTACATTTTCTCTCTGCAACCATAAAACACCTCTTTAAAAAAGAACACAATCCCTTTGTTTCCAAGCCAAGCACATATAACTAAGACAGCTTGCCTTCTTTTAAGTAAATAAAAAAAATATGATTTGTATTGAATAAAATGAAAGATTGCATGTTCTTTGTAATTTAGCAATAAAGCACATCGGAACACATGCTTACTGCAAGCTGACCCTTGCCTTTGAGGTGTCAAAAGTCAGATGCTTTCAATGATTCAGAAACAGCATAGCAATTAAATGCAAAAATAAACCAACCAACCAACTAACCCCTAGAGTGCATCAGATGCAATAGGAATCCCAGGGCCACAACGATTCATAATCATTAAAGGTCCCCTGAATTCTCACTGAGAAAAAATTAGGGACAACGTACAGAAATCCAGTCTAGGGGTGCCTCTGGTCTGTCAGTATTATGGAGGAGAGATTAAAGGGTGTATTGGGAAAATAGGTTCACATAATTAAAGCAGATTGAAGTGCTCTAATGCTCCACCAAAGCAAATCCAAAGGAAGGTGACTTTTTGCTGCTAGGAAAGTGATAGGAAAATGTATTGGAAAGTGCAGAGTGGAAAAAAACAATTAATGGGAAGACATATAAACACCCTGCAGGGAGTTTCACATTGTGCTATGGTGAACACCCCATAAAATGCTTTGCAAGCAAGAAGCCCTCACTTGCGCTGACGGGACTTGTTTGGTGAATCCCGTCCCTGCAAACCAAATCAACAAATCAGTTTTGTTTGGAGGGGATTTCCATTCATTTTGCCATTCCAAGCCAACTGTTTAAATTATGTTTTATATTCCTCCTTTCTTTTGCGGGGGTGGTTATAAATGTTTTGTTTTAATTGTTGCTTGTTACTTTAGGCACTATTTTGGTAAGTGGAAAGGGAGGAACAAGCAAATATAGTATCAGGTTGTTAACATTCTTACTGATTCAGATGAAAGAAGCATCTAACATAAATGATCTTGAGGATCCCAGGTAGAAGTCCTCCCAGGACTTGCTTTCTTAGACCCTTTAACTTAAGATACTTGTAACGATGGGCAAATCTGACAATTTGATTTCACTGTTTTTCCTTTTTCCAATCTTAAATTCAGTTCTCCACATTCCCACATTTTTTTTAAAAAAAAGGCCTAACGAAAATTCATTTTAGTACAAATTTCTGCTAACAAGCACATCTTTCTATGCAATTTAACCTAATCTGAATATTCTTTCAAAGCAATTTCCCCCTCATATAATGCACATTTGTACATTATTTTCACTAATATGTAAGTTTCTATGCATGTATTACCCAAGTATATGCATTTTTGTACACATTCCTGGAGCGAAGAACTACACTGCAAAATTCAAAGAAATGCAAATTTCAAAGGATAGCTATGTTTTTGCATTTTTTTTTCTTGGAAAGTGTGACTTAGGTAGTTTCCCCTTTAAATGCAAACGGAATCAAATTTATTTCCCCCTCTCAGATATTGGGAATTATATCTGGATTTGCCAAGGGTGATCCCACTGTTATGTATGGTGTGCCTAGATGGTGAATATTTGATCTGGTGTTCTTTACACAACAAATAAGGAGGCAGGGACAGCCACCAGCTTGGATGGCTTTGAAAGAAGATTCAAATCATGCAGAACCAGGCTATCAGCCACGATAGCTGTGCTCTTCCTCCACGGTTGAGTTCAATAGATTTAATATTTCCAGTTGCTGGAAACCACAGGAGTGGAGAGTGCTCTTATGCTTGGGTTTGGATTTGGATTTGATATCCCGCCTTTCACTCCCCTTCAGGAGTCTCAAAGCGGCTAACAATCTCCTTTCCCTTCCTCCCCCACAACAAACACTCTGTGAGGTGAGTGGGGCTGAGAGACTTCAAAGAAGTGTGACTAGCCCAAGGTCACCCAGCAGCTGCATGTGGAGGAGCGGGGAAGCGAACCCGGTTACCCAGATTACGTGACTACCGCTCTTAACCACTACACCACACTGGCTCTCACTGGGTTCTGCTTGAGGCTTTCCAGAGGCATCTGGGAGGCTTCTGTGAGAACAGGATGCTGGACTAGATAGGCTACTGGCTTGATCCAGCAGGCTCTTCTTACACTCTTCTGCTGCTGTTTCCCCATATTATTGGAGGATGGATGGCGGCTAATGGATTGAGGCTGAATCCTGACAAGACAGAAGTACTGTTCTTGGGGGACAGGTGTGGAGGACTCCCTGATCCTGAATGGGGTAACTGTGCCCCTGAAGGACCAGGTGCGCAGCCTGGGAGTCATTTTGGACTCATAGCTGTCCATGGAGGCGCAGGTCAATTCTGTGTCCAGGGCAGCTGTCTACCAACTCCATCTGGTACGCAGGCGGAGACCCTATCTGCCCGTGGACTATCTTGCCAGAGTGGTGCATGTTCTAGTTATCTCCCTCTTGGACTACTGCAATGCGCTCTACGTGGGGCTACCTTTCAAGGTGACCTGGAAACAACAACTAATCCAGAATGCGGCAGCTAGACTGGTGACTGGGAGCGGCTGCCAAGACCATATAACATCAGTCCTGAAAGACCTACATTGGCTCCCAGTACATTTCTGAGCACAATTCAAAGTGTTGGTGTTGACCTTTAAAGCCCTAAATGGCCTCAGCCCAGTATACCTGAAGGAGCATCTCCACCCCCATCGTTCTGCCTGGACAATGAGGTCCAGCGCCAAGGGCCTTCTGACGGTTCCCTCACTGTGAGCAGCTAAGCTACAGGAAACCAGGCAGAAGGTCTTCTCAGTAGCAGCGCCCACCCTGTGCAACGCCCTCTCATCAGATATCAAAGAGATAAACAACTACCTGACATTTAGAAGACATCTTCTAAAACAGGCAGCCCTGTTCAGGGAAGTTTATAATGTGTGACATTTTAATGTATTTTTAGTCTTTGCTGGAAACTGCCCAGAGTGGCTGGGGAAACCCAGCCAGATGGGCGGGGTACAAATAATAAATTACTATTACTTTTGCACAGTGCTCCAAAAGCTCCCCTCACTGTCAAGAGTGGCTTTTCAAGTGCATGAGAAGCTGTAGCATTAAGTGGGTGAAGAAGACCCATTGCGCGCGCGCACACACACACACACACGACTATGTCAATGATTCCTTTGAACCTAAGAAGTGCCCTTATACCAGGTCAGACTATACAGCTAGCTCAGTGTAGTACCCTCTTGAATGACAGTGGCTCTTCCAGGAATGGATCCTGAAATTTTCTGTGTGCCAAGAAGGTGCTGTATCACTGAGTGATGGTCTTCCCCCAAAGGACAAGGGTGAGCACACAGATGCCCACCACATCGCTGGGCAGACTCACACCATCATTTCTATTCGGTTAACAGCTAAAGGTGCTGTGTGATTATTTTGTAGAGACAAGGCAAAATCCAGGGTGCAAAACACAATGCCAAGCATGTTTACTCAGAGGTAAGCCCCACTGTATTCAAAGAAGGTTTCACAGAACTGCAGTCACAGAACATAAGCCCCCTGCAGGACATGGAATACATATTCTGAATAGTCTATACATGACTGTTGTTAAATAAACAGCCGCTGCAGTTAAACAAGAGCTTGCTACATTACACAATCCATTTATATGGAATTCATTGTCATAGGAAACGATGATGACTACTGGTATAGATGGCTTTTAAAGGATTAGACAAATTCGTGCAGGACAAGTCTCACAACTAAGGGTGGAGAAACCTGCCGATTTCAATTTTTCATTTGCATGCTCCATCTTAAGTTCCATTTGCCCCATTACTGCACCCATTTGTTATGCATTGTGTGCATTTTTCGATGCACATTTTTGTATGCAATTTTGCATAATATGATGTATTTCTGTGTGCTATTTTCACTAATAGACACTGTGATGGGATGATTAGCTGCTTGTGCGTAAAATCGTGCTCCCTCAGAGTTTGTGCCACTCCACAAACCTCTGTGTGTGACAGAGCTCCACAAACATGTCTGCCCTAGTCACTCGTAGATTCCGACAGTGGTTGTTTTCGGAATCGTCTCCAACATAAGAGCTCCTTAACGGAAACCCGCCTTCTGGACTCACGGCGTGACAGTTTCCGGCGAGGCGTGGGTCTCCCTATGGGAGCTTCAGATACCTCCCCACTGTTCTCGCTGGAAGCGTCTCTGAGCCCTCCCTCCTGCTCGCATTCCCTCAGAGATCCACTCCTCCCCCTGCTGGTTCCTGCTTCAGCTGTTGAGTCTCTTCCTTCCTCCCTGAGCCCCTCCACCACCTGTTCCTCCGATGGCAGTTCCCTGACATCCACCTCCCCTCCAGGGCCCCCCTCACCCCCTCCCATTTCCTCTCCTCTGGGAGGTGAAGAGGTAAAACCCCGAAAAGAATCTCCTTCATCTTCAGACGTCTCGAACAATTCCCTCCATCGATCGCCGTCCTGGCTCGCTGAATCCTCCTCCTCCTCGGAATCTGTGAACCCCTCCAACTCCTCTTCTTCGTCGGTGGTGGCAAAGTATTCCCTCCGGAACCTCGCTACAGGCTGAGGTTTACGTGGGAACCTCTGATGAAAAGTTTCTATTAAAACTTCGTCCTTGACATCCTCTGCCCTAACCCAGGTGTTTTCCGACTCCGGTTCCCCTTCCCACATTACCAAATACTCTACTTGATCTCCCTTCCACCTGGAATCGAGGATCTCCGCTACATTGTAGCTTTGTTCCCTTTCCTCCATTGCTGGTCCCCGAGTGACCCTCCCTTCTCTGTCCCCTTTATACAGTGACAGCAATGACCTGTGGAAAACTGGGTGCAGCTTCATGTGGTTCGGTAACCGGAGTCTGAAAGCCACTGGATTGACCTGTTGTGTGATTTCAAATGGGCCCAGTCTTTTGGGTCTTAACTTCTTACAACCCCCTTTGAAGGGTAACCCTTGGGTTGACAGCCACACTTGGTCCCCCACCCTAATGGTTTCACCTTCTCTCCTGTGTTTGTCTGCCTGCCTCTTATATTCCTCCTTGGCCCTGTCTAAGTTAAGTTGGAGCTGGCGATGGATAGCTTCCATTTCTTCTACGAACTGTTCGGCAGCTGGAACGCTCCATCTCTCCCCTTCCCCCCCTGGGAAAGCCCTGGGATGGCACCCGTAATTTGCCAAAAAGGGGCTCATCCCCGTGGACACGTTCTCCGCATTGTTGTAGGCAAATTCCGCCAATGCCAACTTCTCCACCCAATCATTCTCTCTGTCATTGACGTAACACCTCAAATATTGTTGGAGAATGCCATTGGCTCTTTCCGCCTGCCCATTGGTTTCAGGATGCCGGGCAGTCGAGAAATTTACCTCTACATGCAGTAAGCTCATGAGCTTCCTCCAGAACCTGGAAGTAAATTGTTTCCCCCGGTCTGAAACCACCCTCAAGGGGGCGCCATGCAACCTAAACACATTTTCTACAAACAATTTAGCGGTTTCTTCTGCCGTGACCGCATGCGAGCAGGCTATAAAGTGTGCCATTTTGGTTAACAGGTCTACCACAACCATGATGGCTGTTTTCCCTCTGGACCTTGGCAGATCAGTCATGAAATCTATAGCCACTGCTTCCCATGGTCTTTCTGGTGTGGGTAGCGGTTCTAATAACCCTGCCGGCGCCCGCCTTTCCCCTTTGGCTCGCTGGCATTGGTCACAACTCCTCACATACTCCCGCACGTCTTCCCTGACCTTAGGCCACCAAAATTCCCTGGTCACCAGCCACATGGTTCTGTGTTGCCCAAAATGCCCCGCTGTGGGGCTATCGTGCAGCTGCTTGAGTACCTTCCCCCTCAACTCTCCTTCAGGTATATATAACGCTCCCTTGTAGTACAACGCCCCGTTTCTCTCCTCAAAACCTCCGGGTTTATCTCCCTCCCTCCTGAGTCCCCTGAGTTTGTCCTGTGCGTATTCATCGTTCTCCGTTCCCTCTACCAGTTCTCTTTGCCCCACCAATGCCACCCCACACACCCAGCGGTCCTCTGGAATGACATGTCTCTCTTCGGGTGCTCCCTCCCCCTCCAAATATTCAGGTTTACGTGAGAGAGCGTCCGCCCTAACGTTCTCTGGGCCTGGCACATAACAAATCTCAAAGTTAAATCTGGAGAACTCCTGGGCCCATCTCAACTGCCGTTGGTTGAGCACTCGTGCCGTTCTCCAATACTCTAGGTTCTTGTGGTCAGTGCACACTTGCACCTTATGTTGTGCGCCAATTAGCAGGTGCCTCCATCTCCGAAAAGCCTCATGGATAGCAAGAAGTTCTCGATCGTACACCGTGTAGTTCCTCTCGGATTTGTTCAGTTTTCGCGAAAAAAAAGCACACGGTCTCCACTCTGACTCCTCCCCCCCTGGCTGCAGGAGAAGCACCGCCCCAATGGCTCTGTCTGATGCGTCTGTTTCGACTCTCATCTTTTTTTGTAAATCCACATGCAGAAGTTGTTCTTCAGAGGCGAAGGCCCTTTTTAGCTCCTCAAAAGCTCGCTCCGCCTCCTCAGTCCAAACAAATTTCTTCTTACTGCTGAGACAGTCCGTTATGGGCGCCGTCAGGTGGGCAAAGTTTCGGATGAACTTACGGTAAAAGTTCCCAAACCCTAGGAACCTCTGCACATCCTTCTTTGTTTGGGGAGTTTTCCATTCCAGCACTGCCTGGACCTTGCCGGGATCCATAGCCAATCCCTTGTCTGACAGGCGGTACCCCAGGAACTCCACCTCCTTGGTATGAAACTGACACTTCTCCAGTTTCACCCACAGCCGGTTGTCTAGCAGCCTGCGCAACACTTCTCTGACGTCTCTCACATGCTGCTCCTCATTCTCGGAATACACCAACACGTCATCCAGGAAGGCCACACAATTCTTGTAAAGCAAAGGCCCTAGTACGTGGTTCATCAGCGATTGAAAGCACGCTGAGCCTGCTTGTAATCCAAATGGCATAACGAGATATTCAAATGCCCCCAAAGGGGTGAACATGGTGGTTTTCCATTCATCCCCTTTCCTTATACGTATCAGATTGTACGCCCCCCTTAGGTCCAGCTTGGTAAAAATCTTTCCCTTCCGCACCCTGTTCAAAATGTCATCTATTCTAGGCATGGGAAAGGCCAATGGTTCTGACACTGCGTTTAAGGCCCTAAAATCACACACAAGTCTCGGCTTGTCCGTGTTTTTTTTATCCACAAAAAACACTGGACTCCCTCCCACTGCCCTTGACTCTCTGATGAAACCCCTCTTCAGGTTCTTGTCAATGAATTCTCGTAACTCCTGCATTTCTCTGTCTGACATGGCATACAACTTGCCTACAGGGAGCTGTGCCCCAGGGAGTAAATTGATTTGACAATCAAAGGGTCTATGCGGGGGTAGTTGGTCAGCTTCCCTTTCGCTGAACACGTCGCTGAGATCTGCGTATTGTTGTGGTACCTTCACTTTCTCCGTTACTTCCGTCCCTGCTAGGGTAGCTTGGGCTCCTGCTGAACCCTTTCCCTCCCTGCAGTGTTCTAAACAATGTGCGGAACCAAAGGAAACCACTCTCTGATGCCAGCCCACCAGTGGATCATGTAACGCCAGCCAGCTCATCCCCAAAATAATGGGAGCCCCTCCCAAGGTAGCCACATTAAACGCTATCAGTTCCGTGTGCCTTGCCACCTTCATTGTCATTGGGACGGTCTGCAAGCTGACTTCCCCTCCCAACAGCTCCCTGCCATCGATTGTGGTCACCTGCATGGGGTTGCTTAAAGGGATCGTCTGTATCTGGTGTTCAGCTGCAAACTCCTTGCTCATGAAATTGCAGGAGCTGCCTGAGTCCAACAGCGCCTTAATCTTCAGAGGGTATCCGTTTTGCAACTCTAGTGACACCTCTATCACTAGGGCAGGTTTGGGGGGTTCTGGCGTGGGCACTTTCACTGCTCTTTGGCCTGGCTGCTGTGCCCCGACGGTGGCAGCCAGGCGTTGGCTTTTACTTGCTCCGATATCTCTTCCACTCCTCCCTCAACAGCTCCCACCATTCCTTGCCATTCCTTCCTCTGGGGGCAGACTCTGGCAAAGTGACCTAGCTGTTGGCAGAGATAGCATTTCCGGGCGCCTTTTCCCTCCTTCCTACCCCCTTCGCTGGGCTTTGAAACTGCGCGCACGCGCGCTGTTCCGATTTCCATCGGCTCTGCCGGCGGGAAAGCTGGCTCAGGAATGTCTGGAATGCGGAACTCCTTCCAACGTTCCCCTTTACCTTCCCGCCTCTCCAAGGCTCTTGCCTCCTGGCGCGCTCCTATGGTCAGCGCAGATTTGGTCAGCTGATCCATAGACACCGCCCTGGGGCTCCGGGACAGTTCGTCTTTCACAGCCGAAGAAAGACCTTCTTCAAATAGCATCTGAATGGGTGCCGCCGATAAGTCCCACCCCAATCTGTGAACCAGCATGGTGAACTCAGTCCAGTACTCACGGACAGATCGGCTTCCCTGCTTGCAAGCCATTAGCTGTCTGCGCACCACTCCCTCCTCAATATCGCTGGAAAACATGAGATCCATTGCACGAAAGAACTTCATGGTGTCCTTTAGGACGTCATTGTGCGTTGCCATCAGGGGTCTAACCCAGTCCCCCGCCCCCCGCTCAAGATGCCCAATCACGAAAGCAACTCGCGATTCCTCATCAGGGAATTCATCAAACTGCACATTAAGGGCATATTGCATCTCTGTCCTAAAGGCATGGTAGTCCTTGGGGTCCCCCCCAAACTTCTGCACCAATCCTGGTACCTTTCTGGTGAACTGGGTGGCTCTCCCCTTCTTGTCTGCATCCTGAGCCCTTCTCTCCTCAAGCCTCGCCGTCTGCAGCGCAAGTTGGATTTCCAACGCTCGGTACCTTTCTTCCACGCTTGGACCAGCTCCAACCCCTGCTCCTTCGGTTCCGGCTGGGTCGCTCATGATGCCTGCTCCTGCACAAACAGCTTACAAAGACTGTCGGAATGCTGTGATGGGATGATTAGCTGCTTGTGCGTAAAATCGTGCTCCCTCAGAGTTTGTGCCACTCCACAAACCTCTGTGTGTGACAGAGCTCCACAAACATGTCTGCCCTAGTCACTCGTAGATTCCGACAGTGGTTGTTTTCGGAATCGTCTCCAACATAAGAGCTCCTTAACGGAAACCCGCCTTCTGGACTCACGGCGTGACAGTTTCCGGCGAGGCGTGGGTCTCCGTATGGGAGCTTCAGATACCTCCCCACTGTTCTCGCTGGAAGCGTCTCTGAGCCCTCCCTCCTGCTCGCATTCCCTCAGAGATCCACTCCTCCCCCTGCTGGTTCCTGCTTCAGCTGTTGAGTCTCTTCCTTCCTCCCTGAGCCCCTCCACCACCTGTTCCTCCGATGGCAGTTCCCTGACAGACACATTTGAGATGCAGAACTTGGCTGCAAAATTTGGAGAATTTGGAGCCAAATTCAAAGACTCCCCCCCGCGCCAGTCTCCATCCACACTCCCAATGACAAAGGAGCAAAATAGGAGAATCTCCACATTCAGAGGCAGATCCAGGAGAATGTTTACTCCACCAGGGTTTCTAGGAGCAACTCTTTGGCCATCACTGTAGTTAGAGGGATGAAGTGGACTGTCCTTTTGGCAATTGTTATGTTCCTAATATCAGACACTCCAGTCATGCCCTTGCACAGAGTGAATCTGAACTGAAGCAGTGTAATAGATAATCACACTGCAGGTTTTTACTATTTACATTTCCAAAGATTTGTCATTATATTGTTTTAATTCTATTACAGTTTAATTAATTATATATGTTTTAGCTTTATGTATTTTATCTATGATTTAATTGTATAAGCAGTCTTGAGTCACAGTCTGGGGGGAAAGTGGGATACTACTACTACTATTATGATTAATAATAATAATAATAATAATAATAATAATAATAATAATGCCACCTCATCAACCACATAGATGTGGCAATGATAGTCTTACTTATCATTCAGCTTGCTGCTGATCTGTCTCAGGTGCTAACATAAACCTGACAGTTATTCTAAGCCAGTGATGGCCAAACGTGGCCCTCCAGCTGTTTTGGGACTACAACTCCCATCATCCTAGCTAACAGGACCAGTGGTCAGGGATGATGGGAATCGTAGTCCCAAAACAGCTGGAGGGACAAGTTTGGCCATCACTGTTCTAAGCACTTCCAGAGCAAGGCTTGAACCATTTTTTTCAAACAAGCACATAATAAACGACATCATGTTCTAAGAATCCACCCTCTACCATTTACTAGGACATCGTGTTCGAATAAACTATCCCTCACCCCACTTGCTTGGTTACCCACTTGGGGTACTTTGGGGTGTGGTACTTTGTATCCTTGTTTATGCCAGTTAGCATTATTCTATGTTTTTATTTTTCCATAGAAGATCTACCAAAGTGACAAGCACTTGTCGGGGTGGGGGGCAGTCTCACCGGCAGATTTGCTAAATTACATGAGTAATTAAGTATGCAGAGCTACAGCTGTTGAACAATGGTGGCTTCCAACAAAACGATACCCAAAAAAGGAAAATAACCAGGCATCTGGTTTCTCTATCGAAATATCTTTCTTAGGGTCTGGATCTTAATTTTTTACAGTTGACAGCAGTATTATTTCAGCCAGTCGGCGGCATCTGGATGCTAGATAAACACACACACACACACACACACACACACACACACACAGAGCGAGTGAGCGAGAGAAATCAACAACTCTATGCACTTTAATTAATTGTGGAGAGATTACATGGTCTTCCAACCGTGTAGTCTGTCATCAGCAGGCATTACAGATTTATATTAGATGTTTCTCTACGGTGTCAAGAATAATTAAAAGGGGGGGGGGGGAGTGATGCCAGCCAGCAATACTTTACATCAGTGGCAATTCCGGAGGAAAAAAAAAAATCACCGCTGCCAAACCATTTAAAAAGAAGATGTCAATTTTGGTAGCCTGACTGTGCGAGGAATAAATATTAGGATGGTAAAGCAAGCCAAAATATTTAACCACCTTGAATAATGAGAGGCTCATGTTTAATCTATCAGACCCACCAGAATTGGAGTGACATGTCAGAGTTATTAACGGAGCAGCCACCAAAATACAATAACTAACATATGTTTTCCTTTTCTTTTTCCTGAAACGATTTCTGTCCAACTGCTTCTTTTTATTCGTCGGAGAAGCAGAAGTGCCAAATGCACCCATGCATCCTAGCTATTTTCAATTGCTAATTTCCTTCAGTAGAAACTAACCAAGCAACAACAACCAAGCTTCGATTTCAAGATCTCTGACTCCCTGACACTTGTGCGAAGGCCCCATCTGCACAGTATATGCAAAGCAGCGTCATACCACTTTAAGCAAAGAATTCTGAGAACTGCAGTTTGCTGATAGTGCTGAGAGTTGTTAGGAGACCCCTTACTCCCCTCAGAGAGCTACATTGTCAAGTGTCCCCCGCGAAGAGGGATTAAATGTTAAACCACTCTGGGAACTGTAGCTCTGTGAGGGGAATAGGGGTCTTCTAACAACTTCTCAGCAGCTTTAACAGACAACAGTTCCCAGGATCCTCTGGAGGAAGCCGTAACTTAAAGTAATATTGCTTCAAATGTGTGGTGCAGAAGGGGCCAGACTGAACAGGCCTAGCTTTAGCATTTCAGAAGGGAGTGCAGGAAGGAAGGGTCAGAAAATCCCCTAAACCTGAAAGAAGTGGGATGTGCAAACTGAGAAATCTCATATGTTGTCTCTGACCTTCTTGAATGTTCCTTGCAGAGCTAAGAACAAGTGCACTTTAGTAGTTAAGAGTATATATATATGGTATGGTCACATCCATACCATATATATTTAAAGCACATGGCTTCATCTGTAGAATTCTGGGAACTGTCATTTACTCCTCACAGAACTACAATTCCCAGCACCCTTAAAAACCAATGTTTCCAGGATTATTTGCGGGAAGCAACATGCTTTAAATGTGCGGTGCAGATTAGCGCTTAGAATAAAACAAGGAAAGCTCAGGTTCAAATCCCTTCTCAGCCATGCAGATGAACTGTGATCAACAATCACAACCTCTCAGACTAGCCTACTCCTCACGGTTGTTTTCATTTCAAAATTGCTCTCTGCATGTATTTGTGCGTGCAAACCATCAACACTATCCTGAACTGAGTGTTATTGATTGTAACATATCAATAAAAAGTAAAAAATGATGTGGAGAAAGTTGGCCCCGCTTCCCCCCTAGAGGAAGGCCTTAAAAAACCCTTGCCTCCAATTGGAAGATATATCCAACTTACTTATTTGAAAAAATTCTGTACTGCCAACATTAACTACACCACCACAATCAACAATAAAATTGCATTCATAAAACAAATACAAAATCCCCGTAACTGATTGCCATTTATTGTGGGAAGAGAGTGCAAACACACATGTCAAATGTTTATGTTAAGTTGTGGGTGAACATATCAGACGGCACAGTGATTCTTCAAACAGCTCTTGTTTATTCACAGGCCAGAACAGAACTGAACTGAAGGGTTCAGCCAGCCTGCTTATATTGGGCTCCACTAGAACGCAACAGTAACCATTTTCTGTAACTACCCAATCACTTAACGTCACTTTCAATCCCTTATTTGCATATGTGGACCTGAGTGAAAACTATCTACAGTATCCCCCTGCTGGCCCAGGGTGAGAACTTCAGTACATAACAGTTTACATTAAGAACATATGAGGAGCCCTGCCGAATCCAACCAAAGGTTTCTCTCTGTCTCTCGTAACACTAGAATTTGTGGGCATCCAATGAAGCTCAGTGTTGGGGCATTCAGGACAGATAAAAGAAAGAACTGCGTCACAAAGCACATAGTTAAAGTATGGAACTCACTCCCACAGGAAGGTGTGATTGCCACCGGCTTGGATGGCTTTAGAAAGGGATAAAAAAAATCAGAGGAGAAGGCTACTACCCAGCAGAGGGTCCCTTGTACCCTTGGCAGTGAGCTGTACCAGCACCCCCTAATCACTTTACTGCAATAGCCACATTAGAAATCACCACATTTTACACGACCCAAGTACTCGAAGCATCTGAAGTGAGGGCAAGGAAGGGTGGAAAAATTCACATGCCTTTATGCCATGGTGCAAGAAGGACAGGAAGCTTCTCCTGAGTTTGATCTCACCGCGACAGCAGTGGTGCATCACCACACACAAATACGTCATACATGCTGTAGTCTGGTAGATGATTTTTGCACACACCCCTACCTGGGCCTTCGCCCCCGCGGGAGGCAGTTTTGCCAACCCCTAGCTACACCTCTGCAAGCTGCAACGTCTATGCTCTGCCTCCAGGGCCAGAGATAGTAATACTTCCGAATACCAGCTGCTGGAAACTGCAGGAGGGGAGGGTGTTTTTGTGGTCGGGTCCTGCTTACAGGTTTTTCACAGGCATCTGGTTGGCTGGACTAGACATGCCATTGGCCTTTTATGTTCTTATCTAATCCCGCATCCTATTTCCCACAGTGAGTCGCCAGATGCCTCAGAAACAGGCTCAGAAGCAGGGCCTAAGCGACAGGAGGTCACTTCTCCCCAGCTTCAGTTCCTGATCCCCTTCTCCAAATCCCGGAGGTTGCATACAACCATCATGACTGGCAGCCATTGGTAAAACTAACCTTCCATGCCTCGGGTCTCTGTGCCTGCTCAAATTGCCAAAATTAACGGCCACCAACAAATCTTGGGTAGCAAATCCCACAAATTAATTCCACAATGAGTGAAGAGGTATTGTCTTTTGTCTGCCCTGCCTCTACCAAACACCAGGCAGTATCAATTTCTTCCAGGACAGTGAGGAACAGAACTGAAACGAAATGCGGGAAGGGAGCCAGCTTGGATGCAATCCATAGTCTACTTCTGCAATATTGGAAATAGTTATACAGTACACACACACACGCATTGCAGGGTCATACATTAACCTATAGTATCAAGAATGACCTGGAAACTCAGATACCATGAATGTGTCTGGGAAAATGGCCTTTGTATCTGGTTACCTTGTCCCTTTTTCTTCTGCGGTGCAATGACAAGTTGGCACCGGGAGCCGTGAACAAAGCTAGGCGGTAGCTACTGAACCCACCCTGGCTTTGATGATGGCTTTGATCAAAAGTGATGTATCATATTCATTAGCGCTACAGAACACCTTAGTCTCCCCATTCTCTGTGCGTACACCAGAGGGAGGGGGTGTCTGAGCGTTATCTGCCAGAGTTCTCTTTTCGAATTATCGTTTCTCCACTGGAGAACTTATACCTTGCGATGTAACTTTCAGGTCCAACAAGCCAAGAAGTGACAACAATGCACCCTCTGTTAAAGCTTCATTTGTACTGATGGACAAACGTGTTACGGTTCAAACAGCCTACCAATTAGTCCGCTCCTTATCATCGAGCTGGGAAGAGGCTGAGATGAGAAATATCCTGCTGCATGTCCTTCAGATATACCTCTCCTTATGCCAGAAAGTTAATTATTATTTGTATGTTAAGACAGAGGGATGCGGGTGGCAGAGGGATGCGGGTGCGCTGTGGTCTAAACCACGGAGCCTAGGGCTTGCTGATAGGAAGGTAGACGGTTCGAATCCCCGTGACAGGGTGAGCTCCCATTGTTCGGTCCCACCTCCTGCCAACCTAGCAGTTCGAAAGCACGTCAAGTGCAAGTAGATAAATAGGTACCGATCCAGCGGGAAGGTAAACGGCATTTCTGTGTACTGCTCTGGTTTGCCAGAAGCGGCTTAGCCACATGACCCAGAAGCTGTCTGCAGACAAAAGCCAGCTCCCTCGGCCTATAGTGCGAGATGAGCATGCTACTCCAGAGTCGTCCGTGACTGGACCTAATGGGCAAGGGTACCTTTACTGTTTATGTTAAGATATATGTGGATGGAGGTTATGAGCTTTCTATGATTCTTTTTTAGCCTAGTTCTAGTGTTCCCTCCTAGCAGCCCCTTGTTCCAGACAGGATCCAGGTTCACTTTCATGGGATAGATGAAGGAGAATAATGTCAGCCCCCTCCCAAAAAAAATAGAGTGTGCCAATGACATTCCACCACCTTGAAAGGAGGGAGGAGCTAGTGAGCAACTCAATGGAATATATACATACATATATATATAATAAAGAGCTAGGATTTAGAAAGCTGCCTTATACTGAGCCAGACCACTGGTCCTTCTAGCTCAATATGGACACGGACTGGCAGTGGCTCTCTGGGGTTTCAGGCAGAAATCTTTCCCAGCCCTACCTGTAGACACAAGGGACTGATCCTGCAACCTTTTGTATGCAAGACAGGTGCTTTGCCACTGAGCTACAGCCTAAATTTTTTTGTAATGTGGAGGGGAAGAGACAGGAGGAACCAAGGGGAAAACATCAGAGGGCTACACACCTTAAGGGTGTAACTTAAAAAATTGGAGGAAATAGAGTCAAATGAGTGTTGAATTTCTTAGACATGTCTTTGGTTTGCAGTTATCAAGGTTTACTCAGTAAAATTTCTAATGGTGGACAAAGCTACCTGAAGGAACATTTCTAAATAACAACAGCAACCTTTGACAAACCAGGAGTCAGAGACAAGAGGAATGAATAAATCCACTAGCTAAATGGCTCCTGAAAAAGCCAGGCCTTGGCTTCCTGCCAGGTGAATTGTGGAGTAGGGAAATGACACACCTGTATGGGGAAGGCACTGCACGACATTGTTGTCACAACTGGAAGGGCCCAGTTCACAGTGGATCGCTGCCATTTAAGCACAAGGATGGTCAAAATAGCACTCACATTCTCATTCCATGTGCGAAAGTGGACTAGACAGCCAGAGGGAACTGACTTCAACAGTTGCGAAGGAGAACTTCCTCTCCACTGTGCCCAAAGCACTAGGCTACCTTAGCAGGCAGGTAGCATACAGAAGCTCTGCCCTCCAACAGAGGGAGGGACGGAGCGAGATGCTCAGAAGGAACAGCCAAGGGGCTGTCATTGCTAGCCACCAGCCTCTGCTGCCTGAGGTGGTCACCTCACTTTGCCTAGTGGTAGGGGTGGCCCTGCCTAGGCATCTTCTCTTCCCTCGCACAATGGACCCGTAGTACATGCTAGCATCATCAGCAACAAGCAGGAATTCAGTGGCAGAAATACAGATGCAGGAATTAATTAATTAATTAAAGTCACTGATTAAGTGGCTCATGCTTTCAGCCCTGTTACTGGAAGCTGCGTATATCTATATGAGAAATTCCTCATTAAGTTCAAATTACGAAAGCTTTTCGACATTACTAACCAACTTACTTTTAAACTTTTTTAAAAAAGCTAATCAGGAAACATCTAATTACTCATATTACTGTGCACTGTCATAGCAGTGTATGTTATTTTCCCTCTGGCGAAAAAGCAATAATAATAATTGTGTGTCAATTAAAAATAATATACTTGTTGTAAGGTTAACCGAGCGCTGCTAATGCAGGAGCTCTGTTTTGAGAAGAAATAACAGCGAATTAGCCCCATTAGCTGTTCTGGTTAGTTCAGTTTTTCATAACACTCTTTTAAAAATCTCTACCCTACCCTAGTGGGTTTGAAAAGACACTTAAAATGCAACAATAAATCACAACGAGGAGACAAGCGAACAGGCAAGCAAGCAAGCAGTCCTTTCATATTTTGAAGGGGGAGAGGTTTGGGTGGGGAGATGTAATAGAAAAAAGAAAAGTGAGGGCCAAGCCAAATGCTTTCATTTCAAAGGAGATTGGATGATAATGCAAACAAGATTTTCTAGACCGAGGATTCTGTCTAAGCAATATTTTGCGACTAATAACAGCTATATATACTTATTGAAATCCCAGGCTCAGCAGCACCCCCAGTTCATGGGAGAGTCACCCTTTAAAGCAGCAGAGATGCTGGGAAAGCTAGGCGGATCCTCTCCCCCCACCAACTGCCCTCAAAAAGGTAGAGGGATAGTTCTGCACTGGTGAATGTATATATTGCAATGCAACTCTCAAGCAGTGAAACAAGGAAGCAAGCCCCCTCCTTCTGCAGAGAAAAACTCACAGCACAATCCTTTGCATGTCTACTCAGAAGTAGGGATGGCAGAGAAATTTGGTTCCATTCTCTTGGAAAGGCAGAATGACCTAATTTGCACTTTCTGGAATAATACACAAAATGAAATACAGCCGCTTTTCAAAATTTGCATTTCTCTGAATTTTGCAATTCAGTTCTCCAGCCAAGCAATGTGTACAGTGATAAACATATTTAAGTAATGTGTGCATAAAATTGCACAAAAAATGAAAATATCCTATAAAAATACATTCCATTAGGCAAAATTGCATACAAATATGCATTTTTATACCTTTTCTACATAGGTGTGCCATGTTCCTACCTTGCAGTTCACCTGGTGTTTTTGAATGTGTGACAGGCAAAATTGCATACAGAAATGCACATATTTGGAGAAAACTGCACTAAAATCCTGGCGAATTTTCATGAGGACTTTTCGGGGGGGGGAGATGCAAACTGAGGTGGAAGTGTCAAGAAAAACTGAGAAGTTGAGAAAAGCAGAAATGGCCAGATCCATCTATCCCTACTCAGAAGTAAGTTCCATAAAAGTCAGGGGAGCTTACTCCCAGGTTCATGGGTGTATGGTTGCAGCTGGTTGCAGCACCCATGGTATGATTTTACTCCTTCCTTGCCCAGCCAGTTACAAAGAAACAAAAAACAACAACAAACCACTTTGCAGAGGTGCATGCGCGCTGAACATGTGAATGCACAATATAAGAAAAACATTGAACCTGGATCCATTTGCATACAAAGCAGATGCTGTACCGCTGGGCTACAGCCTTTCCTCTGAGGCTGGCCCTGCTCCCAAGTCTGCATCTTGCATAACAACTGGACAAAAAGATCCAACTTCTTTTAGAAGTTAGAAACCGGGACAGAAGTGCTAGCGAGAAACTAATGCAATAATCCCTACATCTGCATCTGCCCTAAGTGATATTATGCCATTTAGGGTCTGGTTGCTTCTTGAAGAATGAAAGGCCTAACATTCTCTTTGGAAAGCAATTCCTACATATGCAATATTCCACATCCTCTCCCCAAACCTACAAATGATAGAAGGCACAGTGTTAATGTAAGGGGAGATCAATGTACCTAAAAATAAAATGAAATAAACTTACAAAGCCATGATTATATTATTGGAGTGTATATACGTATCTGGGATGGGAAAGGGAGAAAGGACGCCATTTTGATGTTGTAAATGAATCTTCTTATGTGGGAGATTTTTTAAACACGCATACACACACAGATACACACAAATTTGGATTCAGAAACTCATTTAGGTTTGGGGTTAAAATGGAAAATCTGACCAACTGAGTCCTATCCCAACTTTCCATAAGCAATTTAGCATTTATTAACACTCCGAGGCAGGTAAAGTTGGTTACAGAACCTCTGTTGGAGTAAAACCACAGAGTATATAAAAATTGCATTTAGCAGTTAGGAAATAAACACCTAGGATTTTATTTGCTCGATTCAAGAGGCCCCCAAACTTTCGCCTTGATGTGCTTTTATGCCAGAGGCCTTTGCGACACACCTTTTAACCTTTCAGCACTCAGAAGTACAGCCGAGAGGGCTAAAATGTGGGTGGGTGGGTGGGTGGAAATGTTGTAAAACATGGGACACGTAATAAATTGACTTGCGGGATAGTGCCAATAAGAGCTCTAAGGTAAGCTTCTATGGAAAAGGAGCAGAAGCATTTCATACAACATACCCACTATTTTTTTAATACCTATGCACACTGGAAGCGCATCAATGGGTTGAAAATAAGGAGCAATTTTTTTTAAAAAAACAAAACACGTCTATATTCCACAGTAAATTAGGGAGAGGCACAAATATCTGCAGAGGTCAGATACCTGGGAGGTCGGATGCCATAGCTGAGTGGTAGGGGCGCATAGCAGTAAGGCGGCTCCTTGCAAATTCTAATACAGCCTGATCTGATCCGCACCTCCCAGAAAAATGCATGGAGACTAACCTAGTTATGCACCAGCTTTTGAGCTGCTCCAATGAAGATCTGGACTAAAAAAAAATGTATTTTTTTAAAGTGCACATACACACATTTAGAAATGTGTAATTTGAGAGAATACAGGTTGTAGGTGTCCCACAAGCATCCAGCTGTCTTCTGTAAGAACAGGATGCTGGACCAGATGGGTCATTTGCCTTGACCCAGCAGGCTCTTATTTTGTCACTGACAGGGATGAGTTAGAAGGATCAACAATCTGACAGAGTATAAGGCAGTTCCAATGTTAACCTGAGCAGCCCTTAGCACATACACTCTTTATTTCTCATTCTGCACCCTCATCTTGGTTTCTCTCCCATCTCCCTGTGCATAAGGTCAAACTCTTGGAGCCCAGCTTTAAATTAAATCAAAAGGTGCATGCAGCACAGCTCTCCTTAGCAGGATGTTGCACTTGATACTGTTTACTCGGCTAGCAACTTCAAGGCTTCCTTGCTTCGGGGCAAAAGCAACTACTACACAGTGTCAGATAAAGTACTTTATCTGTCAACAGCACTCTTGTGAATTAATCATAATTCAATAGGTTTACTAATCAAGATTGGAGATGAATGTTCTGATAAAACAATCAGATTTGTCCCATCTATCATGAGTTGACAGCTGCTGGAGGCAGAGTGCTCACTTGGCATTACTACCTGGTTCTGATCATCAACGTGTGGCCCAGCCAACCACTAAGCACTGTTCAGGATTATAGCAATGGACCTCTCAGCATATTCTAATTGATTCCTCTCTTGTCAAACCAGCCCCCGTCCTCCTAGGTATGCAGGGCTGCCTGGGTGGAGGACTGCCCCGAAGAAAAGATCCTCCCATCCTGTAATGCATTTTTGAACAAGGAGTTCACTGAGAAATTCTCCCTTTAAATAACAGAGATAGGCCTAACCTGTTGACAAAACTGTGGTTTGATTTATGGGCAAGGTAGGCAAGCCCTGCAAGGAGCTGGAAAGGGTGGGGTGGGAGTGGGAGTGGGGTCACCGGGACAGAAAGGAGATAGATTTAATATATTGTTAAATGTTACTAATTACGAAGCCAGTCACGTCCAATGTCACTAAAATTGTTCTCTCTTTTGCCCGCTTCTGCATTCTTTGGGGGTAATTTACAGCACTGCTCGGAGCGCTCTGCTGAAGTTGAAAGCATAAAATGAAAGCTTTCATTGTCTATTGACGTATTTTTCTTGTTAAGCAACATTTAAAGTATCAGGACAAGATGCTGTAATGGTGGGTTAGTCTACCAAGTGCAAGTTCAGCCTGTCGTTGTCAATAATACATTAGCGTGGGAAAAAAATAAGAGAAGGATTGATTGGTAGGAGTGTGTGTGTGTGTGTGTGTGTGTGTGTGTGTGTGTGCTTAGTGTTGTAGAATTGTGTAATACAGTACAACTGTTCATCAAGATATTTAGGGGTGGGGACCCAGATATTGAAAAGACTACATGTTTCCACATGAAGGTGCCTAGTTACAGTGGTACCTCGGGTTAAGTACTTAATTTGTTCCGGAGGTCTGTTCTTAACCTGAAACTGTTCTTAACCTGAAGCACCACTTTAGCTAATAGGGCCTGCTGCTGCCGCCACGCCGCCGGAGCAAGATTTCTGTTCTCATCCTGAAGCAAAGTTATAAACCTGAGGTACTGTTTCTGGGTTAGCAGAGTCTGTAACCTGAAGCGTATGTGTCAGAGCTGCTTGAAGATCCTAGCTCACAGAGGATCACGCTAGCCAGCGATCATTAAGTAAAAGTCTTTATTGAATTACAGTTTCCATTCTCACGCTGCTGCGCGCAAACTCTACGTCTAGTAGCTAGATCGGCGAAGCTCCGTCTGAGTCTCCGCCCCGTGTGCACCAACTTAATATCCTAGCCTTGCTCCACCTTTTCCGCCTGACTGTCCTCCTCTGGGTCCCTCTACCCCCCGGGGCTTCTTCCTTCCGGGATTCTTCTGACGCTGACCCGGACCCTCCTGCCTCCTTGCGCCGGGCTTTAGGACCTGGTTCCCTTTCGGGGCTGCTTACTGCGCCGCCTTCCTCTGCATTTGAACTTGGCGCGCGCGCCCAACCTTCCACCTTCCTCTTAACCGTTTCTTCGCTCCCCGATGGAGGTGTGGCCACTCCTGACTCATGCCCTCCCTCCTGTGGTGAGCTGCCAGCGCTTCCCCCCTGGCTCCCTTCCTCTTCCCTGCTTCCTGGCGGTGACGCTGGTCCCGATTTCCAGCTGCTCCCCCCTGAGTCCCTTCTGGCTCTATCTTCCTGGGGTGCCCCCCTTGACTCCCCCCTTGCCCTGGCCACTGGTGCTCCTTTCTGTGAATCCTCTGATTCACTGGAAAGACTAGGAGATCTCGGGTCGTCGTCATCACTCATCTTTTCTTCTGCCTCCTCCCCTTCGCTCTCTGTTTCCTCCCTTGCCCGTGCCTCTGCTCCTAAACCCCTGACATCCATCCCCCCCTCGAAGCCCCCCATTCCCCCCTCCCCTCCTTCCGGTGCTGGAGCTGGGGGCTGCTGTTGCAAAGGGACGAACGTCGGATATCGGTCGCTTCCCGTGGCGGGCCTCCATCTGAAGTCTTCCGGTTCTTCCTCCCTGCTCTCGTCGACGACGGTCACCTCCGCTTCCATCTCTGTGCCGCCGTGCTCGAAACCAGGGTCGTCCCCGAAAATGTCCATGTCCATCTCTCCCTCACTTCCTCCTGGCGGCGTTGCTCGTCCTGAGCATTCCAGCCACTTTCTGCGGAACTGCTCC
Source organism: Podarcis bocagei (assembly GCF_964188305.1). Lineage (NCBI taxonomy): Eukaryota > Metazoa > Chordata > Lepidosauria > Squamata > Lacertidae > Podarcis > Podarcis bocagei. The sequence goes on along the minus strand of NC_138132.1, from coordinate 55,089,979 downwards.
TCTGGCCTATCGTCCCACCAATACGAGGGTTCTGAGGCGGATCCCGAGGGTGACCCCTCCGGGGAACGGACGTCTCGTGTCGGTTCCTCGTCCGAGTCGAACCCCCGGAACGTGCTGGCCGAAAGCGTGGGCGTGAAAAGCCAGTCGTCGAAAAAGTCTGCTGGCATAGGTCTATGTGGGAAGAGGGCATGAAACTCGTCCTTGAGCAGAGGTTCGTCTAAGGCGTAGCCCGGCACCCAGCTGTTCGCACTGGCCGGGGTGCCCTCCTTGGCGAGAAAGTATTCTACCCCCTCTTCCCCCCATCTGGAGTCCAAAATCTCCGTGACTTCGTTGATGCGCTCCTTCTGTGCCACTCCCGCGTGCCCTGTTCTGTCTCTGGCCGGACTCGGCGCCGTTCCGGGTTCCTGGAACCTGTGCGGTGCCTTGTAGGGAGTGAGCACCGATCTGTGGAATACCGGATGCATTCTGGAACCCTCCGGAAGTGCCAGTCTGAAAGCTACCGGGTTGACTTGCTCTTCGACTTGGTAGGGCCCCAGTTGCTTATGCCCTAGTTTCTTCTTGGCCAACGACCTGGCCGGCACTGCGTTGGCTGCTAACCAAACCCAGTCTCCCACGTGGAGCTCTTCTCCAACCCTTCTGTGCTTGTCTGCTTGTACCTTGTATGCGTGCTTGGCCAGCTCCAGGTGGCGCCTCAGCTGATCGTGGACTTCCTGCAGCTCCGACGCGAACGCATCTGCTGTCTGCGGCTCCCCCTCCCCCATTCTTTCCAGTCCCGGGAAGGTTCTGGGGTGCCTTCCGTTGTTGGCGAAGAACGGCGTGACCCCCGTGGACACGTGCTTCGTGTTGTTGTAGGCGAACTCGGCAAGCGGCAGGTAATCCACCCACGTCGCAGGCTGTTGATTTGCATAACATCTCAGGTACTGCTGCATGATGGCATTGACCCGCTCCGCTTGCCCGTTGGTCTGCGGGTGTCTCGCCGACGCCAGGTTGATCTTGACGTTCAGGAAGCCCATCAGCTTCTGCCAGAAATTCGAGATGAACTGCCGCCCCCGGTCGGACAGAATAGACCGTGGCAGACCGTGAACCTTGAACACGTGGTCTATGAACAGTTTGGCGGTTTGCTCCGCCGTGGCCACCTTAGCACACGGAATGAAATGGGCCATCTTGGAAAACAGGTCCACCACCACCAGCACTGCCGTCTTGCCCCTTGAGCTGGGCAGATCCGTGACAAAGTCCAGGGCCACCCTTTCCCAAGGTTCGACCGGAGTTTGCAGGGGTTCCAACAGTCCGGCCGGCGGTTTGTGCACTGGTTTGGCCCTCTGGCAGGTGTCACACCTCGCCACGTAGTCTGCGACCTCCCCTCTCATTCCAGGCCACCAGAAATCCCTGGCTACTAATTCCACCGTCTTCTCCTTGCCAAAGTGCCCGGCCGTGGGCGCGTCGTGCAGCTGCTGCAGCACCTTGGCTCGAAGTTCGTCTCCCGGCACGTAGATGGCCCCTTTACGGATGAGCAATCCATTTCTTAGCTGGAAACCGTCGGCCGCTGCCTTGCCCCTTTGCACCTCTGCCATCTTTGCTTGTGCGAAGGAGTCCCCCTGCAACGCTCGTCGCACCGCCTCTAGGTCCACGGTCGCCGCGGCGCACGCCCACACTGTCGGTGCGAAGATGTGCATGGCGGCCGCTGGTGTTGCGTCCTCCAGATACTGTGGCTTACGGGAGAGAGCGTCTGCCATGATGTTGGTGTCCCCCGGGACATACTCTATTCGGAAGTCGAAGTTCGCAAAGAACTCAGCCCAACGTATCTGCCTCTGGTTCAGGAACTGTGCCGTGCGCCAGTGCTCTAGATTCTTGTGGTCCGTGCAAACCTGCACCGTGTGCTTGGCGCCGATCAGAAAGTGCCTCCACGCCTTGAACGCTGCGTGAATGGCCAGCAACTCCCTGTCCCAGATGGTGTAGTTCTGCTCGGACTTGCTGAGCTTCCTGGAGTAAAACGCTCCCGGTCGCCACACCCCCTGCGGGTCTTTCTGCAGCAGGACCGCCCCCACGGCTCTGTCCGAAGCGTCTGTCTCCACCCTCATCGGCTTGCTGGGGTTGACATGAAGCAGCTGCTCTTCCGACGCGAAGAGACGCTTGAGTGCCTGAAAGGACTGCTCCGCCTGCTCTGTCCAAATGAACTTCTTTTTCTTGGAGCTAAGCGTGTCAGTGATGGCCGCCGTCTGCATCGCGAAGCCCTTGATAAACTTGCGATAGAAGTTCGCAAAGCCGACAAACCGTTGGACCTCCTTCCGGTTGCGCGGGCTCTTCCAATCCAACACTGCTCGCACCTTGGCGCTGTCCATGGCGAGCCCCTTGTCAGACAGCTTGTAGCCCAGAAAATCCACCTCCGTCACGTCAAATTGGCACTTCTCCAGCTTGGCGTAGAGCCTATGTTGCTTTAGCCTGCTCAGCACTTCCTTGACGTGTTTGTCATGCTCCTGCTGCGACTCCGAAAAGATCAGGATGTCATCTAAGAAACAGACGCACGTCTTGTAGAGAAGTCCCGCCAACACGTGATGCATAAATGCTTGAAAAACGTGGGAGCCATTTTGCAATCCAAAAGGCATAACTCTATATTCGTAGGTCCCCAGTGGCGTGAACATGGCTGTCTTCCACTCATCACCCTCCCGCATGCGAATGAGGTTGTACGCCCCCCGCAGGTCCAACTTGGTGAACACTCTGCCCTTCCGTACCTTTGCGAGGAGGTCGTCAATTCGGGGCATGGGGAAGTCCGATGGCCTAGTCACACTGTTCAAAATCCTGTAATCCACTACGAGTCTCTTTTGGGGCGTGTCCCGCTTCTTAACAAAGAATACGGGACTGCCCCCCACTGCCTTGGACTCCCGGATGAAGCCGCGCTGCAAATTATGATCAATGAACTCCTTGAGTTCTTGCAGTTCGTCCTCTGACATGGAATACAGTCTCCCTTTAGGCAGCGCCGCCCCCGGCAGCAGGTCAATTTTGCAGTCATATGGTCTGTGAGGGGGTAGCCTGTCTGCCTCCTTCTCGCAGAAAACTTCCAAAAATTCAGCGTACTTGTGGGGAATCGCTTGCAGCGTGCCTAGCAGCAGCTGTGACTCCTCTTCCTCTCCTTCCTGCCTGGGCACGATGCAGTGTTCAGCACAAAAGGAAGAGCCGAAGGTCAGCTGCCTCTGGTACCAAGCCATCGTTGGGCTGTGCTTGTCTAGCCAACTCATGCCCAATACAACGGGCGTGTCAGATAGTTGAGTGACGTTGAAGCTGATGATTTCTCTGTGATTCCCAAGTCGCATCACCATTGGTGGCGTCTGCTTCACCACTTGCCCCCCGAGCAGCTCCCTGCCATCCACCGTGACAACCTGCAGGGGCAGTGTGGCCGGCAGCAACTGCACAGCGTGCCTGTCGACAAAGTCCTGCCCTATAAAGTCCGCATTGCTGCCTGAGTCAATGGTGATTGGCACGTCTATGGTGATTCCATTGGGCAGCTGGAGAGATGCTGTGAGCCTCACTACTGGTTTGGGCGGGAGGGGGTTCACGGGCTGTAAAATCTCTGGGGACTGCGTCACTAACACGTCTGGCTGGGCCCCAGTGCCTCTTCCTCCAGCCAGACTGCGTCGTTTCCCTGCTGTGGTCCTCCTTGCTGCGTTGCTGCAGTCACCATTGCTGAGGCTGCAGTGAGCTTGTGGGGCCTCTGGGGACACTCTTTTGCCATATGCCCTGGTTCCTCACAGACGTAACACTTCCTGTTCCCTCTAGGAGGCTTCGCTTTCACTGCTGCCGGTGCTAGGGCTCTGGTTGCTGACTGAGCCCTTGCACCTCCAACCTCCATAGGTTCGGCTCCTCCTCCTGGCGGAGGCGTGGATTGCGCCCGCGCTGCTTCTCTGGGAAGGAAGGAGGGGCCCCCGGCTGGTTCGCGCCCTCCACGCCCTTCGTCCTTGCTCCACGGACGTCCTTCCAGCCTCACCCCCACTGCCAGTGCCCTCTGAACGACCTCCTGGGTGGTTCGGGGTCTCTCCCCCCTCGCGATCTCATCTTTAATCGAGTTGTGCAGCCCCTCCCAAAAGAGGTCTCTTACAGGAGCCGAATCTCTGTCCCATTCCAGGGCACTGACCAAGGCGAAAAAGCGGGCATGATACTGCCTGACGCTGGCCCTCCCTTGTCTCAGCCCATGCACCTCCTTCCGTGCAAGATCCACGTCAATACTTGATAAAAAGCACCCATCCATCGCTTTAATAAAGGCATCCGCATTCTGGAGCGCCGGATCCTTATCTCTCCATAAATTGCGTAGCCATGCTTTCGCATCCCCATGCAGATGGGACATGATGAACCCCACTCTCTCTTGTTCATCTCTAAAGTCTTTATGCAGCAGTTGCAGTGCACACAGTACGTCGGCTCTAAAGTTGGGATACTGTTGCAGGTTCCCATCGAAGTGAGAGACCAGCCCGCCTGTCCGTCTCGCCAACCCAATTCCCTCCTGCCGGGGTGTCTGCTTTGTCAGCACGTCTAACCTGACCTGGAGATCCCTGCAGGCGGCAGCTGCCTCCTCCTCTCTCTTCCTGGATGCGAGAACCTCGGCGTTCAGTTGTGCCACTGCTTTTCTGAGGTCCTCTATCTGCTGCTCAGCCGTCATGTCGTCTGCCGTTCGTGAGCTCGCTAGTAGGCACCTGTTTCTCTCCCCTCCTCGAGGCTGTAGATGCCCACAATGGTGAGACGGAGCTTACTGTCAGAGCTGCTTGAAGATCCTAGCTCACAGAGGATCACGCTAGCCAGCGATCATTAAGTAAAAGTCTTTATTGAATTACAGTTTCCATTCTCACGCTGCTGCGCGCAAACTCTACGTCTAGTAGCTAGATCGGCGAAGCTCCGTCTGAGTCTCCGCCCCGTGTGCACCAACTTAATATCCTAGCCTTGCTCCACCTTTTCCGCCTGACTGTCCTCCTCTGGGTCCCTCTACCCCCCGGGGCTTCTTCCTTCCGGGATTCTTCTGACGCTGACCCGGACCCTCCTGCCTCCTTGCGCCGGGCTTTAGGACCTGGTTCCCTTTCGGGGCTGCTTACTGCGCCGCCTTCCTCTGCATTTGAACTTGGCGCGCGCGCCCAACCTTCCACCTTCCTCTTAACCGTTTCTTCGCTCCCCGATGGAGGTGTGGCCACTCCTGACTCATGCCCTCCCTCCTGTGGTGAGCTGCCAGCGCTTCCCCCCTGGCTCCCTTCCTCTTCCCTGCTTCCTGGCGGTGACGCTGGTCCCGATTTCCAGCTGCTCCCCCCTGAGTCCCTTCTGGCTCTATCTTCCTGGGGTGCCCCCCTTGACTCCCCCCTTGCCCTGGCCACTGGTGCTCCTTTCTGTGAATCCTCTGATTCACTGGAAAGACTAGGAGATCTCGGGTCGTCGTCATCACTCATCTTTTCTTCTGCCTCCTCCCCTTCGCTCTCTGTTTCCTCCCTTGCCCGTGCCTCTGCTCCTAAACCCCTGACAGTATGTAACCTGAAGCGTATGTAACCCGAGGTACCACTGTATTAGGATTATTGGCAGAGGCACTTCTCCAGGGTTTAAGAAGGTGATGACCAGCAAATATGTTGTGTGTGTGTGTGTGTGGTGGCACTCCAATTCTGGAATTATTATTATTATTTAGGCATGTCAGTTCCTTGTTACCCAAAGTGGCTTGCTTTCAAAGTCACTCAGTTTCATGGCTGAGTCAAGACTGGAACCCTGGTCTCCCTGATCCTTGCCTAACGCTCTAACCACCACACCACACTGGCTCTCTATTGGCAAAAATGCTCATGATATACCATTAAAGTAAATCATATGAAACACCTACCATTCATTCATATGTAACAACAACTCATAACAGACACAGGAAGCGTTAAGCAGCACAGTGGCAACAAAAAAAACGCATCATTTCAGTCCATGAAAATCTTGTAAGTCTTTACCTTGCACTGGAAAGATGTCAGTGAAGGCGCCTGGCGGACCTCACTGCGGAGAGTATTTCACAGACAGGGAGCCAGAACTGAAAAGGCTCTCTCTTTTGTCACCACCCTTTGAGCCTCCCTCGCAAGAGGCATCTGGAGTAGGGTCTCAAAAGGCCTAGGACATCTGCAGTGCCAAATAATAATTTTATAAGGACTAGCTGACGCTTTTGTTTACAACAGCCCCTATTGTCCTCTGAAATACAAACCACTTTTGACACATGGGGGGGTGTCCCTACCTCCCTACCCCACCTGGAACTCACTTGCTTAGCATGGATAAGAGGAGACATGATGGCTATCTAAAGGATGTCACATGGATGACGGAACAAGCTTCTTTTCTCTTGTTCTGGAGCACAGGACCTTAACCAATGGATTCGAGTTACAAGAAAGGAGATTCCAACTAAGCATCATGAAGAATTTTCTGATGGTAATAGCTATTTGACAGCGCAGCAGACTCCCTCAGTAGGCTCTCCTTCGTTGGAGGTTTTGAAGCAGAGTTTGGATGGCCACCTGTCATGGATGCTTTAGCTTTGATTCCCGCATTTCAGGGGGTCGGACTAGATGCCCCTTGAAGTCCCATCCAACCCTACAATTCTATGATTCTTCCCCCCAGCCACATTATTCATACCACTTGCCAAATTGGGAGAAGGCCTTAAAGGAGGATCCACATCATTTAAGTCACTAATAATGAGAAGGCATTTATTAAGCTTACAGAAGCCTAACAATTTTACAAAAACAACAACCCAAATATAGTGTGATCATGTTTGTGCCTGTACTTGATTTATCTTCCCCTGACTCTTAATTTTTTTCACCCCCACTTTCTCTCCCTTCTTCTATTTCCAAACCTAGATTCGCTTAATCAATCGTGAACCACATATGGGGTCAAGGGAACCTACTTCCTTCTCTGATAGCCTCCAGTGCTTCCACTCCCAGGGATAAAAATGTTTTAAATGGAGTTATATTCTAGCAAAATCAATATGTGATTACTGCAAAGATTTGTATTGATTCTCCTGTTGCACTGCAAAAAAAGATCTCCAGAAATGGACGGGGGGGGGGACACCTTTATGGTTTACTTCCCTTCTATTTTCCACTTTGCAAATATTTGGGCAAGCTCAAAAGAAAAGGAAGGATGGAACTTGATTTCATAAGCCAAACTACTCTTCATCCAATCCAATCCAATCCAATCCAATCCAATCACCTGCATGTTTTTTCTCTCTGAAATGATTTGATTTTCCCTTTGAGTTCTTCTTTGATAAAGCCTGACATTCCTGTTTTGGGTCAGGTCTCTGAACAACTACTGTGCCACAGCCACTAATTCGCTTCTAATAAATAACCGCAATATGGTCTAGCCTAGAGATATGAAGGCCTGGGGCAGCAGCCTCTTCTGGGGGGCAGGTAGGTTTCTTTCTCTCCAACTCTTCCACCTTCCTCCAAAAATAAATTAAAAACAGAATGCCACTTTCTTTCGTTGCTTTTTCCAGGTCTTCATTTCTAGTCTAGCCTGTCTCTGAGCATAATATCAGGATATCCATTTCTTTCTCCTAGCGACCTTGCATTTGTTCAGTTGGGTTCCATTTTGACTGCTGCAACCCTCTATGGCAGAAGAACTGATTTTGGTATTGTGTGCCTTTCATGTCCATTTGCTTACTTTCTTTAAAAGCAACAAAACCCAGGAGGCAATGAAACTGCAAGCAAACCAGGGATATACAACCTGGGGCCACTCTAAAAGGGCATATTGAGAATACAATATGCAAATTCTGAGATGAGCTAATCTGCATCCATGGGATAATGTGTGCATCTGAAATTACTTATTCACTGGCTTTCTACATGTGTTCTGACAGAGTTCTTTGCTAAGCATTTTTATCAAAAACATTAATATACATATATTTTGAAAGAGGAAATTTTTAAAAAATATGTACTAAGGAATTTAAATGGGAAATTTTGTGCAGATTAAAACACACACACACACACACCAATAGAGAAACAGGATGAAATAGCTTTATGAGTGAACACACCTGCAAGTAACATTGACCACAAACACGAGTGATTCACCTAGACTCAGGAGGGGATCACAGTCAATATTTTGATTTGTAAATTCTAATGCACTCCCCTCTCTGCCAGATGTTGTCTATATTGCAAATCTCCCTGCCAGGTGTCTGCATTGCAAATCTCTCTCCTTCTCCTAAACATCTTGCCCTTGTCCATATATTGCTAGTAGACATTGTGTAATATAGGAGTAGGTAGATGCCCCTCTCATCCACCATGGAAAGAACATGTGAGCTGAGTGTTCACAATGATACCCAATGGTGTAGCAGTCTCATTTCCATGAAAAAGGGGAAATTAGTGCCTCATACTATTGTATTAATATACACAGCATTTACCACTGGGCATAGCCAAGGGGTGTGGGGGAGGCAGCTGCCTCCCTAAATCAAGTAAATCAATAAAAATACATAACTAACTGAGGTTCTGCTCCCCCCAACATAAAGCCTGCCCCCCAAAACACAAATTCTGGCTATGCTCCTGCTTGGGTTCAGGATGCCTCAAGGACCCCCTAATCCCTTATATTTCCACTCAATCCTAGAAGTCTTTCGGCAGAGTCGCCATTGGTGGTTTGCCATGTCTTGGATGCACGGCCTGTATCCGCCAGCAGCCATGCATACAGTATTGTGGGCCCAATTTTATGGAACTCCCTTCCATAAGGGACAGCCCACTCCCTACTGAAGACTTTTATAATTATTATTCCACTAGGCATTTTAATTGGATTTTATAGCTGTAATTGATTTTTTATTGTTTGTTTATTTGTAAACTGCTTAGAGAGCTGTAGTCAGCAGTATATAAATTGCTTAAATATTTTTTAAAAAAACTGCATGCAGAAGGTCCTGGTTCAATTCCACGGCATGGCTGAGAATCTGAAACCCTGGAGAACTAGTGTCAGTCAGTCTTGACAACATTGCAGACGGATGAGCGGTTTGAGTCAGCACTGAGGCAGCTTCCTATTTATCCATAATATATATAAGTAGAATGAGTGGGCTTAATTGTGGAAGAATACTTGTTTCATTAAGTTCTTGGAGGGAATGGCAAAGGTTGGAGGGTGCTGCAATGGTGCAGTGAGCTCTGGTGCTTTTTTCATAGCAGGTACAATGACATCATTCTCTACTGGGATAAACTGGAGAACTGGTCTGGCCTTCATTAGGTAGGCTAGGCTCAGACCCTGACTGACCCAAGATGATACTTTGAACTGCATGGTTGGTCAGGGATGTAAATCCAAGTCTCTTCAGCCAAAGTCCAACCATGGCACCATCTTTTGCCAGTTCATCATTCTCTGAGCCTCAGATGAACTTGCTCTTTGGAAATTATTTATTGCCATTTATATCCCAACTTCTTTTCCAAGAATCTCAAAGAGGCGAACACGGTGCCCCCCTCCATTTAATTCCCACAACAACCCTGTGAGGTAGGTTAGATTGAGGCAGTAGCTGGCTTCCAAGATCACCTTCAGTGAGCTTCACAGCCGAGTAAGGATTTGAATCCTGGTCTACTAGGTCCTAGTCCGATACACTAACCACCACACCACACTGGCTTTCTAGCTATTGGGCCACAAATGCTCACATACTTTGGACTCTCCATGGGGGAATGGCTATTGACTATGGGTTCTTTTGGGGGCAGCACAGCAATGGGGGCTGTCCTGATGAATGGGAGCAAAGTTTTATATGTGCCACTTCAACACTGGGTGACTTAGGATTCACTTCTGCAAGCACTAAGAGATGGATAGAATGGCAGCGAAAATAATATTAGCCAGCCTCTTATAAGGAAAAATAAAGGGGTCTTCTGTCTGTGCAGGTCTGGAAAGATGCTAACCTACCTGCGTTTTTTGCACAACTAGTTTCAGTTGCAAGTCTGGTAGGTAGAAACAGCAACATGTGACTCGCACAAAAGAAAGCATCCTCTTTTCCTTCCCGATCTCCATCACATTATTTCAAAATGAAATTTTAAATGCAAGGAGCTCCATTCAAAGACTCATCCACCCCATTTCCACAATCCTTTCCATCAAAAAGCCAAATCCATTACATTAAATGTGTAATATAGAAGCAATAAGTAGAAAAATCTCATTTTTTACACAGTAGGCATTATGGACTTGCCTGCCTGATCTGTGAATCAAAAGAGGCCATCATTCCATTCCCATTCAGGAACACTAAATTCCTCGACGTACAAACTGTATATATTTTATTAAATAAACACAAACTAGGATATAATGGCATGCATTTGTTTTCATTACAAGTCGTAATGCAATATTTCTCCAAGGCTTGCTACATTAGCATGTCTCTCCACGTTCCTGGTGCCTTTGAACTTCCTGAAAAGCTACATCTGTTTGCTCCCTTGTATACAGCAGAAAGTTACCAAGCGAATTAAGTTTTAATACAAATTGCTTTGTTCCCTATTAAGATTGATGTTGGACACTGTGTACTGTAAGTTGCAAAACTTGCAATTACAGTTCACTGCAATTATCTCTGGTTGTTAATAGCACAAGATAGCATGTCACTTTCTACCCAGTGTATAATTTATCATTTGCTTTTCTCTCTCTCCTTCTCTCTTTCTCTCTCTCCTCGCCCCCACCTCCTTCCCCTCCCTTCTTTCCCCATGAACTCTTGTGGTATTTCCAAATGTATAATCTTGTTGTATTTATTTCCCAAAGGCCCAACAAAATGAACACAAGTGCTGACTAGAACAAACTAAAAAGCAGTGCTATTGACAAGCCGTCAGTTGTGTAGTAATGAACACCCTGCCTCGACTTTCACCTCGCCAAGCTAACAGCTTTAATTTATGAATAAAGCAAACGAGAGACAACCTCCAGTTTTTATTATACCCTCAGTGCTGTTTCAAATAAAGTAATTAGAAGGTCAAGATGCAGGGCGAGGGAGCCAAATAGAAATGCAACCTTTCTGCACTGGCTTTTTTTCTTTCTTAAATAAAATCTTGAGTGTTCAAAGAGCATTTTATCCCTCATTTTTTTCCCCAGCAAAAGCACCACAACTCAGTTCCTTTGGCCAATGTAGCCAATCCAAAGCAGTGGCAGTTCGATTGCTTCGTTTATTAATGAGCTCCATGTGGAAAATAGCCATGGTGCTTAATGAACATCAGTCTCAAGGTTCTCTGCCTTTGGTGTGTGATAGCAAGCAAAAGGTGAGGCTGTTGCTGAAAATATGTAGGAAACAAGCCAAACCTCTTGCAGGGGAATAGTTGCTTCTGATGTGTAGCAAAAGGAACTATTGATAAGGTCTCAGACGAGCAAATTCTAGATTATTATTAAAATCTGGAAGAGATTGAATATTCGGGCCCAGTTTAGAGTAGGCATGTTAAGACAACCTTCCCAGGATGTTGTGCAAGCATTATCACATTTAAACCAGGAGCAACACATCAGCATGCCAGGGGCCTGGGATAATGTTTCACTGATATGCTAATGCAATAACACATTGGTGCCATTGGTTCAGGGTAAATGGAACCTCACAGGGTGTAGGAGCAATGCTGGAAAGGGGTGTGGCCTGGGTAAAATCCTGAGGCCCAAATAGAGAGGCGGCCTGGCGGCTCCCCACCCCTGAACCGGGGAAAATACATTACCTCTTTCTGGAGGGCTTTTGAGCAGATTCTTTCCCATGAGATTGTTTTTAATGGAAACTCAGTTACTGTGTTGTTATCTCTCTGCTGTATTTTGATTACATTTATTTATGGCTTGTTTTACAGGGTGACTGCATGGCAGGCAAGCATTCATGTACAGTGCTTGCTATGTGGTGAATCAGACTGTTTGCACGTCCCTGTGCTCCTGCAATACCAAATATTGTTTCTTGCACTGGTAACATATCCCTGGCTTGAGCTGCTTTGCTAAACTTTCAGCGGCAAAACGTATCTCAAGCATGATAATATTCAGCAGTATGTCCTGGAGACTGGACAAATGCTTCTCTCGAATACGATATATTCTTTCTGCATAGAGAGGGTTCATAATGCACATACAATTCATCCATATTATGCCAACAGAAGTAATGTTTTAGCGTAACTTCTGCAACGTTAGCGCTTATGTCCAAGTTCAACTGTACACTTGTGCAGAACTTCGGCACTAAGTGTCGATTTGCATATGTGAGTAGACAGTCACAGGCATTACATCACAGGTTGGATTTTCATACACATAACTTCTGATGCAATGTCTTTTTAGGGACTAAGGGAAGGGCCATAGCTCAGAGGCACATTATCCGCATTGCATGCAGAAGGCTCCAGGTTCAATCCCTGGCATCTCCAGGTAGCTGGAAAATTATCGTGGGATGACTCAGTCAGGTGAAGCATGAGACACTTGATCTCAGAGTTGTGGGTTTGAGCCCCACATTGGGTAAAAGATTCCTGTATTGCAGAGGGTTGGACTAGATGACCCTCAGAACCCTCTGATTCTATGGCTCCTTCTCTGAAACTCTGGACAGCTGCTGCCAGTCCGTGTAGACAACATTGAGTCAGATGGACCAATGGTCTGGTTTACTAAAAAAGCAGCTTCTTGTTCAGATACAGGTTATCCAGTGATGTACCAACAGATGTGAGCCATTCAAATATGTGTTCCTGGCAAAAACAAGGTTCATTTTAAAATGATCTCTGGTTATACTGAAAATACTATATCTAAGGTCTCAACCTATTCATAAAAATCCCTTATTCAAAGCCTAAGCCTGCAGCTTCCTCAAGGAAAGGGTTAAACCCAAGCTCATATGGGCATTTGATTGAAAACTGGTTGAATATTATTTCAAAGGGCGGGAAGGAGGTGTATTTTAAGAAATTCCAATTACAGATAAGTAATTTGCTTCTCTGGCTTACTAAGCTCCATTTCATCCTTCTGTAATTTCAAGTGCCAAACCCTCTCCCCCCCCTCCTTATTTCAACAGATATTTTGAGGATGAGAATCTGATGTCAAAACTTAGTCAAACCCTTCATGAGGGTGGTTGGTTGTTTTTTTAAACCTAAGTTAGAATTCCGTTTCTGAGAATAAACGGATATGGATCAGAAAGATTTTTCTACCAGCTAGCCTCCCTTTCTGGATACAAGTTCACAAGCAATGCCTTTAATCATGTTTTTGTTGATTATTTATTAGTTTCTGAGGGAAATCAAAGGATGGACAACCTAAAATATGTCTTCCATAAAATATTTCCTGACTCACAAGCTGTAGTAAAGAATTTATAGGAAGTGTCTTTCATGTGCCGATATGACCTGATTGAGGGATAAAATATATGTCTTCCGCATGCAGGCAACATGCAAATGAGATATGGTCCCAAAATGGAGCACTATATCATGAATATCTGACTGAGTAGATGTTAGCCGCTCACTACCTGAGTAGGTAAATCTGTTGGGGTTACCATGAAAGTCTGAGCAGAGAAGATTTCCATCCTTTTGGAGGAAATTAGAACATAGAACGATAATGTTAATTTAAACTAGAAAGAGAATCCTCAAATACAGTACATTTATTTTTTAAAAGGAACAACTGGTAATCTGGACAATTCCTGATGATGATCTATATACTTCTAGAATAGAATTCAGTATTAAGAAACTCAGTACTAACAAAATCTTTAATCCACCACCTGCTCAAGTTGTGAGTTAGGCTTTGAGAAAACACTAATGTACTTACTACCTTGATTGGTAACATGACACTAATTAGGAGGGGTTTGACAGTCAGTCCATCTTCAAGGGGAACTTTGGGAATTGTAGCTCTCTGAAGGGGATAGGGGCCTGCTAATAAATCTCAGCACCTATAACAAACTACAGCTCCCAGGATTCTTTGGGGAAAGCCATGACTGTTTAAAGTAGCACCATAGGGCTTTAAATGTATGTATGAATGTGCCCTTAGCCTGCGAAAAGGAGCAGGAAGGCAGTGAAAGGTTGGCCTTTAGCCAGAAGAACTCCTTTATCCTTGTGCCCAGGTTGCCAGCTATTTTTCTCCAAAGCTCATGCCCTCAAATATCTATTTAACTCGCATCTTAAATATTTTCAGGATCAGATGACATGACTTCAGTAGCTGTAAGGTTTCTTTATCTTGTGTTTTGTTTTTTTTTAGTATGCAGTAAAGATTTCTATAAAATAACTTATGGAACAATAGTGAGTGATTTACAGCTTTGAGTCACACCATTTTGAGGTTTGGGTTGGGTTTTTCTCCCCTCTTTTACAAAAACAGGTCATTACTTAATTCCTAGGTGTGTTTGTGGGAAGGAAACAAAGATAAATTTGTTCGCAAGTGAATCGGCGCCCCAGGTAAGAGCCCAGGTGTTCTTTCAACTATGCTGTGAGACTAATTTCTTCCTGGCCCTCCAGGAACCAGTTGAAGATGGAGACCAGCTGGCCTATCTTCAAATCTTACATACCAACATCTTTCCCTGATTCGTAGATTTCCTTATAACCCCAGACGTTCCACCCATACTTAAAGCTGGGGTGGTGGGGGGGAGGACAGAATTTCAAAGACAATGGCAGTTGAAATGCCTTCCTTTACAGTCTGCTGTAACTCAGACCTTGGGATGTAACCCTGATGCACTTTATGGAATTTATTTCCATGAAAGTAGACGTGCCGCAAAGTTCTTCCAGGGAATAGGGATGGTCCATCCCATTTCGCAGCCTGAGGCAAAACGGGAAGCTGCCACTCTCCCCACCACAGGGTTGTGAAGCTGCAGCTTCCAGATTCTGGGAAGATATTGCAAGAAGTCCATGAGATCTCTCCAAGCCCTAGAAATGGCCCACCTCCACAGAAGAAGGGGGGCAAAGCAGTGGCAGTGAGATCTCACAAGAGTTCCACAAGATCTCGCAAGATCTCATTGTGAGGTAGTGTCACTTCTCCCGAGCTTCTCCAGCTGTCGCAGCCTGTCTCACAGGAGCCGGGCCCTTTCTAGGATATTACCTGCATGGTAGTCAAGAATTCTGAAGGAAGTGCTTCTGTCAGCGAATTGTTGATCCTGCTCATCTAGCCCAAAGGTGCTTACATACTAAGGGCAGAGGGAAGAACTCATGGTGATCAAGAATTAAAGGTAAAGGAGAACTAAAATGATTTTTATATATAAAAAAATTTTAACACATAGTTAGACATACAAAGACAGACAAGGAAGAGGCTAAGGAGGCAAACACAAGATCAAAAACAGTCAGGATATTTTTTTACCCACACAGAGAGGGAAAATCCATGCCAACCTGACCAGAGGGCAGGGCAGATCTGGAGGGCAGGATAGCTCCTCCTCCTGGAAGAAGAGGCAAAGGATTTGAAATGCTCTGCCTACTCAATTCCGTGGAAGGAGCCATCCTATTAACCAGATGTCTTCAAGCCCACTCTGGCAAACTGTTCATGGAACATTCAGTCATGAGAACCCACCTCTCTTGCAGAATGAAATGGTATAGGCTAGAGACGGAAGTTTAAGGAAAAAATTGCAGCTCAGTTGTAGAGCATCTGATTTGCATACGGATGGCCCCAGGTTCCATCCCCAGCATCTCCAGGTAGATGAATGTCCCCTCTTTGTAACCATGGAGAGCTGCAACCAGTCATTGTAGACAAGACACTGAGCTGGGCAAACCAATGGTCTGACTTGGGTGTAAATCAGCTTCTGTTTACTGCCTTATTTGCTGTTTGGAGAACTAGGCTAAGTTCACCAAAGTAAACATATTAGCACTGTTTTATGTTTTGTAAATTTTACATTTACACAAGTTCTTTTACAGCAATCGAAACACATACACTCTAATTACATGCCTTCATCTCACTTATGTCATTACATGCAATTATTCTCACTAGTCTAAAATACCATAGCAGTGCAACAGCAACAACAAAACTTCTACAAGAAAACTTTAATTAGAAATCTATTAAACATAGGAGACACAACTTTCAAAGAGACTGACCTCATAGCTGGCAGTGGGGATGGACCAACCCTATAAAAATCTGTGCTGCAGTATTGCTTTATAGTTAGGGCTCAATGTGAAAGAAAATCCATATATGTGAGTGCAGAATAGGAAAAAAAGATGTAGCATAGATTATTTTTATGTTTATTTCATTTTAATCACATTCTTCCTCAATATATACATATGGTTATCCCCTTCTCCATTTTAACTTTACCACATTAGGTACATTAGGCTGAAAATGTGACTGGCCAAAAGTGGGGAATTGAACCTGGGTCTACCCAATCCTAGCCAACACACCATTCTTTACACCTCCCTGTTCCATAAACAGTTGTCCATAACAAAAAAGCTATAGTATCATTACTATTATTTTCTGACAAGATACTACTTAATTATAATAGTCTCCAAGCGGTGTACCATAAGCTTAACAAATGAAACAGAGATACAATCTAATTGTAACAGTAGAAATGACTTTAAAATGCCTCTTAAAATAATAAAAAGGCATTTCATCAGTATAACTGAAATGCATTAACATACCCAACTATGCTCTAGCCTTTATTGTATGTGTTTGTGGTGAATGATGGCTGCCTGGATCTAAAGCACAAACCATTTTGACATAAATCAGGGATCGTGGATCTCTGGTCCTCCATTTGTAGCTGGACTCTGAAGACCCATCAACTTTGATGGTCAGCCATGTTTGCTGGGGGTGGTTGGAGTTGGAATCCAACCACATCTGGAGTGCCACAGGTTCCCCATCCCTGGCATAAATGAGCATGACTAAAATTACGGTCATGTTATCCAGAGTGAGTTCCCACCAGCATGTCTACTGAGAAAACTGCACTGCTAATTCTTCACTGCTGCCGAGCCTGTTTACATTTTCATGTAATCCTGCCTTCCCATCTTCCCATACAGCTGTTTGCCTTAGCAGCTGTTAATCATAGAACTTCAAGAGATGCTCATATTACAGAATCATAGGACTGCAACAGGAGTGCTTCAGTAGAATATTCGAGACCAGCCCACATAAAGCCTGGACTGCAGCAACATCACTCCTGTTGAAAAGAAAATGCTATTTCACCATCACAGATTCTCCCGCAGAATCTTGTTTTCTGAGGTTGCCAAAAATGCTCTAATAGAGATCCTAAAAGCTTGTGAACAAATCAATGTCCACTCCCTGCCAACATCCTTGACATTCATGCATTGATTGCACAGAAACACATGTTTAGACACTCATGTGTACACATCCCTTCGCAGATATCCCTGTTCAATGCTCAAGTGTTGGAGCTCACAGGGCTTGTGTCCCCACTCTGCCCCCACATATTAGCCCTGTGCACAGAGGCTAACAAATAGGGATTCTGCCTTTTGACAGAGCTTCACTTCGTATAACGCTTAGAGGGCAAGGGCAACTGTTTAAAATGGTAGCTTAAAGTTTTAGCAGACGTATATGCCACGGGTGGAAAGGTCTTTAGTAAATTGGCTAGCTGTCATGCAACATCATTTGCACGAGTGTTCCAAAGACCCTGGCTCAGGTCTCATGTCTAAACTGCACATACACATACACCCTTTCCTACCGCAAGAGTTCAAATTCCATCCTAGTAAATTCCAGGTTAATAATGTGACTCCAGCAACCAAACCACATTTTGCAACATTTACTCAAGCAAATTAGCTCATAAGCCTGCTTAAAACCAATTGCTCCTGGAAGAAGAACTGTTAGCTGCTTGACAATATTGCCTTCGTGCTGCTTAGGCATCTCTGTGATGAGAAGCAGATGCATGCAGGCCACTTCATTTGATTGGGAAGGAAGAGGTCTCTGGGATATATGACAAACTCCGGGAACGTGGCTCCTTTAACACTAGCTTTTTATGAGTCACTTTGTAGGCAAACTTTCATTAAGAGCAAAGCAAAAAGTTCTCTGAATATTTGGGGCAGCGAAAGTCCCCTCTGAGACAGCAATTGGGATGGCAGAAATAGTGTCAGATTTTTCCTAATTGCTGGAAATTGGCTTGAAAGAAGGAGATGGAGAACAAATGTTCATCAGCCTACAAAAGTTACAATAGGAGCCAATTCTCTGAGATTACAGGAAGCAAGGTCTGGTCCAGAGATCTGGGCCCATGGTCACATCTTTCATCTGCTGGGAACTGGGGTAAGGCCACCAGGGTGCAGTTGCCCATCACTATAAAACTGTCCAGCTCACATATTTGTCCTGGATGCCGGTTGCTGGGAATGACAAGTACAGAGAGTGCTGTTGCCTTCAGGTCCTGCTTTCAGACTACCCATAGGAATCGGGTTGGCCACTGTTAGAACAGGAATGCTGCACCAGATGGGCTCTTTAGCATAATCCAGCGCTGCTCTTCTCTGACATTCTGCTGGCTCTGTTTAGGCAAGCATCCCCCTGAACTTGAACTTTCTGATCTAATTGTTTTAATTTTTCTTTCTTTTTTGTTGTTAGGCTTTTGAGCAAACTCGCTGAATTGCATATTTTAAGTATGGTTTTGCTTTCTTGTGCATTTTCATTATTTGTGGATATTTTATACCTGTAAATCGCTTAGAAGCTATTGTGACATGTAAGCAGTATATAAATTAAATAGTGCTGCTGCTGCTGATAACAAATTTTCATGATGAAATGATTTTTAAAAATCTGGAAACTGATGAGGAAATGTGGAGAACAGAACTTAAGATTGGAAAAATGAGAAATGGAGAGGAACCGATATTGGCACAATCTCCCATTCCTACTGTGATGGATAACCCATTTAAGGTTGGTTTGTGGGCCGGGTGGAAACTTGTTAGAATTCCCAAAATAATGAGCTTCCACACAGCTGTCTCCTGTCAAGGCTTTGAGGCCGGCGTTGAAAGGTGATGAGAGATACGTGAGGGGTAAACGCCCATTATCAGCATTCTCTTAAAGTCTGGATTGGAGGGAACTCTCAATAGCCACAGCCAGACCAAGGTCAGTGTCCACTGAGACAGACCTTTGAACATATCTCATCACCCAGTCCTCTGTGATTTAAGTGTAAGAATTATCTTGTCATAAGGCAGTTTTTGTTATTTTAGCCTCTGAGCAATTTTAACCTATGTAATTATTTGAAGTTTTTTCTTTCTGGCCACTATCCAGGCGGAGTTTACCTTCCTCCATTCCAGCATTCCTGGAGAGGACTTCCATGCCCATACAGCTCTCTTCACTCACCATTATTATGTCTACTTCTGGGTCGAAAATAGTAATGT
Organism: Podarcis bocagei; assembly: GCF_964188305.1. Taxonomy (NCBI): domain Eukaryota; kingdom Metazoa; phylum Chordata; class Lepidosauria; order Squamata; family Lacertidae; genus Podarcis; species Podarcis bocagei. The sequence continues at coordinate 55,070,897 of NC_138132.1, read as the reverse complement.
TTATTTCGGCCTCTTCCTACTGCGTATTATTTCAGAATCTAACTCACTCCAGCCTTCCCTACTAACGTTCTAACTATCCCGCTGGCTAGAAAAAATAACACACACATCTCTGAACATTCAAAACTGTGTATTCTAAATTTTGCTCAAGAGTAACTGAACCTATCCCATTGCTACCACCATGTGATGGGTGACCCTTGCTTTGAAAAGCTCAGTCAAAATATAAAGATGGCTCAGGAACTCAAACCAGGTCAAATTTCATAAAATCACACCCAACTTTACTAAAACAGAACTCATACAAGAGAGAGAAGTGAGTAATCTCACCACACCTATGACTAACCTAGAGAGCTCCCTGGCTGAGTGGAAATGAACGTCACACCTTTTTATGTAGGCAACACCATCCATCATGGCCTAGAGGAGCAATGAATGTCTCAGGAAACAGCTATCATGAAGATGCTTATGCATGAAGCACATGATGTTCTTGAGCATCATCACTGGCAGAAGCATCCTAGATAGCCTGAAGCTCTATACCCATTCCCACACAGGTAGGAAACCTGGGGCTCCCTATGGGAACACTGCACCACTCTTCAAGCAGCATCTCCTCTCTAGCCTATCTAGAGGAATTCACTGTACCTCCAGAAAGTATCTCTCTCTGTCGCTCTCTCACACCACATCCAAATACTAGTTTTGGGGAATAGTCATACCTTTCCTGGACTTGTCTTTTATAAGGATGCTAGTTTACTGTACTTTCATGACAGAATCCACTGCATTCAAGAGGTTTCTTAGACTCCCTTTTCTTCTCCTTTGAACATTGGTTTAGTGAGGTAATTGCAGCCCATATGTTTGCAAAGATCCAAGTCCATATGGCAGCACAGGAAAGAACCAGCTATTCAATTAAATTTTTAGTATTTAAATTTAAATTTGGAAGAGGTCCGTTAGGGCCCTTGAGTCCCGGTCTTGTTAGTCTTCTTAATCCTTCTTCCCTTTTTTGCAAGATGCTGGGAAATTACATCAGTGCTCCAGCATCTGCACAGGCTCCATATTCTCCTCCAAGCATAATTGAAGGCTCTGGTTATAGCCAATAAAGCCCTACATGGCTTAGATAAAGTATATCATAAGAAACCGTTTCCTTCTATGAGCCTCATAATTATCCCGGAGATTGATCAAGGGTGCCCTTTTAACCAACTCCGTGCAACTCTCCATTGCAGAGGACCATACTTATGAGGGACCCAGTTAACTAATCCTTCCTCATCAAAAGGAAAGAGGTTTGCACAAATGCACTCATCAGAATTTTGCAATGCAGTTCTCTAGCCAAGTACAGTAATGTAGACAAAAACTACATCAACTGTGGTAAAGTTCACAGAGAAATGCATAAACTAGTGAAAATAAAATTACACTGGGGGAAACTGCCTTGTAAAAATGTGCATATGAGGCAAAAAGGCATATAAAAATGTGTATAGTAGGAGAAATCCACCCACAAATGCTGATGAATTTTCACAAGGACTTTTCTTTTTTTAAAAAGCAATGTCAAACTGGTGCAATAATGTGGAGAGCTGAACTTAAGACTGGAAAAATTAAGAACTGAGAGAAACAGAAATCAACATCTTTGTCAATCCCTGCCACAGAATCAGTTACAAACACCAAATGTAACCACGCAAAGTTAATTCAGTTACAAGCTTGTACAAATGAAAGCACCATATAGAAGCAAAGAAAGGATTTGCTAATGTAATGCTGTGAGCATTCTGCTCTCACACGTGTGGAGATTGATCTTATCACAGGTTCCTGTGCCTCATGCATTACCACACAATCAATGAGTGCTCATGTGACCTCCTCACATAGGACCTTGAAAGATTAGGGGATGTTGTCCCTTATTTTTGAAGGAGAAGAATGGAAACCAAACATCTTCTGAAACCTATCCCCTTTTGACATTTCCCTCATAGTCTTCCTCCTCAGAAGGTGATCTGAGAGAGCTATGCCCCAGACATAATTGATCCAGCTCTCAATTAGTGACTCTGACTAGGTTTTCCAGTGATGAGCAACAGCCATTTCTGCTGCTGTCAACTGAAAGAACACTAGGTCCTTGCGTCTAATCACTGGTTTTGTGTTACTTTCCAGTGACAGGGGGGCTAAGGATGGATCAGGCTTCAATTCCCTTTCATAGTTCTTGTAAATTGATGGGGAATGGCAAAACATCAACAACACACACGCAACACACATGAGCGATGTTCAGCATAGCACTAATTCAAATGCTCCCAGCTTTCATCCAATCTGCTTTTATAGCTTCCTTTCCTGTATCTGCTACTTCTTAAAATTTATTACACTTTCATTAAATATCCTTGCCTGATTGGAGCTCAGAGGTGAGAATCTGTTTCAGGGCAATAATAATAATAACTTAATGGAGACCCTTGTTAATGAGGTATTAACAAGGAGGTCTCCAATCCTTATTTCTACAGATTTAATTCAACCCATGCTACTGTTATTGCCATGTCACAAAGAGGGGGGGGGGAGCCCTCAGATCATCCATTATTATAGCTATCTGGAGATTTACTGGCCTGTCTTATTAAAATAATCAATTAATGCAGTCGTAATGCCAAGATCTAGGCCAACCTTGCAGGCTAAAGGGGGTCAACGCCTAGTTGATAGGTGGTTAGCTGACCTCCAAAGTAGACCTAAGGTTTGGCATGGAAGACTCAGCTGGGGCATAGGGGGAAGGTTACTCTTGAAATAAAAGTGGTTTGGGTGTTAAGAGGGATAGGATAATATATGTAGTTACTAGAAGGACAATTCAGTCATTCACATTTTTTATCCCGGGGGGGGGGGGGACGGGAACAGAATGGGTAACACTGGAATTGAATAACCACATGCTTTTTCACAAAAAATCAGCAAGCTGAAGTTTAGATCCTTGTCTTCAAACCCCTGTGGATTTTTCATTCCAGTGGAATTGTATCATGCCCTTTCTTCTGTGAAGAGGAAACGTTACATCAGGCTTAATCCTCCCACTTCATGGAACAAATGTAGTGACTTGGTTCAGGGTCATGCAGTGGCTTCATGGTTGAGTGGGAATTGGAGCCCACTCAGTCATACATCGTAGTCCTACACATTAGATACTATGCCACACTGGCACTGCAATTCACATCAGTTGTGGTTGCACTGGGGGTGGGTAGAGGTGGGAATCATTACTATAAAGATGGGGAAATTCAGATGTTGTTGGACTCCAACACCCACCAGCTCTACCCAGCATGGCCAATGGGGAGGGGCAATGGGAAATGGAGTCGAGCAACATCTGAAGGGCCACATATTCCCAACACTGCACTACACAATGGTCTGGTTCATTAGGTGACTTGTACTAAATGATACAAACAGGGGCTGAACACATATGAAGGTACCATATCCTAAGTGAGATCACTGATCCATCTCAACCAGCCTTCCCAACCTGGTACCCTCTAGATGTTGTTGGATGGCAACTCCCATCATCCATGACTCAGTAGCTCTGTGACACAACATGAGAAAAAGGTCCAAGGTTCAGCCTCTAGTGTCTCTAGGTAGGGATGGGAAGGTCTCCTGCCTGGAGACCTACTGTGTAAACAATACTTAACGAGATGGACCAATGGTCTTGCTTCATATTAGGCAGCTTCTTACATTCCTATTTTGTATGATCATTGGCCATACTGCCTGGGGCTGATGGGGAATGCAGTCCAAAACATCTGGAAGGCACTGATGGAGATGGATTGTGGATTAAATCTATAAATTAAAATGTAAACCTTCTGCCCCACATGTGTGGGAGAAATATGAGAGTATGCAGGCTGCAAAGGCCTTTTAGCAGAGTAAAAAAGCTCACCACAGGAAGCAGTGGTGGCCACCAAATTAGATAAGACAAATTCATGGGAATAAGGCTATCAAAGGCTACTAGCCATAACGGCTATACTCTGCCTCCACAGCTGGAGGCAGTAATGCTTCGGAATACCAGTAGCTAGAAACCACATGAGAGTGCTCTTGGGCTTGGGTCCTGCTTCCAGGTTTCCCACAGGCATCTGGTTGGTCACTGTGGCAACAGGATGTTGGACTAGATTGGCCATTGGCCTGATCCAGCAGCCTCTCCTTATGTTCTTATGTTTTCATACCAAAGGCCTGGCTGTCTGCTTCTGTTGCAACCCCAAGTTAGATTCTTGCTTCTCAAAGTTTTCCTTCGTCTAATCCTCCTTGTTAAAAAAAACAACTTGCTATTTTTGAGTCTTTTTCCTTTTCCGCTCCCCTCCTCCCTACAGCTTCTGGCAACCAACAGCATGCCAACATTGGGTAGCCCATCTGAACCTTACTTCGGAATCAAACAATTTTCTCAGTCTCGCAGAGTCTGAATCGCTCCAGCTAAATCGAGAGGATTTACCTATTGAACGCTTAGGCAGGCTCCCTTTCAACTCTGAAAGAAGGAAGAATTATGAGACTGGAGTAATTCATTGAGAGCTATCTGTCCTGGCACTTAATCAAAGGGATTAGGACTTGGAAAGGAGTGGGGGGGGGGAAGCCCACAGGTGAACCTCCAGGAAGCATACCAAGCAGTTATCAAAAACATACAAGTTCAAAGCAGCTCAATTTTCATATGTTAAAAGTATGTGGATGGAGCCCGGGGCTTGTTTCTAGGTAAAGTGCTGTGTTAAAGCTGTTTGTACTTGCATATTTTACAGACAAGGGGAATGAAGCAGTGAGTGGCGGAGCAGTATTTAGGGTCCACCTCGCCCCTCTTGCAACGCAATAAATCAAGCCTGGTGAGACGTGAACTGTTGCTGCATCCAAGTTTCACATGCCCTCTCCCCAACTTTGGCAGTCACAACAGATATTCATTTACCTCATCAACAACGGGGGCTGTCATAACACACACAGGCAAAGATGTTATATTCTGGGGTAAAGGTTGGAGCTGGGGAGAGGGAAGAAGGCCTTTCCATAATTGTTATTAATCGTGTCACTGGGGCTGGTCTAACAGCTTTATTTAAACTCCCAATGGAAAAGGAGACATGTGGCAGGCTGGGTTTTATTTTATTTTATTTTAAACACACACAGTTTCTCTTCTGAACAGAACAGCAGCAAATGGTCTAAGTTAGGGCATCATCTGAGCCTGGGCTGATGGGGGCTTAGACACCCAACCTGTTGCCAATGCCAGGGCGCAGAGACGAGCATACAAAACAAATAGTGGTTAGACCCAGGCTTTCCATTGTTTGGTGTCCTACAGCCTTCCCCAACCTCTGGCACCCTACAGCTTTGACCTACAGCTCTCATCTCCCTATTGGTGGCTAGGGCTGTTGGGAGTAATCGCCTGGCAAGAGCTGGAGGGCACCAGGTTGAATAAATCTAGTGCTGTCTCCCCTCAAAAGCTATGCCCATGAGGTGTATGGGGTGTTAGGGGAGGGGTAGTATCTCTGGTGCGGGACAAGTTGTGATCCTTCTGGGTTAGTTTGTCCATTTTTAATCCTCACTCTGCACTCACTTGTGGCTTCTAGAAGCTGTCAGTGATATCTGCCACACCCCGGGAAAGGCTTTGACTGGTTGGCTAAACCAGGTCTTCTCCTGCATGCCAAGACAGTCCCTGGAGGATTGAGTGGGCGTGACCAGTTGTGGGTCCAATGGTCAAGAAGGCAGTTTCTGCATGCGCTGTAGAGGGAAGTGAGGGGCAAATGGGGCTCATCAACCTGGGAAGGTAGCCCATCGAGGAGAAGGTGCACTGTCTCTCGAGACGGATGGATGCCAACTTGCCTGCACACTTGATTTTCAGCAAACCGAGTCGCCGAAGTCACTTGATGGGAGTTGGAGTCTGGCATCATCGGGGGGGGGCAGGGGGACACACTTGTTCCGCAATCCTGCTTTACAGGCTGCACCCGTAGTATGTTGCTGATGCTTCTTTCTCCAAAAGAAAGAAGAAAGAAAAGAAAAGAAAATCCCAACAGGAAGGGAGAGAAAGAATCCTTCCCTCTCCCTTCCTCCAGCTCTACTATAGATGGGAATGAAGGGCCATCTAAAGGTAGAAAAAAGCAAGACATTGCTGACACTGCTGCAAAACTTGCAGGACGGGGTCACTTTTTTATTTCTTCCCCATTCTCCATGGGGGAAGGTTTTGCTCCCACCATGAGTTCTACCATACAGTGCCATCCATGATGCCTTCTGCTGCCTCCAGCACAAAAAGGGGGGGGGGGAGGAAAAGGGAAAATAAATAAGCCACCACTCATTTTCTTCATGGAAAGCATAGAATAAAGGAGAAGCAGCTATTTTTTCTATTCCCATAAGTTTCTTGTGGTAGGAAGCAATATTGTCAGGGAATGTCACAATAGCCTTTTAACTGCGCTCTCCAGGTGGAACTTTCTTATACAAGTTTGACCATCAGTCTGCCTAGCTTAGTATTATCTATGCTGGCTAACAACAGCTCTCTGGGGTTTCAGGCAGGAAGCATCTCCCGGCTCTACCTGGAAATGCTGAGAACTGATCCTGGGACATTCTGCATGCAAAGCTCTGTTACAGAACTATGGCCTATCCTAAGGATGAGGTTTGGAGAAAGTCAGCAGAGGGCAACAAATATCCAGGGCAGTTAGAGTAAGCTGCCACACAGTGGGAACATAGCAAGTGAGCCTCTGGTTCATGCGCCAAACTTGGCCTGCTAGGCTTCCTCATTTGGCGCTGCTCACCTGCCCTACACACGATGTCACACACAATGTCAGAAGTGAGGCAGGTAAGGGATAGGCTTTCAAAGAAGCCAAAAACTAGCTTTTGATGGGGGGGGCACGCTACATTGAAACAGCTGCTAAAATGAAGGGGGGAATTGCAGTTTAGAAGCATCTTGCTCTATGTGTGGTGCTTAGAAGTTCCAACTTTGGGACTTCAAAGCACCAAATCACCAGGACAGCAGGTGATTGACAGGTGGCTCCATTCGCCTGTCCAATTTGGCACACGAGGCAGATCCTGATAAGGATCTGGCCTGTGGAGCCAAAAGGGTACCCTACTCCTGAAATAAACCATACATGGAAGTTCAATATCATAAACAGCCAATTGGACAAAGAGTTGCTGTGACACAGACATGATGCAGAGTAATCTGAAAGATTCATTTGCAAATATCATAGCAGAGATACACAGAAACAAAATTCACTCTCTGTAATTCAGTAGAAGGGTGGTGTTTAGGATCTTGACACTTCAGAAATGGCATAAGAAGATGATGCCTGATAAGCACGACAGTGAAAGGCATAGCTCCCTAAATTTCCCTAAAGTGAAAGCCAAAGAACATGCCAAGGTTGAGCTGAGGTCCATAGCTTCTCACAGGGACTGCGGTCAAGTGGCTCAGGATGTAGAAGGTCCTGGGTTCAATCCTTGGCTTCTTCTGTTAAAAGGCTCTCAGCAGAGTTGGAAAGACCCCCTGGAAAGATGCTGTCAGTTGAAATAGACCACAAGACGAATGTGGTACCCTCTAGATTGGTGCTTCTCAAACTTGGGTTTCCAGCTGTTGTTGGACTACCACCATCCCTAGCTAGCAGGACCAGTGTCAGGGATGATAGGACTTGTAGTCCAACAACAGCTGGGGATCCAGGCTTGAGAAACATTGCTCTAGATGTTGCTGGGACTATAACTCCCACCACCCCTGATCATCAGCCATGCTGGCTGGGGCTGGTTATAGTCCAGAAAATCTGGAGGTCACCAGGTTGGCTTTCCCCAGAACAGAAAATATTGAGACAGATCATCCAGTGCCATGCCATGTTCTATGGCATGTTCCTCTTTCCCATTTCATAGCTTCAAGTGCTTTCAATGTGTGGCTCCTATTGAATGCAGAGCCAGAGCTGATGCTGGAGACCATGCAACAATCCTGAAAACTTATTCAGCATTTCCACCCCTGCCAGTGTCCTTTATTTTAATCTAACGCCTCAACAAGCAGACTTCAACCCAGTGAACTCAGGATCCCACTAGTCCAAGACGAACAGTCCACCCATTGAGTATTGAATTTTCTGTTCTTTTGCTTGCTTCTTTGCCTTTTAAATTCGTGTGCTATTTAAATGAATTAACATATGCAAATAAAGATTGACAGAGCTCTCTTCCCCCCGCACACACACCCAGAAACCATTCCCCGGAAGAGAAAAAGGAAAGTATTGATGTGTCTTAATTACTCAAAAACTGTGTCTTCTATTTAAAGCCAAACTCATAAATAAAAGAATTAGCATATCATTCATTTTGTCATTTCTACTCTCTTCTAGGAATACACAGCTTTGTTTCCTTCAGGTTCATATAAGTTGTGCGTGTGTGTGTCACCTTTATTTTTTAAAAAGAATAAATATTCGCTTCATGGTTGCAAAATTTTGGATGGGGGAGAGGAGGGTGAAGGGAGGGCGTTTGCCTGAAAGAAAATATGGCTTTAATAGAAGTTTTACATCTGTGTGGTATTACGTGCATGTAAAACAGATGTAACCTAATTACATTTTCATTTAAATTGCTAAATAGCTACTTCAGGTTTTTTTTGGATTTTTTAAAAAGAAAAAGCTAACATAACATACAAACAACAGTTACTATAATAACAAGTGTACTTAGAACTAAATGGGATGGATCAAAGAGACATCAGACAAAATTTGAGCTGGTCTTTGAAAAAGATACAGTGACATAACAATGCTGTATTGATTTACTTAGTAATTTAACGTCTCTCTAGCTCAGCCAGAAGACACAGCTCAGTTTAGCAGAGACACATGGAGGTAAATCCGTTGAGTTTATATAAAGACTTCGAGTTGCATGAAGATTAGATGTACTCTACTGGAGATTATGTAGCAAAACCCCAAATTGGAAATTAGAATGCTAATGCAATACAATCAACATGATTACAGTTTGAATAATGTTACAAATCGGACAGCAGCTACAGCCTTGCTATTTCGTTTCTTTTTATGTCTCACGAGCAAATTCTAAGCATATTCTCCTGGCTCAGGTTATAGGAGGTCATCTGTTTGACTGTTGCTAGCATAACAGAGCTTTCTCTGCCATAAAAAAATAAAAATAAAATTGCCCCTTTTGACTAAGAGTAAAAAAAAAACTAGGGATGGGTGGCTCTGTCTCTCATGCTCACCATCTTAAGTTCAGGGCACCATATTTCTGCAGCAGTTTGCAAATTTATTTATTTATTAAAGTCCTTGCAAAATTTTCTCAGTATTTTAGTGCATCCTTCTCCTAATATAGACAGAATTGTGGAGTTAGAAGCATTAGGAAGTGGAATTCCTTTGTGAATGAGAGATATAACTTGTAGTCAGAGGGAATGATTTTACCCAGGAAGTATTTTATTTTATTTTAGTTCTTCCACCCCAAAAATCAACTTTAAGGTGTCCAGCACAAAGGCTTCCATATCTATTTGCCTGTAATTCTGTAGGTTTTATTCACTCTGACGAGGCTACCACGCCTGAAAATTTCATCCAATTCTGTCAAAAGGGGGGATCCTCTTTTTCATTTCTCAGTATTTGTCCACCCTCTCCCCTCAAGAACCCTTCCAACCATGTCCTAAACTATGCCTTAATTCCCATTTCCCCCCATCCCCATTTGAGACTCAGGAGTGAATGTGGCAATGGACCTGATGAAGATCCAGAGTCATCAGGAGAAAGCCCAAGTAATGACCCAGTAGAGGACCCGGTAGAAGAGGTCCTGGTAGTGATTATGTAAGTCACCTCTTTGCCAGGCATATAACTCCTATTTCAGCTTCTTAATCTCCAGGTGTTCCTGGATCAGTTTTAGATGCGACTTTAATGCCAGGGAGGAGTCATGGACACTTGAACCCATCATTCAGCTTTACCTTTTGCAGCTATCTTGTGTCTTCTTTCACACATAGAGACTTTGTAACTTAGTGCATATATGAAAACGTGAGAAAGGGGTGGGGTGGCAGGAAAACTTTCAGGTGAGAAGGTGGACAGCATACCACTTCAAGGCGGAAGCAGAATTCAGAGTGAAGTTGGGTTCAGTTTGGTAGCAACTCCAAAATTAACAACTGGGGGAGCTCACTTCCATCATTTTAGTTTGCAAAGTATTTCTTCATCCTGAGCTTTGGTGGTCAAGCAGTCCAAACTTCAACATCAAGAACCGTGAGACACCAATGAGCTTTCATGGGTTGACTGACGGCACAGCCTTGCCTCTGCTCGTCCTGACCAAATTATCTTTATTAAAAGAAACACAAGTTAACTTGTCTGGGAGATGCTATTCCGGTGGTCCCTCCCGTGTGGTTCCAGATAGAATATCGTCTTTTGAAAACTTCCATCTTTAATACGAAGAAGTCTCCTGCATCACTATTTATAGAACCAGAACTCTTGTGATCTCTTGAAACAAAAAAGGAGCTGTGTGTGGGTGTGCGTGGGTCCCCCACCCCCAAATTGGCAAAAGCAACAGAGGCGTTACTTTATCATGAAAGGCTCACTGTTTGCAGTGATATACATTAAAACACCGACACTTCTGAAAGATGAACAAATCCTCTGACCCTGTTTTGAAGTGCCAACACACTCCAGTGTTTGCATCTTAAAATATTTATTCCCTTCATAAAATATCTATGTGCTGATCTCAGTCCCTCAGCAGTAAATATTCTTATTTTTCACATTAGCAGAAGCCCCAAAGAAACTTGAGCCTGCAATCAGAAAAAACAACAAATTTGTGGGGGGTTTTGTAAAAAAAGAATGGTGGTTCCTATTTAAAATATTACTGTTTTATTACCAGTTGCTGTCTTCAGATTGAGAAGATTATTTGCTACCATATAAATGCAAACCGTTTGCTTGAGGAAAATAAGAGCCTGCTGGATCAGGCCCATCACCCATTTAGTCCAGCATCCTGTTCTCACAGAGGTCACCAAGATACCTACGGGAAACCCACAACCAGGACCTGAGCATAAAAGCACTCTCCTCTCCTGTGGTTTCCAGCAGCTGGCATTCAGAAGCATTACTGCCTCTGATCATAGATGCTGAGCACAGCCATTGTAGCTAGTAGCCATGGATAGCCCATTTATCCATGAATTTGTCTAATCCTCTTTTAAGGCCCTCCAAGTTGGTGGCTATCTTTGCCTCCTGTGGGAGTGAGTTCCATAGTTTGACCATGTGCTGCATGAATATGTACGTTGCTTCCTCTGTCCTGAAGGCTCAGGCAGTCTCAGCCTTTGCTGGGGCAAGTTGCTCATTCACTTGGTTCCAACAGGCCTTCCTAGCTGGATAAATGGGTCTTTGCCACAAGTGCCTATTTTGCATTGTTTTAGCCTTGTTTTAAATGCATCGCCTGGTTCAGAACATGAGACAGGCTCACATTTGCAGCAACTATATTTACAGTAAACCATGAGTTCCATTCCAAAACCTTTTGATATTTCAAATTGCTACAAAGACAAGTGAGGTTGCTAAACAATGAGCCTCCATCAACAGTCTTTCACCTATCATATTTCTTTACCTAGTTCTTTTTAAAGAGGCTGCAATCTGCTCATCCCCGGAGTAAGGTGAAGTCTCCTCCTTTTTCAGATAGCATTTGTGAAACTGGTTGCACTAGCTGTAAGAGTCCTAGAAAGGCACCATATGACGATTTCACTTGCAGGAACTCTGTACCTGGGACAGGGAGCCTGTGGCCCTTCAGAATGCTGTTGGTCTCAAACTCCCAACAGCACCCAGCAGCATGGCCAGCCGGGAAGTCCAACAGCAGCAGGATGCTCTGTTCCTCTCACTGTAACATACCTCAATGGTTTGGGCAAGTAACCCTAAAAGTGAGAATTAAAGACACAATACAGTGGTACCTCGGGTTAAGTACTTAATTCATTCCGGAGGTCCGTACTTAACCTGAAACTGTTCTTAACCTGAAGCACCACTTTAGCTAATGGGGCCTCCTGCTGCTGCCGTGCCGCCGGAGCACAATTTCTGTTCTCATCCTGAAGCAAAGTACTTAACCCAAGGTACTATTTCTGGTTTAGCGGAGTCTGTAACCTGAAGCGTATGTAACCCGAGGTACCATTGTAACTACTTTTAACATGCAGCTTCTATGTTCCCCTTTAAAATGGCACCCTGTCCATTTTAAACCATATAATACTGGTTTAGAGTTAATAGCAAAAAACATGTAATGGTTGGGAGTTACTCATGCGTAAACCTTCCCGTTTGGAAGCTTGGCTGCATAGGTTAAACCGTCTTGACTGCACAGCCCATCTCAGCGTGGCTGCCTCAGCCGCTAGCAGAATCTGTCTGTGGGCGTTTCTTAAACCTTTGCCAGCATAAAAGCTGTTTGACACCCAATCGTCTCCGCCTCTCATTGCGCGGAAGTCTCCTGCGCAAGGAGGGAGTGGGTAGTGGAGGACCAGTGCTCTCCTCACTGACTTCCAAGGAAGAATCCCGGAGCCCTGCACCCTCTTCTCCCATTTGCTCTCCTGGATCCTTGGTGTTACGCTGATTTCCTTCCCCCTCTATCAAGCTATGTCTCCCCCTTGTGCTGGTACCTTCCCCTGCAGAATCGGAGAGCCTCTCCTTCTCCTGTTGCTCTGATGTCAGTTCCCTGACAACACATTTCGAACCAGCAATTGGAATACACTTTGCCCTGAGAGCAGCCCAGGTATCAACATTGTCAGGACTTAGTTTCCAAAGGCCTGTCTGAACAGGAAGGTCTTCACCTGCCAGTACAAAGATAACAAGGAGGGAGCCAGTCAATCCTCTCTTGGGAGGGAATTCCACTCCAGTATAGTTTCCCCCCTCCGCTTGCTGAGTTAATGCACTGTGCACACTGACTACCACACACACTTCACAATTTGTGCCTCTGGACATAAGCCCCACTTTTAAGCCTGCACTGTTCCAACCCTCTATGTGACCACCAAGTCACCCATCTGCATGAAAGGTTTTGATTTCCTCATCCACGGGATCTTGGGGAAAGAAGTGGACACTCATTATCCACACTAGGCTTGGAGATCCTGAAGGCTACAGAACAGCCTCAGGGTAAACAACTGAGCTTCCATTAAGCCCGGACTGTACCGCTGGCTGATTTCCTCTAGCAATAATATCCAGGGTCACACGTGCAGAGAATTCAGAGCTGAACACTGCTGGAAGAATCCCGACCAAACACCACAGCTGCATCTCCCCATACTGTTTAGTATGATGTTTTGAAAAAGAATAGCCACCTCTCTATTCAACACGAGTACCGAGCATTAGGGAAACATTCCGCCCCCCCCCCAATAAAATAAAATAATACTTTGGTTACTATGGCTATACTAGGGAATTCCTGGGGGGGGGACATTTTTCTCAGTTACTCAATCTGATTTTTTATATATATAAAACCAAAGATGTGTATATTGGGGGGGGGGTGAAATATTTGCTTGTGCTGTGAAATACTAAATATCATGCACCCTCTGGGCATTAGTATAAAGGATTCAAATTAAAAGAAACAGCTTGACAAGCGGGACCTGGGGGGAAAGGTAGCAATGTGGGGTGCTTCTCTCCATGATCTCAGATGCTCCATTTTCTCCCCCACTCTCATTTTCATCCCCACCCGCTTCAACAGTCAGCATTACTTGAGTACTGATACCCTGGGGCATTTGGGGGTCCTTTCCCCCACCCCAAATAAATTAATCTACTACTTATACCCTACTAATATCTACCTCTTACGTACATAATGTTTTGCTTGGGCTACATAGAGACTGTCGCTCAGAGCCTTGCGTATGTGAAAGATCAGACAAACCTGGTACCCAAAATAATTAATTTGTAGCTGCAACAATTTAAATGGCTTGGGTAGCTTTGTTACCCCTGCAGCAGCAGCAGCCTGCTTGCAAGAACTGGGATCCTCCTTCAGTCACTAGTGGGCAAAGTTGCCATCTCATGATACAGAATCTGAGATGGAACAGCAGTGCAGAAACTGCGTCCAGCTGTCTAGGACTAAGAACATAAGCCCTGCTGGATCACATGAAAGGTCCATCTAGTCCAGCATCCTGTTTTCTACAGTAGCCAGCCAGATGCCTCTGGAAAGGACAGAAGAAGGGAAGGCCTTTCCCTGGCATCTCCAGTGCAGAAAAAGAAGAAGTCTCAGATAGAAGTGGTAGGAAAGCCTGAGAGACCCCGAATTGCTGATACCAGTCATAGAACAGGGCTAGATAGGGCACTACAAAAGTAGCTTTATGTGCACTCAAGAGGAAAGGTTGCAGCGTTTAGGAATTTTCAGTTTCAAGAAAAGGCAACTAAGAGCTGATGTGACAGAAGTTGGCAAAATCATGTGTGGGTTAAGTGGATAAAGGAAAAGTTTTCCTCCCTCTCTCTTAACACTAGAACTCCTGGACATCCAATGAAGCAGAACACGGTAAGATTCAGGACAGATAAAAGACAGGATTTCTTCATGCAGGGCAGTGATGGCCACCAACTTGGATGGCTTTAAGAATAGACAAATTCACAGAGGATAAAGCTATCAATGGCTACCTGTCATGATGGCTTCTTCTGAAGAGCATTTGTTGGAAACCAACAACATTTACATCCATTGCTCTGCTCGCTTTTGCCTTTGGTCCCAGCCACCAGTGGTGTGTAAACTTCAGAAGATTGGCCAGAAGGGAATGTGGCCTCTTAGGTTGAACAGGGTTTCCCATCCCTGATCCACAGGGTTTCAGCTTTGAGTTCTATGGTGATTGACACTGGAAGCTGCTGGTTAGACTCACAGCACTGTCTACTTACGCAGAGTCTCAGGCACGTCTTTCTATTGCCTCTTCTCTGCCCCTTTAAACTGGAGATACTGCAGATTGGATGTGAATCCTTCCGCATGCAAAACCTATGCTCTGCTATTGAGCTGTGGTCTCTCTCTGCTGAATCTTGCGGATACATTTTAAAATGATGACTTTTCCAATAATACTTTTGCAATCTGATTCGGAAGAAATAATGTGCAGGGTCGGGATGGGAGGGGGCAGAGAGAAGATATAAAAGGAAGTGTGGGTAGCAAACATAATTCCTTCTGGGACCATGAAAAGTTTTATAAGAATAGCCTTGTGGGGCGTGGGGGGAGCCCTGGACATTTTGACTATAAATTAATTGAAGCCATTGGACCTCTACCTGCATAAAATCATTACGTTGAACAATTAAAGCTTTCGCAAATGTTAATGACCTAAATTTAAAGATGTGTCCTCCCCTATTAAACTGAAACAACACCTCATGCTGTTTAATCAATACTGACAGGATGGGAGCATTAAAATAACGTGGCACTTCAAGGCTGGCACAAACAGCTACTGCGGAAAGAGATCTGGGGGGTGGTTTTTCTTTAAGTATTGAGACTCAACTCTCTGCTCTGCTTACTGGGTGACAGAAACAGCAGTGAGAGTAGATTTTTAAGAAAGCAAAGCACTGTCGCATGTGTATGCAGCTTGAGGAGGCTTATTTCATCATGCTGGCTTGGACTGGCATCTACACTAAATAACAACACTATATTAAAACTCCGAACTCACAACTCCCAAGAAGCCTCAGAGTGACATTTAAAATAATCCAGTTATCACCATTCAGTACATGAGCAGAAAATGTCAGTGACAAACCCAGAGCACTCAGAAGTGCCAGGTAGCCATCGCCTTTGAAAATGAGCTTGCAGCATAATGTCAGCAGGGATCCATCCACTACCCTAGGGCTACATTTTACCCTTAAGCGAGTTTGGCTATTTTTACACAATTAGGGAATGTGCTCATAAGGACAAGTGGCTTCATCCGTATGAACAACCCCTCCTTTCCCAACAACAACAAAAGATGTTTGAGCTTAGGATATGAAGAGGTCACCTGCTTTGATCCTCACGAGCTCCCAGTTCACTTCAAAGGAAGGACTGGTGGAATGGATCACATTTGCTCAGGTGAGCTGAAGCTGCTGCTTTGTTCTATCACTAAAATTATGCCATTTTAATTATTCTTATTGTTTATAAGGTGTTCTGTATATATTGGTACAAACTGCATTGGCATCTTATGATTTGGCAGTATATAAATATTGTGATGAAACAAATAAACAACGTGCATTGCTCAGGCCTGACACACCATCACAGCCACAGTGGGAGGGCGAGGCAACACCACCAACAGAAAAGGCGGGGTAAATACCTTTTATATCACTCACCCCACCCACCCACTACACAGTGCTTCTAACAAGCATCAGGATTATAAGCACCAAAAACCATCTCCCCTAGGGATAGTGGAGGTTCTGAGCATGCATGTGGAGGAATTTTGGGGGCAGGAGGGTAAATAAGCTGAAACATAATCCTGATGGAGAATTCCACTGATCTGGATGGAGGGAGACAACTGGCTTCTGGAGGGGGCTACACCCCCCCCCCAGAAGAGACAAGTATACAATTTGGTATGTGTGAAATATGCAGAGTTGCAGATAGCACCGGTGGCCATGACTACCTCAGTGGTGCTTGTTCTGGTTACATCCTGACTACATTACTGTAATGTGGAGCTGCCTTTTCTTTTCTTTTTTTAACTGTTTGGAAACTTCAGCTGGTACAGAGTGCAGCAGCGAGGAGATTCATAGGAGCTAAGCCATCAGAGCATATTGCACTCATTCTACCCCACTGACACTGACTGCCTATTTGTCTCCTGCTCCAATTTACAGTGCTGATACTGGCCTTTAAATGCCTAAATGGTTTGAGAGCACCTAAAGGGCCACTTGCACATCCATGAGCCTGCCTGAGCTCTACAATTGGCCTCAGGGTCCCTACTCTGCTGGCAAAGACACGGTGCATGGATCCTGAAATGCAGGACTGCACAGAGTATTTAATACTTACACTGTGTGTAAGCATTAAGATCCTCATCTTAATTTTCCATGAATTTTGTAAGAGCAACTTAAATTTTCCATGAATTTTGGAGTATGAATGAGATCTGTAAGAGCATTTAATCTTAAACTGAAGAGTTGCTGTGGGGGTGGGGTGGGGGGGGGTTGTTGCACATGAAGCCACAATGTACAAAGTTTCCTGTGTCCGGCAAATCCATTCAAAGAACCAGAATAATTTATCCCTAAAATTGCGCAAGTCTCTGTCTCTCTGAATATATAGTGCAGAGGATCGATCTAGATCCAAAAAGATATATTGTTGAGACTGAAAGAACCTTTGGTCCAAGACAAAGGACAAAGGCTTTATTTTAATTAGCCAAATTTATCCTGGGGAAAAAGAACATCAGGTATATAACACAGAAGAGTCTTTTAATATAAAAAGGACAGATGGCAACATCACTCCTGGGACTTGCTTTGACTGCCCTAAGAAGAAGAAAAAGCCCATAGTTTTAAAAGGCTTTGAGAATTCCCGAAGGATTGTACATCTAGATACAAGAAAGCTTGAACAGAACAGATCACAGTCCATTTCAGCAATGTTTTTCTGCTCTTCAGGAAGTGGCCAATGAGTGCCATTTCATTAAAGCCTGAAACTTTTGGCATACCAGGATGATATCTGTCAGTGGAGGAAGGGGCTGACAATGCAGAAATTTGGGGAGGGCATGGATGGAGGTCCACATTGGTGTATGCCCAGATGCATGCAGGCATCTACCCATTAAGTATTTGTCGACAAAAGTGAATGGAGACGGTTTGTGTGCTGATCCACAGGATCCAGTCAAACGGGCAATCCTTTTTTAAAACATTATTTTTATTAATTTTTACAATAACAAAGCATCACATTAAAAAGAAAAACCATACATCAAAGCCTTAAATAATTATATATAAAATCCACATTTACTCCATAACCTGGGACTACAAGTTCCCTGACTCCCCCTCCCCACGGTTCCCTTGTTTTCTGTTATTCATACATGACCATCCATTATTTACCTCCCTTTACATTCCAATTTTGTACTTGGTAACCCTTGAACATGTTAAAGCCATGTGTGCATTTAATACACACGACTCTCAAGATTGGTTTTCTTGTGCTAACTGGAATCAAATTGCAAGGTTGCATAATTCATAAACACTGGATAGAGAAACCCCAAATGCACACAAGAAAACACAGAAATCTGCGTTATACCAAGTCAGACTATTGGTCCATCTACCTTAGTATTGTCAACACTGACTGACAGCAGCTCTTCATGGTTTCAGGCAAGGAACGTTCTTTGTCTTTCTTGAAGATGCTGTGCATTGAACCTTGGA
This sequence comes from Podarcis bocagei, assembly GCF_964188305.1. NCBI lineage: Eukaryota > Metazoa > Chordata > Lepidosauria > Squamata > Lacertidae > Podarcis > Podarcis bocagei. The sequence goes on along the minus strand of NC_138132.1, from coordinate 55,052,844 downwards.
CCTTCTGCCTGCAAAGCAGAGCTACAGAAACCCTCTTTCTAAAGTGTGGGGTTTTTTTTAATTTAAAAAAAAGATGAAGTTTTGAGAAAATAAATGTGCAATGTGTTTTGCAACACACATCATTCAGATTCATGCTCTCAACTTCATGGGGTTAAGGTTAGAGGATGCTGAATGGATCTTCTGTACTCAAGAAGCTACCTAGTGGGCCCACGGCTGAGCTGGGAGGTACAGATCCAGGCTTCTTAGGCTCAGACACCACAGTGGCTCTCAAACAGTCTTTGCTCAGGGGCAGAGAATCTGGTCTGCATGCTGGAGGGTCCAGGTACAATCCCCAGCATCTCCAGGTAGGGCTGAGAGAGAACCCAGTGTGAAATCCTAGAGAGCTGTTGTCAGTCAAAGGGAAATGAGTCAGGTGGACCAATGGTTTGACTCTGTGTAAAGGAACTTCCTATGCTCAAGTTCTTCAGCCGTCTCTAATGTAGTTTACAGTGCTCCATTCATGGCATTTTGTTTTGAATGCTGTGCTAACCCTAAATTATTAAATTGTCCACCCCCATCGCTAATTTTATATACACAGATTATAAAGTATGGCGGCGCATGCGCACCCATCAAGATATGATTTGCACCCTTTTCTAAATTAATCCAATTATTCAAATGTCAGTTAAAACTGTCAGAAAGCCAGTCCTTGGGCTGGACCAAAACTGTTAAAAATTAAAACTGTTTTACTTCGTTTAGTCTCTCTGCCTTCTTAATGTAAAACCCATAGTCTTGACAAAAAGATGTGGGATTTGACACCCAGTGCAACACAACCCTGCTTCTGTCATACATGCATAATTCACTTTGGAAATGTGTGCTCGCTTTTAAAATATTACTAAAATATACATGTAACATATGCTAATCTGGCCTCTTTGGCCCGCCGGCGAGAGCCAATAGGTTAGATGTAAACTTTGCCAAGTGCATATACTGTACATAAAGGGATTATAAATGAAAGGGAAGAGAGCGCTTGTCCCTAGCTCTCTGTCTTCAGCTCCGGCCAAACTGACAGCCCCAAATCCCTGCAACATCTAACATGCCCTTCCTGTGGCGAAGACAGCCTGTTCTCTGAGTCTTAATTACATCCCAGCTGACTGCCCAGCCTTGCCAGAACCGCGCAACAAACGACGTACCTTCGCTGGCAATATGGTCTGCTAAACAGGCTCCCAGTCACACAGAAATAAAACTTTCAACAATGAGGAGGAAGAAGGGGACACACCAGAGAGGGAGGGAGAGGGAGGGAGAGGGCAGGCAGCTATCAAGAGGATGTGAGAGGAAAGAAGAAGGGGGTTGTTGTTGTTTTTTTGGGGGGAGAGAAGCTTTTTCCCAGAATCCTCCAGGACTGGCAAGTGGCAGAATGCGAGTCAAGAAGGCAATCCCTCGCTCGCTACAGAGGCCTCTTGCGCCAAGGACTGCTGTTCTTCAAGATGGGCCGCTGTTACGAAGACTCGGTAGATTAATGATTGTTAAGGAAGGCTAACCAACCCCACACTGCTTAGGCCATTATAATTACAGGAGAACAGCAGGCCACATTCTGCAATGGCAAATGGTATCATATGTTTCCCTGGCTGGTTTGCAAAAGAAGCTTCCTTTATGCAGGCACTTCAAGGTTTAAAGCTTTCCCTTCTCTTTTAAAGGAGAGGGAGACCTTAAAAAGAAGAATATAATGAAAGGATTAGAGCAACACTTTATTCTTTCAAAAAACTGCTTTCAGGCCAAGGTTTAATATTTGGAAGCTTTCTCGACAACTATTTAACCTCAACAATGGCTGTGCTCCTAAATGTATTTAAGAGGCAGGACAACACACTTCCTCCCCAATTCTAGCCTTATTATGAAAGTGTTACATGAAAGGCATTGGGTAGTAGCCAATGCTCCTCCTACTCAGAGTAGACTCATTGAAGTTAATGGACATTAATAACCTATTAATTCTACTCCATGTAGACCTTTGTTTGATACAGTCCATTGATATCTTTTAAATGTTGCACTATTTGTGGATCTGTGAAACGAAGTGTCTTTAAACAAATAAAAATATAGCTCTGAACGTCAAAGAGGGTTACTTCTTACTAAATTCACAGAGCCAGTAGCACTACAGAGATGTTTAATTTCTTGTATTGCATCTTTGCAAACTGGTTAGAGACTACTGTAGTCTATAAATTGTGTAAATAGATAGAAATAATCTCTCTCCATGTGCACTTCATGTCCTCCTCAGATCTGCTCCAGGTGGTTGAAGGAAACCCCAGAACAGATTTATTGAGGGGGGGGGGGGGGTCCATTGTGCAAGCAGAAATTCTTGCACAAATGGAACAAGCACTACTTTGGACACATGAAATTTCTGAATGGTTTAACAAATAATTCTTCTTCAAGGGGAACTCTCAGAATTGTAGCTCTGTAAGGGGAAGAGTGGTCTCCTAACAACTCTCAGCACCCTTTACAAACTACAGCTGGGATGGCTCAGTTGGTTGAGCATGAGAGTCTTAATCTGAGGGTCATGGGTTCGAGCCCCACATTGGGCAAAAGATTCCTGCATTGCAGGGGGCTGGACTAGATGACCCTCATGGTCCCTTCCAACTCTAGAATTCTATGAATCTACAGCTCCCAGAAGTCTTAGGGGGAGGCCATTGCTGCTGACCCTTCTTCTTCTTTAACAGGGAGAAATGTAAAGTATTACACTTGGGCAAAAAAAATGAGAGGCACAAATACAAGATGGGTGACACCTGGCTTGAGAGCAGTACGTGTGAAAAGGATCTAGGAGTCTTGGTTGACCACAAACTTGACATGAGCCAACAGTGTGACGCGGCAGCTAAAAAAGCCAATGCAATTCTGGGCTGCATCAACAGGAGTATAGCATCTAGATCAAGGGAAGTAATAGTGCCACTGTATTCTGCTCTGGTCAGACCTCACCTGGAGTACTGTGTCCAGTTCTGGGCACCACAGTTCAAGAAGGACACTGACAAACTGGAACATGTCCAGAGGAGGGCAACCAAAATGGTCAAAGGCCTGGAAACGATGCCTTATGAGGAACGGCTAAGGGAGCTGGGCATGTTTAGCCTGGAGAAGAGGAGGTTAAGGGGCGATATGATAGCCATGTTCAAATATATAAAAGGATGTCACATAGAGGAGGGAGAAAGGTTGTTTTCTGCTGCTCCAGAGAAGCAGACACGGAGCAATGGATCCAAACTACAAGAAAGAAGATTCCACCTAAACATTAGGAAGAACTTCCTGACAGTAAGAGCTGTTCGACAGTGGAATTTGCTGCCAAGGAGTGTGGTGGAGTCTCCTTCTTTGGAGGTCTTTAAGCAGAGGCTTGACAACCATATGTCAGGAGTGCTCTGATGGTGTTTCCTGCTTGGCAGGGGGTTGGACTCGATGGCCCTTGTGGTCTCTTCCAACTCTATTCTTCTTCTTCTTCTTCTTCTTCTTCTTCTTCTTCTTCTTCTTCTTCTTCTTCTTCTTGTTTTAAATCTTATCTTTATGTTTTTGTACCCTTTTTGTCAGGGAACTGACATCGGAGCTAGAGGCGGAGGGAAGGTTCTCAAGTGATGCTGGAGAGGGACCCAGCAGGGAGAGAGGTAGCTCATCAGTGGGCGAAGGAAATCCGCGCAACACCAGGGATAAAGGGGGGCAGATGGGGGAATCGGCGAGAGGGCTCCAGGACTCATCACTGGACACCAGCGGGGAGAGCACGGGTCCTCCGCTACCCACACCCTCCCTGCGCAGAAGACTTCCGCGCAGGGAGAGTAGGAGGAGACTTGGCGTCAAACAGCTTTTATGCTGGAAAAGGTTTAAGAAACGCCCACTGATGGATTCTGCTAGCGACTGAGGCAGCCACGAAGTGAAGGGCTGTCCAGACAGAAAAGGTTTAACAAGGCAACACAGCCAGGAGTGGCGGCAACTTATGCACGAGCAACCCCTATATTCATTACAATTTTAAAAACAAACTTCTACCTGTTTATAGTACTTTAGTAAATCACATTGAGATGCATGTGAAAGGCTATTCATAAATTAATCAACCCAATATATAAATTGCACACTGAAAATTTGTGCTGTTAATGGAAGTTGGGACTCAAGCTCCAGCCAGAATTTCATGAGGCTCTTCAAAAGATGAAATGACAATAGCATAAGGTGGGACCAGTTTATCTGCTCAGGAATGAGTACATATCTTTTCTGCAGGAGGGGGGTTTAAAAATGTCAGTTGTTCTACTGTTTGCCTTCTCTGGAGAACTCCAGGTTTCTTGGACTTGGGGATGGCGGAATCAAATACAGGAAGCTAATTCTGTATTTAGTTCGGATGTGTTATTGTTGGAGCCAACACACAGGAAAGCGAACTATTTCCCCTGTGGATTTTGGCAGGATATTGTTCCCGCATTGCGTTGGCAAGGAAATGTTTCCTCCTGGGCTGGACATCAGATGTGGCACCCCTAGTGGAGTTGCTGCTTGGCTTTTACGTGCCTAGCGAGGAAGTGAGGAATTGGAAGGAGGAAAAATGTGAGTAGTGTGGCAGAAGGACACCAGTCCCTGCCTGTGGATTGTCTGCAGTGAGAGGGCCTTCAGGTGCTTTCATTGTCTTCTAGAATCTCGGAGCTCCAGTTATGCAAGACAAAAACAGCATTTGTTCTGAGACATGCCTATTGGACATAGACAAATGTGACACTACGCAAATGGTTTGGGTCTGATAAATAGCACTTTCGCTGGGGAATTTTAATTTTTAAAATACCAGAACATAGGGACACGGGAAGCAGTATTATACTGAGTTAGACCATTGGTCCAGCTTTCTCAGTACTGCCTGCACTAGCAGTGGCTTTCCAGGGTTTCGGATGGACACCCCCCCAACCCTATCTAGAGATGTTGCAGGACTGAACCCGGGAGCTTCTGCTTGCAAAACAGATGTGGGCTTTCCCAATTACTTCCTTGTCATTGGCTGCAATGGACAGGGAGATGGTCCAAGAAAAAAGAGAAAAAGGTGTTTATTCCACACACAGCCTAGTTAACCAAAGGAGCTCAATGCTGTTGGAAGCACCATCCGGGGAGTCACCCAGGACTGTAGATTAAAATATGCTGCTGTCCTAAGCAGAAAAATAAAGATGGGGAACCAGTGGACCTATAAATGTTGTTGGACTCCAACTCCCATAAGCCCCGGGCAGCACATACAATAGTCAGGGATGATGGGAGCTGCAGTCCAACAGCACCCCGAGGGCCACAAGCTCTCCATTCCTGCAATGAAGGGTTTCTAGGTACTGGAGTGATTCTGCCTACCCACGCTGACCACGGTGTAGTCACTGCTACTGAGGGTGGTAGTTTGCTTGGGCAAATCTGGCCTTCCTAGCTCTTGGTGTGTTTTGACTTCCTGACTTGATCCTTAGCCCTCTGAGATGTGACCAGAGAGCATAATTCCATTAAAGTGAATGTCAGTTTATCAAGAAAGTGCACCAAAGCTTCTTGTGATGGGAGTTACCACTGTGACTGGTAGAGCAGATATCAGAGGGGAGAAAAGTAGGATTTGCCAGCACAAGTGGCTAGTGGAGGCAGAACCAATGATAGGAAGAAACCTAATTCTGGTTTTGTCCCCATCTTCCTCCCTGCTGAATTCTAGAAGGGCAACACTAAGAGGACTAAAAAGGAGGAGGCTGGTTGTATGTAAGAAGGTAGGTAGATGGGGACTGGCTGAGGACAGACAGAGTTGGTGGGGCAGTGTCACACATGCCCAAATAAACCAGCCTCCACATAGTTCAACAACATCTGAAGGGCCACAGGATCCCTGTCCCTGGTTCAGAAGTCATAGTAGTAGCAACTCTATTCATCCTCCATGAAGGAAATATATCATGCTCTTACTGTATATTTGGAGTGGGGGGGGGGAGGGAGAGAAATATTTCATCACGGGTCTAATCATGCACAGAAGTACAATCTCAAAAGAAGCGTGAGATGGATGCTGTGTTCAACAGGCACTCATAAATCAAACTGAAGAATGTTAATACCTGTTGCAATTTTCCCCAATTTATTATAGGAAATAACAAACATAGGAAGCGATTAGAATGAAGGTGGTGGGTAGGTGGGAGGGAGGGAAGATATGAGTTCAGGTGGTGCAGCGTTAGTTCAACATGCAGGATCAAATGTCAGCGCACATTAACAAATTTCCATTCATTTTTATCCACAGCAATGGAGACACGCCGCAACCGGCTTTAATAGTTTGGAATGTCAGTCAGTTAAATGACTTTGTAAAGGCACTCGAGTGCAGGCAGACAGCGACAGTTTAATTAGGCAGTTTTGCTATAATTCTATCTGGGAGCTGAAGGCAGCAGACTAGGAACAAGTGTAAAACTCTGCTCAGTCCCAAGTAAGAAAAGCGGGGAAAGGGAGAGAGAAGATACTTTTGATGGCAGGTCCTTTCATTTACTCTGGCGTCAGGTTGGCTACAGGTGAACGGGAGCAATGTAACCGCTACAAGAAGAAGAAAGGTGAGGTTAAGAGACCAATCACTTGTCTTATATTGATTTCGGGACACTATGTCCCAGATATTTTTCCAAGATAGAATGACAGCTCTCGAGCCAGGCTTCATGCTGGGAAGAGATGAAATTGACGAGGGCAGTGGGGACCAGCGCTCAGCAGAGGTTGGTCCATTAGGGCCCCCACCAACCTCAGTCAGCCCCCACCTGCCTGCCTGCCTTCCTATTTATGACCAGTTCAGGGGTTGGCACTGCCTCCTCCTCCCCTTAAGCGTCAGTGTTGCCCTTGTAGAAAACAGCAGGGCAGATGGGCACAGACTAGAATTGTTCCTTTCCCAGAGCTACAATTCCCAGAGTGGTTTTGACAGGGAACTCTGGGAACTGTAGCTCTGGGAGGGGAATAGGGGTCTGCTTGTTGTTGTTGTTGTTTAGTCATGTCCGACTCTTCGTGACCCCATGGACCAGAGCACGCCAGGCACTCCTGTCTTCCAATGCCTACCGCAGTTTGGTCAAACTCATGCTGGTAGCTTCAAGAACACTATCCAACCATCTTGTCCTCTGTCGTCCCCTTTTCCTTGTGCCCTCCATCTTTCCCAACATCAGGGTCTTTTCCAGGGAGACTTCTCTTCTCATGAGGTGGCCAAAGTATTGGAGCCTCAGCTTCACTATCTGTCCTTCCAGTGAACACTCAGGGCTGATTTCCTTAAGAATGGATAGGTTTGATCTTCTTGCAGTCCATGGGACTCTCAAGAGTCTCCTCCAGCACCATAATTCAAAAGCATCAATTCTTCGGGGTCTGCTAACAATTCTCAATACCCTTAAGAACCTACAGTTCCCAGGGTTCTTAGGGGGAAGCCAAGACTGTCTAAAGTGATATCATAGTGCTTTAAAGGCATGGTGTGGATGTGGCCTAGCTGGTTCTGCCTATCACTGGGTCTGGCTCCACATACTGTTTGGTCTCCCTGCTTTCTGCTCTATCCATCCCAATGGGCACCAGACACCATTCACTGCATTTGTATTATTACACTTCATTTAATAAATATATTACACTTGGGTTTAAAGGGGGGGAAACATAGATGTAGAAGAAGCTAAAAATATTTACCATGCTAGGAAAAAAAGTGAAGGGTTGGAAGCAGCACTTAATCAGCCTATTTGTTGTCACTGCCACAAATCCTGTGAGTTAAGAGGTCAGAATCAAGTGCAATTGGTCCTTAAAAAAATATATCTCAGGTAACCCCACATCTCTGGTAATTGAACCCATTCTGCCCAGTCAGAGGTCCTGTCAACTCATATTCAGTGTCGGTCATTACTGAGAAATGTTTCATGACATGTTACACTGAGAGGAGCACTGCAGCACGACTCAAAAGATTCCCCTGGCACCAGAGGTAGAAGACAATGGAAGCTCTTTTCAAGATTGGCGATGTTTAACTTCTCTCTTTTTAACTTGCTGGTGCTCTGATTAGCCGCCAAAGTATTTAGAACCTCATAAATGGCAGAGGTTTTTTTAAAAAAAAATACAAAAACAAAAATAGGAAAGCTCTAAAGGCACCAGCAGACAAACCACTCTAGTTTTACATATCTAACATAAAATAACCTATTCTCTAGGACTTTCATCCTAGCTTTTTAATGGATGATTTGGGGCATCCAACCAAATGAAAGACAAGCAACCATTTAAAATAATGTAAAGCTTTGTTACAAAGAGTTTAAACCCTCATATACCTTTCAAACAAAATTCTAGTGGGATAAATACATGGCTAAACAAGATATGAGACAAAGCGCATCACTATTAACGTCACCCATTTTTTGGCACAGGTTTAGCCACCTCTTAGGATATTGCCACAAACTCAGCATGAAGGGTTTTTTGGATGTAGAGGTGGGAATTCTTCGTTGACCTTTTGATACCAGACACGATTTTGAATCAAGATGGCAGACTGGCTTTTGCGTGGCTAGAATGTAGCACACTGTGCAGAGCCAAGAGTGACACCCCTTGTCTGTCTATTTTGCCTCTGGCCCTACCAACCAATGGCCCCTGAAAGGTTTCCACATGAAGAAATGTAGCTCTTTGACTGGAAAAGGCTCCTCTTCCATAGAGTAGGAAAAACTGCAGTTTGATGGACAAAAATAATCTGCATCGACCAATATTTCCACCCTTAGCTCTGCTTCCACAATGCGTCTCCCGATCAAAGCTAGAGAAATCTCAACAAGCACTACCACCACAGCCCAAGGATCGTAATTAATGGTATTCAGGCCTTACAGCCTAGCAGGGGGGGAAATGTGTTGTAACAATTTTTCTAATGCTGAAATACCACACCGCCAAATGTTCCTGTCAAAGAGCGGTTTAATTACTTTGGCACCCACGCCACTTATAATCACCTGTCATTAGCAACAACGCTTGCATCTGTTTACACGTCTGTCAGAATCGGCAGCCCAGCTGAAGCCGACGGATGCAAGACATCGCTTGCTAGGACATGGCCCCAGATGGGCAAAGGTCAGCTTAAGGTTATCCATCCAACCCTCCACCCCCACTTGGCCCCGAGTGGGATCTGAAGAACTTCTGAGAGGTATAGAAGCATACAAGGAGACACTGAAGCTGGCTTCCTCTTAATAGAAGCGCAGGGGCTCATATTCAAGCTTAACACCCCTGCAACTGTTTTAATACCAAGATGAATGACTTTAAAGAGCACTGTCAGCTTGGGAGCTATGGGGCTCAAGCGTTCCTTAACATTATGTAGGGCTGAAATGTGTGGGCAGAGGAATTATTCAGCCTCACAGTCGTTTGGGAGCAGCCCTGGAAGGCAGAGAAATCATGTGGATATACGTACATGAGCCTGAAGAACCTCACTTACAAGAAACTACTCCTAATGTGAAAACTGCAGTGGTGGAGCCCCACAAGCTGGCTGTATCACCTCAGTTAATGAACATCTTTAACTATAACATACCATCTAATATTTTAGGGAGATTTATGCTTAGGGCATTCAATCAAGCAGATGAAAGGGGGCCAGCCCCAGGGCAATGTGGGAACCTGCTACTACAACAATCCCTCAAAGGTTTTAAAGAGCTTTAAACAACTTTATTGTTTTATTCTCTCTGTAAACCTCTTTGAGGTTTGTTTTTTTTAACAACCAAATAGCGTATAAATTTTATGAAATACATAAATATATAACCTCTGACAAAGGAGAGTCCACCTCTTTCTGAGGCGCCCTGTTCCACCATCAAAGGGTTCTCCCTAATATTTAGTTAAAATCCCCTTTCTTGCCATTTGAACCCACAGGTTAAGGTACTGGTGCTGTTATATGGCCTTCTACACAATCATCTCAAGGTGGTGTACAACAAAAACAGCAAAAGAGCAGTTAAAAACACAAAAAAGAGCAGATATGTTTAAAAGAAAACTAAAATCATTCAAGAGAGACACCCCATTCATCCAGCTTGGAAAGCCTATTGGAATAAAAATGTCTTCAAATGTTTCCAGAAAGTGCAGATTGTGGGGACCTGTCGTATCTTGGCAGGAATTGCTGGTCCACAGAATAGGGACAGTCACACTAAAAGCCCTGCTATGAGTTACTGTGGCTTCTGAGATCTTTGGAACTTGCAAGAGAACTGGTCCACAGGGATCTACTGGGTACATAAGGGATAAGGGATCTTGCTCTATTATCTATGTGACAGCCCCTCAGATATTTGAAGGTGGCTACCACATTGGCTCTTAATCTCCAGGTTAAACTCACTTAACTCCTCCAACCTATTTCAAAGTAAGAAGAGCCCTGCTGGACTCAGCAACCTGTTCTCATTGTGGTGCTGATGCTCATGGGAAGCCTTGCAAGCAGAACCTGAGCACTACAGCACTTTCCCCACTTGCAGTTCCCAGCAACTGGGACTCAGAAGCTTATTGAGAGCCAGTGTGGTGTAGTGGTTAGGAGCGGTAGACTCGTAATCTGGTGAACCGGGTTCGTGTCTCCGCTCCTCCACATGCAGCTGCTGGGTGACCTTGGGCTAGTCACACTTCTTTGAAGTCTCTCAGCCCCACTCACCTCACAGTGTGTTTGTTGTGGGGGAGGAAGGGAAAGGAGATTGTTGGCTGCTTTGAGACTCCTTTGGGTAGTGATAAAGCGGGATATTAAATACAAACTCTTCTTCTTCTTCTATTGCCTGACAGTGGAGGAAAAATGTAGCCATTATTCTCCATGAATATGGAGGCCATTATTCTCCATGAATATGCCTATTCCTCTTTGGAAGCCATCTACCGTATTTTTCGCACCATAGGACGCAGTTTTTCCGTCTTAAAAACTAAGGGGAAAAGTCTATGGAGCGAATGCAGGGGGGGAGGCAGGCAGGAAAAGTCCCCAAGAGCCACACACAAGCTTCGTGTGGCTCTTGTGGGCTTTTCCCCAGGAGGGAGAAGGGACTGATGCGGTCAGTCAGTCCCTTCTCCCTCCTCTAGAAAAGCCTTGCGCAATCTCTCCAGCCGCGGGGAGGCTGCGCAAGGCTAAAGAGGAAGCCCGGGCAGCAAGCGCGATCCATCCCCTCGCTGCCCGGGCTTCCTCCTTAGCCTTGCGCACCTCTCCAGTCGCGGGAGGCTGCGCAAGGCTAAAGAAGCCAACTTTTAAAAAATCTCTCTATCTCTACCTCTTTTTCTTTTTTCGTCCTTTCTCCACCCCCTTCTTTTCCTCTAGATCAGTGTTTTTATCTAGATTAACGTTTTAGTTTGGTGGGGGATATTATAAAAAAGGAAACTTTGCAGCTTTTATTTTAGTATACAATAAAAACAGATTAAACAAAACACAAAAGAAGGAAATAGCACAGAAGAAGAGAAAAGGGAAAGCCATTTACCAGAGGTAGATCTTAACCCTTGCCTCACCTGGGAGCTTCTCTGGGCAGGATTTCCCTAGGCTTAAGTGGGGTGGGGGGAGAGTGGCAGGTAGGGGGGTACCTACCTAGACACTGAAGCCACATGTCTCTCCAATGAAAATTGGGAGTGGGCATTGTGTGAAGTGGCTGTGGATCTCCTGCCGCAGACGTGTAGGACTATATAGAGTTGGGAGGGCCACCCGAGGGTCATCTAGCCCAGCCCCCTCACAATGTAGGAATTACAGCTAAAGAACGCCAGGCAGATGGTCCCCCAACTGCTGCTTAAAAGCCTCCAGTGGTGGAGACCCCCAACACCTTCCAAGGTCATAGAATTGCAGGGTTGGAAGGGAACCCCAGGAGTCATCTACTCCAGCCCCGGTGGACAGTGGGCACGATCCATCCTGTTGTGCAAGGCTAAAGATGCTGCTCAAGGCTAAAGAGGAAGCCAAGGCAGTGAGCGGGATGGATCGCGCTCACTGCCTTGTCTTCTTCTTTAGCTGCGCTGGAGAGGTTTAGCTCCTGGCTGGAGAGGTTGAGCGGCTATGGATCCTGCTTGCTGTCTTGGCTTCTTTGCTTTTTGGGGCTGGGGGGGGGACCCAGGCTTCCCCCGCAGCCCCGAGAAGCTCTGGGAGAAGCGGACAGGCTGCACGCAGCCTGTCCCTTGCTCTTTGGGGCTGGGGGGGGATATTTCCCCCCTTGATTTCCCCTTCTAAAAACTAGGTGCATCCTGTGGTCCGGTGCGTCCAATAGAGCGAAAAATACAGTAAGTTGGTAGACATTGCCACATATTTTGGGACCAAACGCCAAAGTTGAGTTACGTGCTGTGTGAAGAAGTAATTTCCATTGCCTCCTCACAGGACTTCCTATCCAAGCCTCTTATCATTTTCAACACAACTTTTACCTCCACAGTTTGCATCATGATACGCTCACGGAGATACATCTCTGGTTTTCATTTGGTGGAATTATGTGTCATTATCAAGGGCCAAGATGTCTCACCCTAACAGTCTGCCTAAGCTCCCTGCTACTTGCTTCAAATTTGTCCACAGTTGTGGCTGTTCTCGGAGTTAAGGATAACTCATCTTCTTAATCGGTTGCAATACATCCTCAAAGCCAGCTCTTTTATTTGCTTAAATTAAGTGCTCACTGGGAATCCCTTAATGATGGGCCTAGGCTTTCAAGGAATGGAAATACCAGCATGCTTACATTACATCTTGCATTATAGAAACGTCTGCAATTGTTAAAAGAAACATGTGGCAACATTTGATGCTAAATTTGAAATGCATTTTCTGCCCCTGTTACTCACCTGAAACGGAGCCAAGATATCTCTTTGCTTTGCATTATAGTGAAATCCAAACTGGTCTGAATGACTATAAATGGTTAGTGTTTGTCTTGGCTCCTACCTGTATCAGATTCAGACTAAGGAATCTTAGCAAAGAAATTACATGGGATAAAATGGATATTTCTAAATTACAACCCAGCAATTCCAGGGCCCTGGTATATCGGTTTTCTGTTTCATCTAATCCTGCTGGAGAGAAAATTGTGTGGATCTGACAACAAAGGATTGAAAAGCATTTGCTTTCATGGGCCAAACGCTCCTTGTTTTGATTATATTGGAGATTTTAAAACAAAATAAAGATCAAGATCAGTTACAGCTTACTAACGAATCAAACGGTTGTAGGTTTGAAACAGTGGGAAACTTGGAAAAAGTTTAAAATTAGGCATCGTGGCACTCTCTCAAGGCCAAACTATAAATTGTAAGGAACAAGGGGCTGCCAGTGAACACACAGTCCTTTGTCAAATTCCCCGCTTCAAAACGTATTGTGCAATTTACACTTTGTGTTCCAAATACACATTGCCTTGTTCTATTTATTTATTAATACTCATTATCACTGAGTGTTTGGCCACCCATTAGTGGCAGCCAGTGGGGTGGGGCACAGTGTTAACCATCATTTCTTTGTCTTTATTCACAGGGAAATGGACAACGTCAGCATCAAAACCCTGGGGACAGACTATCCTCCAGGAGTTGAGTCTAGAGATTCATAGCTGGAGTGGGAATTGCCCCCCAGGGCCAACCCCAGAATTACTTTTGCATGAAGAGCTTGTGATGCCAGTGCCCCTCCGGCCTTAGGATATCACCATGTTCTCTTCCAGATGAGAGGGTCCCAGCTCAGACCGCAGTTTCTATCAGAGTCAATGACTGCTAGAGCAAGTTGAGCCCCTTCAAATGGTGAGGATCCTCCCAGCAAATGAAGAGCTAGCTAGAAACAGAGACATGGCTTCTTCCATTTCAGGCTCAGTCCGAGGGCTCCTGCTGAGCTCTGCCCTCAAGAGCTCTCGAACCTGAGCCCTGCATAAAACTGTCTAGGGCAGGGTTGGCCAATGTGGCTCCCTCCAGATCATCCCTGGCTATTGCTTATGCTAGTTGGAGCTGTTGGGGCCTGTAGGCCACAACATCTGGAGGGAAACACATTGGGTATTGAGTGGAGGGAAACACATTGGGTATTGGGTATTGACCCACTGAGGTCAGCGCTCACAACAGAACAGTCAGTGTCCACTCAACAAATGGCATTGTGATCACCCCCCAGGACTGCAAACTTCATCATCTTACAATGACAGGGATAAATCCTGCACCCGTCAGAATTGTGGCATGGACTATACATGTAATGAAAACAATAATAAGGCACTGAATCGCTGAACAAATGGAAGGGATGTGCCAAAGGCGCTCAATGCCTCGGACGCCATTTGGTCTAGGGCTGGCCCTGGTGCTATAAACATGGCCATAAGAATAAAAAGCACTAAACACAACAATGACTTGGGAATGTTAGAAAATCATGCTGGAAAACTGCCTAGATTTGTCTGTTCAACAGAACTGTTATTTTATCACGGTCATAAAAAGCATTTTTATTTTTTTTTTAGGAAAAGAAGAACAATTTAAATGAGCTGTGATTAAAATAATGAACCCCGGAGCCGAAGCATTTTAGATAAAAGATACATTTGGTGTTGGGAGAGATAAATTACTTATGGAAGCTAAGTGAACGTCTCTGCAGCAAATGCACTGCCACATGACGGTGCAGGGGTTGGGGACAACATAAAGAAGTTTCCACTTGCATCATTAGCTTCCGCTATAATAAACGAGGCGCTCCATGTGATGTATAATACAGAAAAGAAAACACAGCTGCTTTGCTTCGGCAGGGGAAGTGCATAGGTGCGATGCACCTGAGTCTTTGCACACTTAATAAGCCCTCTATAGTGAGGCTGGCGAGCTCATAGCATCTACTGCTGAAAACCATTATCTATGGATAATTAACTATGTCAGGACACTGAGGTCCTAACATGAGGCCCTCATAATTCCCCACTAAGGCAGAGACAGTATAACATTATTGTAATATATTACTAATTTTTAAGAATAAGGCTGTATCATTGTTGTCTTATTTGGGGGGGGGGGCTACAAAACGGCCCAGTTTTTAAATGAACGCTGCTTTGCTTCTACAGTTTGAAATTCTGCTACCTCCTCTTCTCTGCCTGCTTTTATTTTTTAGTATAGGGATTTATATCCCACCCTTCAAAGAGATTCCCAGGACAGCATACAATACATATCTTGCTGCACATTTTTTAATGTCAATTCAGAAAAGGTTACTCAATTATAGTAACTGCCCTGTAATACAATTATTTTGATTTTTTTATTATTTTGGGTTGTTCCTCCAGTTTTTTAAAGGTAACCGTTCAAATAATAATTTAGAATGAGAATCTTTTGATATGACTCTGAGGAGAGTGTAAGGTTAAACACTGTCTTGTGCCGTATTACTTCAAAGCATTGTGAAGACATTCCATTTATCACCAATCAATTACCTGCCTTCATTCCTTCTCTTCAATTTGACAATGTTTTGTCAATTTAATCATAAATACCATCTTCCAAGCACTTAACAGCCAGTCTGTTAAAAGGGTGGATTGTATCCAGCTAAGCAGTATCAGAATAGACTAGCTAAAAATCAGTGGGCATCACTAAAGTCACTTTATTTAAATGGGTCTACTCTGAGTACAATTTACTTGGATACAGCACAGTGGGTTTACTTTACCCATATTGATGACTCTATGTACCTCCTTTTGATTGCTAATGACAATCAAACATTAAACAAATATTAAACATTAAGCAAACACGGAAAAGGAAAAGAAGTGTGCAATTTTGTATATGTGTGCTCTATTATTAAATACCATGATTGTTTGGCTTTGTTATATTTGTAAACAGTTTTCTTATATGGTGATCAGATTTATAAAAAACTCACGGTCCTAAAAATTATATTTCTCTCCATTCATAAAACAGTAAATCATCAATTCTCATTTATAGATGTTGACCTTGCAATCCACTTTATCCTCTCAAAGCATCTCCCTCTTTTTGGAGGAAGGGAATGTTGGAGGAAATTTAATAAAATAAAATAAATATTTTAATCACTCAATAAAAAGGCTTTTTGACACATGGAGACAAAAGCTTGAGGACATTTATTAAGAAGACTGCCTACCGTGTTGGGCTTTGTGCTACTTCATAATTAAAATCGCACCTGAGCAGAGCCATCTGTGAGTGTGCATTCAGTCTCTGAGAAAGCAAGAAAATCTCCCCCCCCCGTACACAAATGACAACATATTTCTGCACAACTCTTACGTGAAATAATATCAACCCCTTCCGCACCAAAGAAATCACAAAAATCTTTATAGAAACCCTTATAAAGTAAGTGGCTTCAAAGTCCAGCTGTATCCCTACCATAAAGAATGGAAGGGCATCTCATAGAGAATCTTGTTTCTCTAGTTATACCAATGGACTTTAAGGATGCTTCATACAGAGTAAAGCCCTAAAGCAGGTGTAGTAAAAATGTGGATCTGTGTCGCAAAAGGACAGTTTTGTTCAGTCTGGAATTTAAACTCGGAGATTGTTTTGATTGGTTTTAATATTGTAATTGTAAATTGTTGTAACCTTCCATAAGGAAGGGAAGGGAAGAAAAATGATTGATAGATAGGTAGATAGATAGATAGATGATAGATGATAGATAGATAGATAGATGATAGATAGATAGATAGATGATAGATAGATAGATAGATATAGATAGATAGATAGATAGATAGATAGATAGCAGTGTTCATCATTCTCAGAGTAGACCCACTGGGCATGGCTAACAGGCCCATTAATTTTAACTGGTGTACCCTGAATAAAAGCTTAGTTAGATGCAAACCCACTAAAGCAAACCAAACTAGGTGGCTATTCTTAAGACTTATATGTAGATCAGAACAGCTAGCATCTGGATTATATTTCACCAAATTCTGCGGTGCTGTTTTGGTTTAAAAATGTGTACAAGAATGAACCTTCTATGGGGGATACGTGTACCAAAACAAAAAAATCAAGAGAATTTAAACATGAGTTTTTTCATGAACCCTAAAAAACAAACAAACCCAGAAACCTGGATTGAATGGATTCCTGAATGGACACGGGTGAAACTGATGCCAAACTGAAATAGGCTGATGTTGTCTATCCCTGGTTGTAAATGAAGATCACCAGTGTGTGGGTTTTAAATCATGCACTGGGAAGGTTTGATTGGCAGTGATTTCCTAGCATACATACATACATAGAGTAAAGCAGTTGGGCATAAGATCTTCACAGTGCCATCTTAAATGAGTGGTCTGAATGCACCCAGTGAGGCAGCAAATTTAAAGCTAAGCAGGCATGGATCTGATTCAGGGGTCGCTGAGAAACCAGGGGAAACTCCAGGTTATCTGCTTGCAGCTTTCAAAAGGAGGACGTACGTTTAACACAAGCCACTAATTTCACGTTATCAGATACCAGGGTAAGCCTTGGTCCACAGAGATGAGTGGTTAAGTAGAGCTAAAAGTGGGAGATTGGCAATTATACTTATGACAAGGAATGGTTAAAAAGATCAATGTTTATTGACCACAATGAAATATATGGATTCTTTATCAGTTATTTTTGTGGGGAGAGGGAATAGAGAGAGAGAGTAGGAATCCTTTATTTGTTATTGGAACATGAGAGTTAAAGGAACATGAAACTTTGAGAAATATATTGTCATTGCTAGATTGTCAGTGTGCACCCGAGATGTTTGGCATCTTGTCAATTTCTCTTATTTTTTAGTTGTAATTATGGCAATAGAGTAATTGAGAACAATTTTTTTAAAAAAAAACTATTTATGGGTTGTTTTATGACTAATTTTAAAGGCATTTCATGAAAAACAAAGAAACCAATTACTTTAATCCAGGTAAAGTTAGCTGTGCTAGCTGTGACTATATCAGTGTAATCAATGTAATGTTACTCATAACTAATTTAAGTTCCAATGCTTTCAGTTGTTATGTCATCTATTGTTAATTAAAAACTGTGCACCCCACTTTTCTTTTAAAAAGGCAACCAAAGGTAGATAGCAACATCATTAAAAACAACAACACACCAATCCAACTAATTAATTTGAACTTTGCCTATGATCCCAGGCTCACTTACCTGGGGGGAAGCCCATTGAACTCAGTGGAACTTACATAGGATTGCTCCAAATGTCATGGCTAACTTCACTAGGATTGGGGCAGCTATTTGTCCTCTGTTCTATTTATTTTATATGCAGTATGACCTCGTCCATCAAACTCACCTTGAGCTGGATAGGGGCTCAAATCAGACACCACAATAAATTAATGTCGCTCATATGGTGATATAATGATATGGATCTGCAATTGCTTTGAATAATGGAGAACTGTATCAGGGGGAACCTACAGTATAAATATTTTTAGCTGCATGCATGTATTCAGCATCAGAGGGTATTTTTATTTCTGCATGTCTACAATTTATAAGTGCCTTTCTTGCTGACTGAAGGGGGGTGGGTAAACAAATGTCAAGACAGATCTCAATTTTGCAATCTGCAAATCCATAAATAAGATCCTATACAATAAAACCTAGATCTCAGTTAAATCAATGGAAGTTCTCTCAGGGCCAAGGTTTCTCTCTATAAAGGCAATTTCCCAAATGCATTTTTGACCTGGTACTGACCCTACCTTGAAAATGCAGTTTTCTTCCAGGATTGTTGATGCAACAGAATACAACAGGGCTTTTGGAATCATTCCCTCTTTGGTCTATTATTTCCTTCCATGGCATTTGCCTCCCCCTCCCCATTCTTTTTTTCAACACACACACACACGTATTTCACTGAAAATATTTCACAGTTCACATGTGCCAGCAAGGTGCCCATCAGCCAAGTTGTAGCACTGACTTTTAAACCAGCAAATTTTAGTATTCTCCTCCTCAAATAGTAGATAAGTATTACAGAGGTGTAACTAAGGGAAGGAGTAATAAGGGCATGTGCTTGGGGCATAAAACAGGCATCAAAGATCATGCACTACACTGACAGTTATGAAAATAAATATTAATTGATGTAATGGTTTCATTAAGCACCTTTTTGAGGCAGCCAAGGAAAAGCCAGATACTGATAGAGTGAGGGGCTTAATGAGGGAAGTAGAACGACTGCAGCCTAACACAGTAAAGCTCATTGGTTTGTTACTACTAGTGTAGAAGCATAAAAAATCAAGAAATGGGAAAGGAGACTGCAATTCTGTATCCACTTAGCTGGCAGTAAGCTCCATTAAAATCAATAGGATTTCAATCTGAGTAGACTGGTGTAGACACAGGATTACATTTGAGCAGCTATGGGTAGGATTGAGCTGTCAAAGCTGTTGTTGTTTTTTTATCAAATTGCATTGCATTGCCAATTTCACAGAACTTTATCATACATTTTGTTGAACCAACCTTAAAACTGATCTATGATAAGGCATTATTTTACACAAAGGTCCTATATTTAAATCAGAAGGTATTATCTTTCCTGGTTGGAAAAATACATTGCAATACTTTCATGGGGGTTGCAGAGGGCAATGAAACCTAGGATTACTTTACATCTTCATAATTCATGCAACATATTCTCCTTTTCTTTTCGCAAATATAGATCAGTCAGCATTCACTGATTTAGACAAATGGAGACACTTTGGAAACAAATCCTGTTGGAGAACATGCCATGATTATTAAATACATAGTTTGCTGAATATTACCTTGCTTTGATAAGCCACTGTGTGTGTGTAGGAGATTTTAGCCCCACCCCAACTAATAAATAGCTAGAAGCCTTGCACCTGATGTTGCTGAGTAATTCTAAGAAGCCAAAATAACAGTGCAGTTTTGAAAGGTTCAGCCCTACATCTTGATTCAAAATGACATATCCAAATGCAGACAAAATCCTGTTTTTTAATCTCAAGAACCATCATGCAAAATTTGGCTATGCTATCTTAAGAGGTATCCAAATACACAGAGGATACAAAATAATCAACTTTCCAAAAAGATGGCTAAAGTTGCCATTCTTTAATGAATTGCATATTATAACTGCATATTGTTTGTTCACAGGTGTTCTGCAGTTGGACAGATATTCACCCCAGACAGCTAAATTCATATTTATTTACCTTGAACCTTGAATATCAAAGTTGAGAAAATGAAGAGGAAGAAAACACACTGTTATGAGAGACAAAAGGTTTGATTTCCGCCCGCCCCCTTAAGATGCAACGAAGAGAATGAAAATACTTCACTTTGACTATTATAAATCCATGATACCTGAAACTTTTCCTATGAACTAATTTTGCAACGAAAACTCACCCCCCTCAGAGTGCGCATGAAAATAGAAGTGAACAGATGTCCCCCTCCCCTCCCCTCTAAACCCATTCCTCCCTACAATTAAACCAGCAATGATTTTACAGACCAGTGAGTTGCTCCAGCGTGTGAGCGCGCATCTGTGTTTGTGTTTACGGGGCTAATCACTCGTGTCTTCGAGCGTCTCCCCCCCCCCCTTCCTGGCTCTTCCTACACCCCTCCAACTCCAGTACATAACCACTGCCATCAGACAGTATCAAGTTCGCCTCTCCCTCTCCCTCCTTTTCTCTTCCTGCACTTTGCAGATGATGCCTCTAACCATCATGACAACAGCGAAGGCAGGAGGGAGGTCTCCGTACCTGCCTACCTAAAACAAGTTTCTGTAAAGTAATGAATAGAGACAGCTTGGGGACCATCCACCTGCACCAGCCTGCCTTTTACTGCTTGAAAAGCAAAACCACGAGGGATTGGCAGAAGGTACTTGTCTGACAGGGCCAGGACAGGCTTCCTCCTCGGTGACAGCCCGGGCCTTGCCTCTTAAACCTGACCCGCCATAATTCCTTCACAATGCAGCAGCAAAGCAGCTGACAGTAGCAGCTGCATCTCTTAAGCGAGATGGATGGAATTTTCATAACTAGTTCCCCAAGTTGCATTTTACCTTCAAGATAATTTATGAGCCGCTCCAGAGCCTTGAAGAGACAATATGCTTGCCATAAAATTAACTGTAACAGTCTTGTAGGTTATAATTAACACTGGGAGGGTAGCACCAACTGGGTGAAACACATGGCATAATTGATAGTGAAACTGGAAATTAAGGGGAAGCTAACAATATCATTACTGTGCACGTCGCTTGGGCAAAACCAATGCTTTCCAGGGGTTAATTGCACTCTCCTTCCAATCTACACATCTCTGATGGGGAGTAGATGTGTGTCCCGGGTAGGAGGAAAAGGCAAAAGAGGCAGGGATACTTGGCAAGTCCACTGTTGCACCTGGGCTGGTGGATTTGCATTATGGCTTCCTGACAGGAAGAGACATATGCATGGAACATGGCAGCATCTAAACATCTGGCGCCAAGGACACCACTGATGAATGGGGGAACCTCACCAGATATTTCATTGTCTCAGTAGATGGTGACCTTAATCTGCAAACAGTTCTCCTAAAAAGTTTCCCTCCCTGCTAGGTAAACACCCCCACCCAAAAAACGTATGCCTATTGGGACTGGTAGAGTGGATGGCAAGGAGGCCAAAAGTAGGTGGAGCAAGAGGCAAAGCAAAGCCACCCCTGACTGGTCAGGAGAAAGGAGTAAGTAAGGAGGCCAGCCAGTGGGGATAGCTGAGTGCAGACTGTGGATGGTGGGGCAGTGCTGTATTTGCCCTATTGGAATTGTTGGCCTCCATCTTGAGCAGCATCTCAGACTCAATTCTGATCCAGGCAAGTGGGGGCAGCCAGATTAGTTGGCGAAGCTGCCCTGGAGGCAGAGGTACTAGATACCAACCCATGGCACAACATCGCCTGAGCCAGATCCTGATGGTCAGATGCCTCTTCAATCCCAAATTGGGACCTCCAAAGGCAGTAAAACTTATGCCTCCTGAAGAGCCAGATTCCTCACACCAAGGACCCCATGCATATGTTCATTGTTATGTACTCATCCCTTATACAACCCTGCAAATTGGGTTAAACTGAGAAACAGTGAATGATCCATGCTCTCCCATTGAACTTCATGGCTGAGTCAAGATTTGAAGCTGCCTCTCCTTGGTCCTCATCCAACACTGGCTCATTAGGAACACTGGTTGCTAGGAAGCAGAGTGTGTGGGGGTGTGGGAGGGGAATTACTTTGTCATGGGAACAAAGGCATGGATCCAAACTTTCCTTTCATGAATGGAGTAGGGTTTGCTATCCCCTTGCAGAAAGTACCAGGTGAGACTGCAGTGCCTTTGGGAATGATATGGTGGTGGGTATGGTGAGAAGATTGCAGGTGGACTGGGGACTTCATCTGAACAGAGGAACAACTTAAGGCAAAGTTTAAGGAGCACAACAATGGGTAAGGATGGATCTGTTTTTAATGGAACACCCCATTTGGCACAGTTTGAACATATAGGAATATTTTAACTTCTCTTAATGTAACAACCCAACCTGGCTGTGAATTAAGATATGCTAAGTGCATGTTCCGCCCCCCCAAAAAAATCTGCTCTATAACAGTTGCCTTAAGAAGTGCTGAAGTGCGATTATCTTAACATCTAATTCATCAAAGGAGAAAAACAAGGAAAAATACTGATGCTGCAGAGTTGATGAACAGAACCAATTTTATAAAAAGGCAATCTGGAACACCATCCAACCACTTACCCATTCTCTAACAAGGACCAGAAACTGAAGGTATTTATTTGTGTCTTGCATACACACACACACACACACACACACACACACACACATATATATATACACACAAACATATATGTCCCTGGACAAGATATTGGAAAATGGTTTGATAAATGATGGAACAGTGTCACCTACAGGCAAGATAAGCAGTTAATAAACCGCCTCCATCCTCAGCCACTTCCCCAAGCTGACAGCTGAATTTAGACTTTATCTATAACCTGGAAAATACATGGCAAAGGAAATGACTAAGATACACCGGGGACACCCCTAGTATAAAATAAAATTACTACTCTTCATGTGTGGCAAATTGTCTTCTTAAGATAAACACACTGTACAGCTAGCGATTAATCCATTATGGGGCGGACAAATTGCTAACCTTTCCTCTCCAGGGCATTTCTTCAAATCAACCTTGACCATGATGGTCAAAAATCATTCTGATTAAAGGGCTAACACGGCAGCTAAAGACAAATTTGGGGGTGTCAAAAGTACACTTATCTCTCCTTAACATCAAGCAGAACGCCTACATAACTCATAAGCTTTGTGGAAATGTTATCCATGAATCTACCAGCCCAGAAACTAAAAATATGTATTGGCCAAGCTTATTATGAGTTTGGGAGCAAAGTTCAGAAAATATATGAAACCAAAACACCCAGCTAGCAAATATTAAATAGCTATTTACATTCTGAAATGAGGTCTTTACTGGGTTACTATGTTCACTAGATTAGTGTAAATCTTCATGAGCATCTTGGATGAAGATGGAGATCCTAATTTTACACAGAGTTATCACCTATCCTAGGAGGTCAGGGCAGTCCGAAAGAGCAATGAGCATGTCCATGGCAGAGAATGGCTGTTTCATGTCCACCTTGAGATCCTAGGCACTCAAGGAGCTTCTGGATAGGCTTAACTATCTTCTGTATATGTCTTCTGCTTTCACAATACAAGCCGCAAAGGAAGTCCCATTTTGAGCTGGTAACAATAAATACTCATTTGGGCCACGCTAAAGAAGACACATGCAGCAGTGTGATCTCATGCATGTTCAGTGAGTAGAGACGGAGGGAAAAACTGTTGCATTTTAATGAGTTGTGCTTTTTGAACCAAGACACAAATCAAAACAGCTATCCTTCAAAATTTGCATTTTCCTGAATTTTGTGATTCAGTTCAACAACCAAACAATATGTACAAAAAATGCATATATTCATGAATATAACATACTAAATACCTTATATTAGGGGAAATTGCTTGCAGAAATGTGTACATTAGTTAAAACCACAGGCCAAAGAAAAATAATATGTGTTTATTAGGAAAATTTCTCACTAAAGGGCTGAGAAATTTTCATAAGGATCTTTTCTTAAACAAACATGCACAAATTGTTGAGGAAATGCAGAGAAGTGAATTTAAGGTTTGGAGAAATGAGGAAGTTGCAGAAGCAACATTGACAGATTTGTCTATCTCTACCCATAAGTAAGTCCCAGTGTGATCAGTTTGTTTAGGAATGCAGTCCTACTAGAATTCCACCTCTGAAGCAAAGAACATCTGGGCTCAGCCAAGTGTTGGGAAGCACCACTGCTGAGCTCCCTGAAGAAAGTATGGGTTACAAATGGAATAGCTAGCTAAATTTGAAGGAGGCCATTCTGAGCCACTGGGTTGTAACCAACTAAGTTTGACTCACAACGGAACAAGTTCCTCATGCCCATTGATTTCAATAGGTCTACTCCAAGTAGAATTTAGTTGGAATAATATTATTTGCTTTTGCCAAAAAAGAAAGGAAAAAAGTAGACTACCTATAGCAGCAGTAGCCAAAATGGCATCATTCTCCATATGTTGGACTCTCATCATCCTATGTTGGACTCGCATTAGCCATACTAGTTGAAGCTGATGGGAGCTGCTGTCCAACAATCAGTGTTAGAAACTGAGATATTAAAGTTAGGAGCTAAATGGCACCTTAAACCTAGGTTGTGGGCGCAACAACGGAATGTCTAGTCACACTTTTTTATAACAAGAATACAAAGCTGAAAATGTACAGTATGAACTGCAGCTAAAATATTATGTTCATTTTTCACATGGTCTAGTCCCACCCCTGCCCACCCACCTAATATTCTTAAGAGGATCTCTTCTCCTGAGAGTAGCTGGAAGTGGGGAGGCAGAAAAAGGTCTTCCTTTCCTTCCACTTTGCAGTTTTAATCTGAACCCTTAGGTGCAGTACTGTGTGCACTAGAGCTCAGAAACTGTTGCACTAATAAAATTCCCCATCACAAAATGTGCCTAGAACAATGAGAGTTTTGAACACTGCCAACAACATCCAGAAGACATCATGCTGCCTAACCCAATCTACAGAATTATCTTCAAAGACTGTCTGCAAATGTTAACCAAGAATGGGCTTATATGGGGTGATTTTACAGATTATCTTATATTTTAGAGTTTAAGGGTACAAGCTGATCCTCAATGGGATGTCACAAATGTTCTAGGTTCTAGGTTCACAAATATTTTAAATTATATGTTTATATTAATTAAGTTAAAGCAAATTAATAGGGGGTGTAATGATTTGGAGGTCACAATGCACAATTTTTTTTTAAAAAATGATGCATAAATCTTGCTCAATAAATAAATAACTAGTGGGGGAAAGTATAGCGGGTTTGAAGGAAGTGCAGAAAACAGGAAGTGACTTTACATCCGCTAAAAAGGGGAGTGGTTTCAAATCCTATTGAAAGTAAGTGAATGGTATGCCACAGCACCCCACCACAATATGAACACCAACCAGGTCAGGTGGGGAAGGAGGGGGCAGATAGCAACACAACTCTCTCTCTCTCTTTTTCTCTCTCTGTCTTTCCTCCTCTTCATCCAGCTACATTATCCATACCTTCTCTCTCTGCCCTGTCCCTTTTGTGTCCTGCCTTTTTAGATTGTTAAGCTTGTGTATAAGGACCGTCTTGTTCTGATTGCACAAAAGCTGCACAGGGAACCTCTTTAGTGAGGGCACACATGCTCTAAATAAATACATACATTTCATCAATAACTTCATTAAGGTCTTTCACTTCTCAATTTTCCAGGTCCCATCAATGTTGCCTTTGATGGAAGGAGGTGAGGGGAGCGTTACTAACTTCAATATTAAAGTTAACCCTAAGGGCTAACTCTATGATCACTGGATGGAAGACTTTCTTTTAAAAAAATTAAAAAATACAGAACTGCTTTTAGAACTCTGTTACTTATTTTAGGGTTTTTTATATAAAAAAATGAAATTGTTTATTAGAACGTTTGCTTTGTTTTTGTCTTAAAAGATACATCTGTTTGCCACCCTGGGCTCCCTAGGGAGGAAGGGAGGGAGATAAATTTAATAAATAAATGAAATGAAATAATATTTTAGACTGATCTTTTTCAGCAGCAATTTCACCAGTATTCTAGGGATTTCCTAGCATACTCAAAGCAATATGAAAATAAAAATAAAATCATCACTGGTGGAAGGGAGCAGTATTAGGATGCAAGGTGCCAATGGGACTTAAGAGGAGAAAAGCCATTTCTTCAAAAGGTTACCTCTCTCTGTAGTCATGGCTCTCCAGAAATTCCAATGGGTTATAAAAATGCTGGTCTTCCAATGTCACCTTCTGTCTCTACCTCCTCCCCCTTCCCTCCTGCAGTTCTCATCTGTTGCTATAAATAATTTTTCAGGGGTCACCGAGATCATTGCTTTAAAAGTAACATCTTAACAGAAAGAACCATTACCCCAGACCAGTGTATGTTGACAACCTAGCTTGCACCAGAGATTTCTTTGGCTGCCGCTTCATTGTTGAGAGCAGCGACTGCATGTGTGCGCGTGTGTATATATTATTCCAACAGGGAATTAGCTGTGTGAAATTCTAAGCAGAGTACAGGTTTGAAAGCATCTTATTTTTTATTTTTTGTTATTCTTTTAAGGAGGTAAATCAGAAGCACCCTTAAGAAGGGTAAGGCTCACACACTATGAATCAGAGTCCATACCCACAAATATGTGGCAGTTGTTTGCATCCCCCCAAAAAAATCTCTACCTTTTATAAAGCTTGTGCTCTTGCTAACCTGGAAGTAAATTTGGCTCATTACGGAATGGGTGGGATGCCTGTGCCGCTCCAGATGCTGCCAGATGACACAGCCCATCATTCCTGTGCTGGCTGGGGCTGATAGGAATAGGAGTCCAGCAATAAGGACCCAGCTGTACTATACAGCTAAAGCAATATCATAGCACTTGGAACAGGGAGATTGCCTTGCCCAATAGACGCCCACTTGACTGCTTCAATCTGCGGAACTGGCACTGCTACAGGTGTCACACAATACCCACGTTTGTAAGAAATCTATGTTGTAGTGTGGCTGCACTTACATTTTGGAATGGCATCTCTATTGCTATCAGGCAAGCACCTTCACTGTACTCTTTCTGGTGTCTGTTAAAAACAGTTTTGTTTAGAAAAGCCTTCCCAGATATCCGGAATGTTGATGTGTGTTTTGATCTGTTTTTAGTTTACTGCTGATACTATTTTTTTCTAAAAGTTTTAAATTGTTGTAAACCTCTTTGAGGGTTTTAATTTTTTAAAAAAACCGATCAAGTAGTGTATAAATTTTATGAAATAAAATTAATAAATTAAACAGTCATGGCTCCCCCCAAGAAAAAGTATTCTGGGAACTGTAGTTTGTCCATGGTGTTGAGAGTTTCTAAGAGGAGACCTCTCTTCCCCTCACAAAGCTACAATTCTTATCCCTCTTCACGATAAACTCTGAGAATTGTAACTCAGTGAGGGGAATTGGGTGTTTTAACAACTTTCAGCATCCTTAACAAACTACCATTCCCAGGATTCCTTGGGGGAAGCCACAGCTGATTGAAGTAGTATGATACAGCTTTGTGCATACTGCAAATGAGTCCAGATAGATAGATAGATAGATAGATAGATAGATAGATAGATAGATAGATGATAGATATGAAACATCCTCATTAAGCAACATACAGTCAACCCTTGGTTGTTGAACTTAATCCATTTTGGGAATCTGTCCAATTCCCAAAATGGTTCGAAAACCAAGGTGCAGCTTCCAGTTGGCTGCAGGAGCTTCCTGCACTCAATCAGAAGCCGTGTCAGATGTTCGGCTTCCGAAAAACGTTCGCAAACCTGAACACTCACTTCCTGGTTTGCAGCGTTTGGGAGCCAAAACGTCCGAGTACCAAGGTGTTCGACAACCAAGGTACGACTGTATAGCACACTAAGTAATAAATCAACTAAGCCAGACGAAAGAAAAATGAAAATGGTCATTGGATGTAAAATGATGGGAAGAAACATGAGACTTGAAAATCCTGCATGTGTTCTGAGGGACAAAGCTTGCCCTTGACTTCCACAGCTTCTAAATGCTTCATCATTTATGAGGGATACCAAGCTGGTCAGCTGAGATCTTTTACTGGATTGGGTTCCATATCCAAGCGTGGGAGTTATCTTGATGAAGAGCTGTGTGACTCAAAAAGGCAGCAACTCCCTTGCCAACAAAGGCTGGCCTCAGAAAAGATAACACCTGAATTGATATCCTCTTATACAACACAGTGCCATATATAACTTCACCTTGGTATCTGATTATCCATGCAAGTGGTACATGGCCACTAGAAGGGCAGATAGTTAGATATTTACAGACATAAATAAGTGATCACTTAAATCGTCTGGGGAAAATTCTACCCTGCCAAAATATTAAAAAGGTAAAGGTAAAGGACCCCTGACAGTTAAATCCAGTCGCACACGACTCTGGGGTTGCGGAGCTCATTTCACACAGGCCAAAGGAGCAGGTGTTTGTCTGCAGACAGTTTTTCTGGGTCATGTGGCCAGCATGGCTAAGCCGCTTCTAGCGCAACCAGAGCAGTGCACAGAAACACCATTTACCTTCCCGCCGGAGCGGTACCTATTTATCTACTTGCACTTTTGGCGTGCTTTCGAA
The DNA here is from genome assembly GCF_964188305.1 of Podarcis bocagei. Classification (NCBI taxonomy): domain Eukaryota; kingdom Metazoa; phylum Chordata; class Lepidosauria; order Squamata; family Lacertidae; genus Podarcis; species Podarcis bocagei. The sequence continues at coordinate 55,024,557 of NC_138132.1, read as the reverse complement.
CTGCTAGGTTGGCAGGAGCTGGGACTGAGCAATGGGAGCTCACTCCGTCGCGGGGATTTGAACCGCCGACCTTCTGATTGGCAAGCCCAAGAGGCTCAGTGCTTTAGACCACAGTGCCACCCGCATCCTATGCCAAAATATTATATGGTGGTAATTTTCCACCATTGTGCCTCTACTATGGAATGCCCTTTACTCTGGCACAGCAACCACCAGCTGCTTCAGATGGATTGTAAAGATACATCTTTTTGCCCAGGTTTTCCTTAACCCATAAGATTGGACCCTATTTCTTTATTTGTTTGGATAACTAAATCAATAATAATGATAAATCAAGCAAAAAGTCCTGAATAGCCTGGGCCAGAAGCTGGGCCTTTTCTTTCAGCTGGAACTCGCAGGAACTCAGTTCCGGCACCATTGACATTCTAAGAGAATGAGGGAGTTATTCATGGTGAGGTCCAACTCTTCTTTCCCCAGAAAAATAGTAGTGGCCAGAAGTATATAGAACCCACTCCCACATGAACCTGCCCTCCCTCAGATCATTTTTAGAGGCCCTGCTCTCTATGCCCTCAACTATCTGAGATGTCGATAGATGATGAGAAGTCAAGGGACCCTCCTCATTAGCGACACCTAGATCACAGAAGTCATAGAATCATAGAATTGGATGGGACCCTGAGGATCATGTAGTCCAACCCTTTGCTATGCAGGAATATGCAGCTGCCTCATATGGAGATCGAACCTGCAACTTTGGTACTATCAGCACCATGCTTTAACCAACTGAGCTATCCGGGCTATAAGTCCCTTCTAGAGAAGGCTCATTTATCTCCTTTCTTTAGTCCTCACATCAAAACTTTGCTTGTCTCTTCTATTTGGGGGGTGAATCTTTTGAGAAGAACACATAAAGCTGTCTTATATTGAGTCAGGCCATTGGTTTATCTAGATCAATATTGTTTACATTGACTGGCAGTAGATCTCAAGGGTTTCAGACAGGTCTCTCCCAGTCCTACTTGGTGATGTTGGGGATCTTCTGCATGCAAAGCAGATGCTCCACCACTGAGCCACATTTTGAGTCTTAACGCTTCAAAAGGGCTAATATGGGCATGTGTGAATTGGAACAAAGAATTCATAAAAGAAAATATGAGTTCAGAGTTTGAATGGGGCAGCTGCAATGCTGGTTTACTAACCTAGATTGTCATATGCACTTCATCTCACTTTAAAATTGTACTTATCATGAAGTGCAACAAAAGCACCAAAGGCACTACCAGTTCTGAACACCACCAAGATTTTGGGGTCATTTCTTGGGAAGGTGAAAAAATGTAATCCATCTCTGGGATAGTTTAAATCCTAAATGTCTATTTTTTATATACAGTTTCACCTCCTGTGCTCAGTATGTGAGCAGGTTTTATGAAGATTTCCTGTTACGAGGCATAAAGGACGTTCAGAAAAAGGGACCTAAGAAAGTATGGATGGATGTCTTGGAAATCAGAATCCTCAACAAGCAGATTAAAAGTAAATATTGGCTATTTCCTTGTTCCCCAGGGAGTCATTTTGTATTCCCAGTTGCAACACCAATTTGGTACTTGAAAACCAAGCAGGAGTCGCACACTTTCCTCCTGCACAAGCCGGCTGCCTCTGGCAGACACCATTGTTTTTAACAGGCACAATGACAGCTGATACTAATGCCACTTTGTGGTTCAACTGTCAGATGATGGAGCTAACACTCTGTCTTCACAGATTATACATTTGTCAGTGCTGTGATGTGCTGGGCTTCTGCCATCCTACGCAGCCAGGAAGCCTGACCGTTTTAATTCCCCTCCACTTGCAGAGTCTGAGTGGTAAGGATAGTGGTGGTGGTGGGGATGTCACCAAGCTACCAGAATTCCAAGCCACCTCTAACTATCCTTCACGTACTACAACTACCAAAGCTGGTGTAAACAATGAACACAGTCTGAATTCACATCATGGATTACAGAGTTTGGAATGCTTGTTGGGAGGAAAGATTGTTGAGGTGCAGAAGGCATGCTGGTCTATGTCAGAGATTCAAAAATGGGGAACTGAAGAAAGAAAGAAAGAAAGAAAGAAAGAAAGAAAGAAAGAAAGAAAGAAGAGAAGGAATCCCAACAGTGATGATTTTTAGGGTGTATGGCCACATTGTGGGTGAGGAACCTGTTGCTCCCCAGAAGTGGGCTCTAGTAGCAGTAAAACAAGAGCTGACCAAGGTTCTGCTTGGCCTTGAACGTCTGCAGGAGGTCCCACTCAGACTGCAAACACCATCCATCTACAGCAAGGAGAGACAATCAGGTGTCCCGTCCCCCCCCCCGAAGTTGCTGGACTCCAATTCCCATTGTCCCTGACCATTGGTCATGCTGGCTGGGGCTGGTGGAAGTTGGAGTCCAACAACTTTTAGAGGGACATGGGTTCCTTGGTGATATCTCTCCTCTCTCAAGCTCTGGCCATTTCCACAGTCTGCTTGGTTTTGTTTCTCAGAAAAGAGTAGAGTGGGGTGGGTTAACTTTCTGAAAAATCTAAGGTAAGAGAGTGACTCAGAAGCTTAAGGAGCACCCGATCCAGCTTGAGATATCTTGTTGGCAAGGTGACCCAAGGCAGGAACCCAAGTTCTTGACGTAATTCACCCTAATTGGCTTCATTATTTGGAACATGCACAATCCTAGCATTTCCACTTTTTTAGGGTGCTGAGGGGGTTAGGTATGGAAGAAGAGTCCCTGCCAATCTTACTAGCTGTCAGCAGCCACAAGAAACTGAGAAGTGAAATATGGAAAGGATTTGCTGCATAATTATTAACCAGGATACAAAAAAAGGGAGGAGGAGGAGGTCAAAGAAAGAAGGTAATGAGAGTTGAGGATTTGAGAATGATGGATTTATTTTTGTTTGTTTGCGGTGTATTTTTGTTTTTTGAATTTGTATTGTTTGATGTGGTTTGTTTTTTCTTTGTCTTTTCTATTTTCTTTTTTTGCTTTGTTTTTTCTTTGTAATTTCAAAAATTTCCAATAAATATCATATAAAAAAAAGAAACTGAGAAGTGACAGATATCAGAGGGACAAGGAAATTACTGACAGAAGACATTTTTTCCCTAAATTGAGCATAAAGGCAATTTAATTTAAATCAATTTTACCATTCATATGGCACTTTAGCAAACTGCTACAGTAACCAAATCTAAAAACTATTTGTCTATTGTGTTAAAATTATTATAAAACATGGGTGGGTACGTGTTTTCGTTTTATTATTCAACTAGGCAATAACCTCTGATTAATTCCTGTTTGGAATCAATAGTTTGAATCAATTAACATTTTCCTGCTGTATAAGATGAATAAAAACTATTATTATTATTATTATTTGCCTTGGGCCATGATCTTTTATTATCTGTTTTTGTGTTTATGGTACCAGCCCAGTGATGCCTAAAAGCCTGGGGATACCTAAAATGTTCATTGTGCACCAGCATCAAAGCTAGAGAGGCATCTTGGCTCCAGAATGTAGAGACTAGTCTTAGATTCAGGTTTTTGAAGAAGTTTGCAAGAGAACTGATAAAGAAGTTTGTTCAAGAACTAACAAACACTTCACACAGAGACACTCACCTTTATCAGCTGTGTGTTACCAGCAACAACCATTTCAATGAGTTCAAAAATGTTATGAGGTTTGTCTCCTAAATTAAGAGGTGCATGTGATATCATACTGAATTCTTTTCCATAAAATGTCTTCCTAAGCCACAGATGGAATTAATGCAAAGAAAGGTCTACATGCCTACAAAGAGTACACTTTTTAAAAACAGAAATACATTTTATCTTTTTAATATCTATCCATCACACTAATCCCCACTGAGACACATCTTTCATGGTTATGAAAACTCTAAATAGCCATGATGCTATATAAATGAATAGCTACAACCAGCATTTTGGCATAAAATATGCAGTCTTTAAGCAGTTAAACAGCAGAATAATCTGCCCCTTGCCATGTTTGATGAGAAAAAGCAGAGAACCTATTATTGTTGATTAAAAAGCAGTATTGAGAAGACTCAGTCCTCTGCATGCTTACCTGACTGTAAGACCCATTAAAGTCAATGGAACTTACTTCTCAACGCAGATAGCATAGGATTGCACAACTTTCATAAACTAAAGGAGGGATGAGATAGATACTAAACTGCACTTTCCCCTGTCTTCTCTTTGTCTCGTCATGGGTTCATAACTCTTAATCTATTCCAGCTCTCCTTATGGGTCATTGATTCTATATGTACTGTGGTTATTTAAAAATGGGAGGAGAGGAGAGGAGAGAAGGGGGGGGGAGGAGAGGGAGAGAGAGAGAGAGAGAGAGAGAGAGAGAGAGAGAGAGAGAGCCGCCTTGAGCCAGATGGGCGACTTCACACTTCATTTATCAAACCCAATAGACTAGGCCCCATCTCCCTATGCTTGCTTATTGCAGTTAAATTTCCTTGCAATTTGGTAATAATTTTCATTATCAGACAGTGACCCTAAAATACAAGGAGATTCCTTCCCCCTCCCCACTTTTTTGTGGGGGGTTGTCTTCATGGCAGGTTTGAAATTCACAGCCGCACTCTTTTAGCTCTACAGTAGGACGTGAGAAGCTGCCTTTACTTTATTAAGAGAAAGATGACCTCTTGTAAGCAGAGGTCAAGAAGAGGTCAGCTCAAAGGCCTCAAGAAGCTCTTTAACAGCTATAACAATCTGTCCATCAGACCCTATCTCGCAGAATAAACAAACGGCAGCCTTTAGGAACCTTTGGTTGATTCTGTTAACACTCTGAGCATATTCACATCCTTCCTCCTTCCCTATTTATATCCTGCTCTTTTTCCTATAACTGCTGTCGCTCTGTGTACTGGGTCGCTAACACACCAAGTCTGCTTTAAAACAACCAACAAACACTGGGCAGCTTGATCCTCTTTAGATCCAGACAGGGATGCTGCTGGAAGACTTCCATCCCCCAGAATGCTTTCTGCCCTGCCAGTGCAAGAAAAGACCTGAGATGGCTGGATAAGGAACTTCTGCAAACTTGACTAGGATTCAAGGGGTGGGTCTGTTGTAAGCACATTACAAAAACCAAGAGGATTTCTAAGAAATAAAAGACACATACCCAAAAAGATTCTAATAATTATGATGATGATGCATTGCAAATTTAGCCAATTAATATCAGTTCATGTTCAATTTTATAGGAAACGAAGAGCTACCATTTTAACACACGACGTCATCTGCTAAGCCATGGTTTAACAAGCTATGAGTTAACCATGGGTTGTAGCACATGCAGGCAGGTAGGCAGGCAGGCAAAGAAACCATGGCTTGTTTCTCCAAAGTCTGGCATAGTTTTCCAGCAGCTCTTCCCTCATGTCTTTGCAGTTTGGTGAGCATTTGGTGTTCAGTGCTCAGACAAACCATAGTGAAGGAAAGGTGCTGGATTCTCATATAACACCAAACGGTGGTTAAAATAAATTGAAGTCCAAAACCAACAACAAACCACAGCTTCACACCATGGTTTCTTGGCAGTAAACAAATCACAGTTAAGTGACTGGGCAGGGTTCATGCATAAGACTAAATTAGGGTTTAATAAACCACAGTAAAATAAACCTGGCCTGGTAATATGAGCTAAGCAGGTCACTGGCTGCATTTGCATGGACTTTGCATGGTTTAGCACTACATGGAGAAGCTGCAGCAAACCCAAGTGGAACATTGTGTCTGCCTCTTCCTCCTCCTATGCACCCAGGAAGACTTCTGTGAAAATTATCTACATTTTCAAAGGAAGTTGACTTGTATTATATTGTATTGTATTCTGGCTTACATCAAACTTCACAGAGTTTCAAAAACAAGACAACTTCAAACCATGGATTAGAAACTGGCTTGTTTACTTGGGGTCCTTCTGTGTGCAAAGTTTGCCCTGTATACCCAAGCTATGGTACCTCTTTAGGATTGTCTCTGAATAATGAGCAAGAATGAGTAATGGCAAGCTTCTCCAGAAATGGAGTCCAGCCAAACTGGAACTGCTATATCTTCGCAATCAGATTGCCATAGAAAAGCAGCCCTCATTGCATGCTAGTTCAACTCATTCTGCATGCTAAATAAATAAAGCCTGCTCAAGCAAGCTGCATTCTGTACCAAAAAAATGTTGAGTTCTGCTACCTTAAGCAAATTTTCACCACTACCCCTTCGTACTCTGCAGACTTCTGTGTTTTGCTACTTGTGAAAAGACCAAAGCCAACAAGACCCAACCACCAAATATCTTGCCAGCTGCCTTGCTGTGTTCTGAGATTTCAGCCAGCACTGCTGAGTTTTCAAGACTGTTTTCACACCCATCGGGACTAGAGATTCAAAGCTTTTAAAATAGAAGTTTCAATTCTCACAGAGATGAACGGAACACGTGCTATCACACATGCCTGTTGTTGTTTTACACTCTCCCACAAAACAGTGGCATGCACACATGAAGCCCTGCTCATTCCTTTTTGGTACATACTGCAAGCACTTTGTAGCTGACACACTCCCCAAGCTCACAGGATGAGTCCAGGTGCAAGGTTCTTGTGTTAATTTATAAGGAACCACAGAGCCTAGGGTTTGTTGATCAGAAGGTCGGCAGTTCGAATCCCGTTGCTCGGTCCCAACTCCTGCCAACCTAGCAGTTCAAAAGTGCGTCAAAGTGCAAGTAGATGAATAGGTACCGCTCCGATGGGAAGGTAAACGACATTTTCGTGCGCTGCTCTAGTTCGCCAGAAAGCGGCTTAGTCATGCTGGCCACATGACCAGCTGTACATGATGAGCACCGCAACTCCAGAGTCGTCCACGACTGGACCTAACGGTCAGGGGTCTCTTTACTTTTACCTAATCCCTCATATCCTTGCCTGAGAACAGAGGTCATTAGGGGAGACAGTAGTCCACCACTGGCTTAGATGCACAACTCCTATCCACTAGAAGTTGTGTGTTAGCCCAGTTTTATGGAACTCCCAGCTGAGAACAGACAGGTTCCCCCCACTTGCTGAAGGTTCATTTAATCCAGCAGGCATTTTTAATTAATGTTTGGTTTTAAGGATTCAACTGGAGTTTTTTTTTAAATTGCATCTATATATAGTGCTTAAAAACAATTGTAGTTCAGTGGCAGTAGAGCAGCAGGTGGTAAGCCCTCCTTAAGGAGTGGTTGGATGGCCATCGGTCATGCTCTGGTTGAGATTCCTGCACTGCGAGGGGTTGGGCTAGATGACCCTCAACTCTATAATTCTCTGCAATAAATAAATAAAACTCGGAGGAGGCAGAGAGAAGGTAAAAGCTGCCCTCAGCACCCAGCTCAGATGACTCCAGCACTCGTAGAACCCCAGCTTGCCACCATCTCCATGGCTTTAGGAGGCTGCACTACTCTTAACTTCATAGTCTAAAGAATCCAGTCCAGAAACCGCAGCAGAGCCGCAATCCCACTACACCACTGGATTCAAGCACTTCCCCAATAGGGCAGCGCCCCTTCCATTATAGGAGGCTTCTTCCAGTGGGCCTTTGCCTATGCTGGCTGGGACTTGTGGGAGTTGTAGTCCAACATCTGGAGGGCACCGCATTGGCCAGCCCTGCTCTTTAGCAGGCATGGCTAATTCGTGGCTCTCTAGACAATGCAGGACTGCAACTCACGTCTTCCCTAGTCATTGCCCGCACTGGCTGGGGCAGATGGGAGTCAGAGTTCAACACCTTATGAGAGGCCACAAATTAGCTACTCAGGGCTACAGCCATTACTTGAGTGTCAGGACAATATAGGGTGAAAACTCTGGGGAAGAAAAGGAATATGATTTAGTGGGACACACATCTCAAATTTCCAGTTTTACGAGGGAGCTCACAGCCAAAACTACAGTACTTGTATAAACCCGTTAAATATACACGAATACTTACAGAGTCTCTCCCCCCCCCCACCCCGCAACCAGCTCTGGCTGTTTTCCCTCTGATCTACTTGACCTAAATTTCTCCAAGTTGCATTGTTCATAATATGTCTTCTCTAATGCACAACGTAAGGTAATTAGAGTCATCTGTATTTAACTTCCAGAGAAGGGGAAAAGGAGAGAGAGAAAAATCTATTATCTAATCTGGCTGATCCCCTGATGGCTTGCTGAAAGTAAAATACTATAACCTATTGCCTGGCCTTTGACAAGCGCTAATTATTTCCTGTCGAAGCACATTTTTCTTGTGTAATTCCAAAGTACACAATAGGCTGATCTCTAAAACACAGGGGCTGCTCCTCCAGAGCCTCGGCGGATGTTTTATAACTTTCACCACCCCAGCGAACGCTTGACGGCTACTATCGTCAGCGCCTCCATTCCAGACATCTCTCCAAACCTTTGAAGAGGTAAAAAGTGCGGGATATGGTAACAGTCTGTTTATGTGGATCATATGGATGGGACTCTTTAAGATAGGTCAGTGTGATGAGAAACATCAAATGTGGGTCAGAGGAGAGGGGAAACCGATTACAGTTATTTAATACTCTGGGGCCACTGTCTTTTCTAAGGCTTTCAAGACACCATGCTCTTGAAATTTTCTTTCAGGTGTTTAGTTTTAATGAGGCCTGCATTTCGTCTGCTGCTAAGTCTCTCCCCACACATGCCCCCTGTTCCTCCCCTTCCCCTCTCCACCCTGATGCCTGCAAAGTACTTACCATTTTTGTTCTAGAAGCTAAATTATGTCTGTTGGCTCCAGCTTCTGACTAAATTGGTAGTTGTAAGGGAAAAGGCCAGAAAACCGTGTAACTAGATTCTTTCCAAGAGGGAGTCCTCTCCCCCTCATCTCCCTACGGTGCTGCTTGGTGATTATTTGTCCTGCTAAATTGATCCACTCACTGAGTTACATTTGTTATGTTTTCTTTAAAATATATGTATGTGCACACACTACCCTGACTTTTCCATTTTTAGTTTGTTACGTTTTTAACCCACAGTGCTCAGTCTAAACAGAGGAGGTATTCGCTGCTGGGCACAGACCCTGTGGAACTGAAGGCGAAACTTCTAAAACCTCAAATCTGGTGGGTAGAACCCATCTGCACAAAGAGGCTCCCTGAGAAGAATCCATTTAACTGGCTTGAGGAAACCAACATCTGGTACGGTGTTGCCCCCAGAAAGTGGGCATTCGCTGCTAGTTTGAAACACTAATCTAGGCACAGATACACTGGTTCAATTCAATGTGGGGGTTTTTTGTTTTGTTTTGTTTTTACATAGAAAGCCCAACCCAGCTCCAGGCCTCAATTATCTTTCAAAGTGGCTCTCCCATTATGAACCTGTCTGTATTCTTTGGATGTCTTTTGAGGTCCTCCTCTGGGTGCTCCCTATAAGGGAGTTTTGGAGGGTAGAAACAAGGCACAGTTCTCCTCCAGTGGGGCTCCCAGTTTGTGGAATGCTTTTTCCAGTAAGATCTACCTGACGCCATCATTAACATTCTATTGGCACCAAGTAAAAAAACCAACACCTTTATCACTTCTCCCAGACATTTGACAGAAGGTGATGATTTGCTGGATATGTTTTGCTGGTCCCCCCCCCCTTTTCTTTTTTGCTGCTGTTTTACTGGGTCATATCAGTTTATTTATATACAACATTTCCCACAAATTTGTGCTCAGATCTGTGTGTGCCCCAATCTCCCAGCCATATAATGCTGTCCAAACTGTCAAATTCTTGTTTTCATTTTTCTCATGCACAAAAATGTATCTACGGTGCAGGGCCCAACACACAAATATGTTTTGCAGACAACCGCTTGTTTTGAAAATGCAAAAGTAGAGGGATGGCCAAATAAATTTTTATATTTTTTTTAGAAAAAGGAAGGGAAAGTATCAATCAGTATTTAATAAAATCTCACTTTAAATGCAAGAGGCAACCCAAATTAAAGTTTTGGCTGACAACAACCCTGCAGTGTGCCTTTAGTCCCTTCTACCATCACCATCATCAACACATGGTGAGCTAAAGTCAACTGAGAAATAGGCCAAGTTCTTTTGGGTGTGGGAAAAGTGATTGGTAAACTTCAGGTCAGGGATGGGGCAAACAGAACCGCATTCAGAATGCTGCTCTGTAGAAAATAAAAACAACGTCTCTGCACTTAGAAAACTAGACATCAAGGAGAAGAGTTCTAGCCTTGCTTGGGACATGCCAGCTTTCGACGTCTTTCCAGCTCTCATAGAGAATTCCATCAAGTGCATCCCCACCACCAGTCTAAAGCAGTACGGGCCAGAAACAGGCTTACTACCTCCTCAACTCTGAGGGGGCCTGGCCCTTTTAAAACAAAATTGAGGGGGCTGAGGTGCCGTCAGACCCCCTAAAATAGGCACGCCTGCATCACGTCCTCACCTTGCAAGCCAATCCTGCCGTAGCTCCTGACGCTCTTCAAGAATGGGCAGGAGGCAGCTGATTCGTTCCTTCCTTTGTTCCTCTGCCTGTTCCTCTTTCCTGAATTCACAGAGCAGTAGGCTTGTCTTGGGGGGCAAGGGAGAGGGGTGGGTTGGAAGAAAACAGAAAGGGGGGGGGGAGGCCATAAACATTACAATCCAAAAATAGGAAACAAAGCATAAAATTAATTAAAAAGCCCATAAGCAAATAGAGACAGTAAATCAATGGCCCTTCTTTCTTTTTTTATTACGGTTCCCCAGCTCCCAAATCAATACAGTAAATGATGGTCCAAAATGGCCACCATCTATCTGGTTTTTAATCAAAGTACACGGAATGCAAGGTAAAACCTCAAAGCATCGTTGCCCTAAGTAATACCACAGACCAGGCATTCTAGATGTAATTTTCACATTTTTGCCAGACAGAATTGCTTTTCTTTTGTCCTTGTATGGGTGAATTGTTATTAGAAAGTGTGCATGAGGCTTGCTCCCCTCCTCCACCACCCCACCTCTAATGATTGTGGGGGAAACGTTTTAATTTTTCTTGAACATCACCTGTTACAGACAAGAAGAAGTAGAAAATCTCTGTAATGCTGATTTGTATAGCGATTTCCTACTTCTCCCTTTTAACTGCTTCTTATTCTTTCCCTCCCCTTGTTAATAAAATGAATCATTCAGCAAAATAATGTTTGCATTGAGAAAAACACTGCCCGGGTGTTGAAAACACAGGCATGTCTCTTTTAAGCAATTTTACAGCTATGTAAAACTGTAAGATAATCTAACATATAAATCACTCTTATGGCCAGATACTATGCACTTTTTTCACAGAACTAAGTCCGGCAGAATTCAGTGAAGTGCACTCCTTAGTGGGTGTGCAGTGGGGCACGCGTCTTAGATAGTTGAAAGGAACACTGGAAGCTGCTTAATACAATATCAGACATTGATCCATTTCACTCAGTATTGCCTACACTGACTGGCAGTGGCTCTCCAGGGTTTCAGGCAGTGGTCTTTCCCATATCTACCTGGAGATGACACTGCCAAATGCCCAAGACCCCATGTTCACCTATTCTTGATGACTTGAGAGCCCAACAGGTTCGCTAAGAGAGAAACATTTGCTAAATAAAGGAGTTCGAGACTCCCAGAGATCAATTCTTCACTGAGATGGGATAGGGCTTATGGCAGCTGTCCAGGCTTGAACATGGCTCAACTTTGCTCTGGAAGTTGTCAGAACAAGCTGCCTACTTGAAGCAGTCCAAGCAGTCCAAAACCTAGCATCTGACTGACCATCTTGTTTCAAGGGGTGGAGAAATTGAAGGGCCCAGTTTGGATTTAGTGGACTTTTCTGGAATTTTCCCATTTGAAAGGGGGAGAGATGAGGTCAGAAAAAAACCCTGAGTCAAGTTGGAGAAAGTCTCAGTGGGTTTGCCCAACCCCAATCAAAAGACAATGTTGTAATAATAATAATAATAATAATAATAATAATAATAATAATAATAATAATAATGCTGTTGTTGTTATTTCCCACCCTCCTACTATCCTTAATTTTTTACTAATCCTATTAAGCAATTTCTTAAAAATAAGAATGAAGTCCATATAATATAATTAACACAAAACCAAAATAGCCATGTCTATAATTTGATGGCTGCACCCAACAGATTCCAATTGACTTTTTTGCTGAAACCGTGGGCAGGATTGAAGCCTAAGAGAAAAAATATGGTTCATTAAAGGGTTTCCAATGTTCAACCCATTTTAGGAACCTGAGTTAAATAAAGGGTTAGAAGGTGAAAAGATGTGCCCTGACAGTGAGAGGTCAAGAGTTCAAGAAATGTGGTCAAAGATGTTATCAACTGGGAAAGCCGTTTCCTCAAATCAACACTAATTTTTTTTTTTTAAGGAATCCATCAAAAAGTTTACTGGTATGACTCCTGTCCCTAGAAGATGGGAGAGTCTTCTTCTGAATGCTTTGCACACTATCAAAGAAAGGTCAACTCTGGGTTCTTCGTCTATGTAATGATCTTTAATGACAGATAATTGTCTACAGAAACTTTGTTTTACCCAATGTTGAGTGAAGCCTTCAGATTTGAAAACTGGACTCAGCTTTGGTTCAGGGCATCCCTCTTCTTCCCCCAAGATGTGCTTGGCACACAAGGTCAGCAGAACAAACAAACAAACCCTGCAGGTCTGCTTTATCTCATCAGTCTCTCAGCAGAGACTTTTTGGAGGGTGCTAATGCTTAGGACCTGATGAAGCTATCTTTCCTCTGCTCCCTATGCTGGTGAAAGCACATCCTGAATAGGCCCCAACAGAGATAACAAGACATTGCTTGCCATTGGAAAGTCACAAGCAATGTTTTTAGAATCATTATTCTCATCAATTAACTTAGTGCTCAGAAAAAGCTCTGGGCTCCTGTCACAGCCACTCCACTTCCTGCAGAACAGTGCCATGATTCCACACATTTCATTTCTCCCTGTGTTCTGGAAAACAAATACTCCAGATTTAAACCAGAGCAGAGAAGGCTGTTTTCAGAGTCTTGCTTTATTTTGTCAACAAATGAGGTTTTCACCAGGAGATCTAATGTACTCGTTAGTATTTCCAAAGAGATTAGCAGGATAAACCTCTGAGCCCTTGCTAAGCTCTTCCCACTTCAAGGAAAGCAGTCCAACAGCCAATAATCAATAGCAAAGAGAAATGGTGGTGCGGATAAGACATGTGTTTGCAAGCAGTGAGATTCACCTTCTGCTAATTGTCCAGCTTGTTTTAGTTGCTTTATGGTGGGGAAATGACAGTACCGTGACAAGAGTTGGATGCAACTAAAAGTAGAATTTAACTTGAGATCTTGAAGGCATGCATGTTGGCTAGGACTTGGATGGTGTATATCAATGGTAGCTTGTATATCTCATCGGCATACACAGCATGTAACGGGGCCGTGTTGGCAATTGCTATGGTGAAAGTGGCTGGCATGTTTTAAGTTATCACCCAGCAATTTGGACATATTACGCTCAAACACTGGTCCTATTTTGTTTACAGCATGTCATGCTTGATATCAAAGTTTCACTCAACAACTTTTTTGGTGCGGAGGGGGACCATGTTGAAAAATGGTACTGTGTTTGTGGAGTGGAAGAAAGCAAAGGGAGGAGAGCAGAGAAGTGATGAGGAAAGGGGAGGGGGGGAAGAAAAGAAATTGTTTATAAAATCCAGCTGCTCAGACGTTGGCGCCAGAAACTTCTCATCCTGCTACTTTTACGCCTGCAACCCCTTTTACCTCCCCACCCTTCGCCTTGCACAGGTATAACTAAAATGTTGACTTCAATGCTTCGGAGAGCACTCAACTGATTCTGTAACATGATTAATTGCCGAAGACACGGCGGACCATATGGAACAGGGAACGCATCAAGTAATTCATACTTCTGTATATGATCATTTTGGCCCCTGTTGTTTTAATGTACAGGAAAGAGCTAGTATAGCACAGACCTGGTGTCTTGCCCTTGACAGCCCATTAAGAAATCTCAAAGCACCTAGTTGAAGTTATGCTGTTGGCTTTTCAATAGCAGCCCAATAAAACAGGAGCAAAGCTTTTCCAGCGAGTCTTAAATCTTTCACATATAGTACATTAACCACTGCTGCTAAAAACAACTGGTTTCTTATGATAGGAAATGGGATTTGATTTCTAGCCTCTGCATACTTTCCAAAAGCCTTTTTCTGACCTTTGCAGGGTTTACAAAATTGTTGCTTCTCCCCCCGCCCCCCCAGCCAAGCCTTTTTCTTTCCTTTCAGCAATTTTCCAAGGGTTTCTTTTTCTTTTTCCTTCTTGGCTGCGGTGAGCCTAATAGACTTGTTTAAAGCTCAGTACATTCTACTCTTACACTTGCGATATGCAGCCTATACAATGAAGACAGACTCATGGGAGCTAACAGGCAAGAGATTATTATTAAGAGCTTTCTCCCTCGGAGTCATAGAAATCATGACAACAGGTAAAAACATCAGCTACCCTCAAAGAACCTATAAAATAAACAAAAATAGAAATGGGGTGGGGGAACCTTAATGAAAAATACAAAACACATACAGGCTTCCTATCAGCTGAAAGGACAAATCATAAGGCTTTGTTAAAGAAACAAGATCAATCTATTAATTTAAAAAGCATGTTTCTCTGGAATTATGTTGCTGGAAGATTGACTTGTTGGGCTGTATCCAACTAATTCCTACACAGAGTAGACCCCTTGAAATTAATAGGCCTAACAAAGTTAACCATGTCCATTAACGTCAATGGGTCTACTCCAAGTAGGACTCAGATCAGAACTCACTTATTCAGCTACACATGGAGGGTGAAATACTGGGGTCAAATAAGACCCCAGACATCAGGGATTTGGGGGGGAGGAAGGGGGGGATGAGATGAACTTGGCAATGACTCTAATTTAAGCTAAAATGAATTATGGAGTTTTAGTTTGTTTATTTAAAACATGGTTATATCACCCTCCAACTCAAAATCTCAAGTGGTTTGAAAAGTTTCCAGAGGGATGGCCCTATTAATCTGTGATGGAAGCAAAAATAATGATGAGACTTGGGATACCATGAAGCTTTCGTAGAATGGAGTACAAATAAAGCAGCAACAGGTAAACATAGCAAAGGGAGGGGAAGCACATCAAAAGGTTAGAAGTAAGGTGCTTCAGTCACAAAGGCCTCCACAGTATTAACCGTGACCTGGTGCCAGACACCAAGTCCTTGAAGGATAAACCAGACCCACTCCACAGGTCAAGGACCTTGATGGACAGGAAGGGCTCTCCTGGAACCAGTACAGAGGACCCCTCAGAAGAGCCCTCTTGGAGCTCTGAGAGGTGGAGAAGGTGGAGCCACCCTTCAGTCTTCAAAGTGCTGGTGCTAAGAGGTCCAGGCACAGGAAAAAATAGTGAGGACTCATCTGTGGGTCCACAGTCGCCTTGTGAGTAACCCAACCCTGAATACACCTTTGTTACCTATAGCAGTGGTTAGGGTGTTTGTCCTCAGACAGTTTTCCGGGTCATGTGGCCTGTATGACTAAACCGTAACAGACAGTCAATGCCTTTATTGTTAGAGCATACATAGAGTGCCGAGGATTAGAGGGGAAGTTTTATATATATTTGTCCGTATCCATTCATGGTAAGCTATGAACCCAAATGCATAAGGAAGTCAAGTAAGTGGGGGAGGTGCCTACTCAACATAGATGTCAAATTCCAAAACAAAAGTCTCTCTCTTTGGGTCTCTCTGTTTTCATTGCGGCAGTTAAAACGGCAATAGAGGAAGAATACTGTTTCCCTTTGAAGCCATTTAAAATGACAATGCTAAAAAGTTTAATCCTCTCCACAAAGCTCTTTTTGGCAGTATCCGACATACATCGGCAGGAACATTACTTTTGGCACTTTCCATTATCCAAAATATTTACTTAGCAGCGTTTTAAGAAGTCATCTTTTATATACACTGTAGATGTCAATGTTACCTTTGCTTCCCAAAAGAAATGTATGGTGGGAAATCCCATTTCCACCTTGGTGGGGGATTTCCCATAAATAGAAAAATATATAAATAACCCCCCCAGGTATCTCAGTGGAAAAGTTGGCTTATTCAGGTTATGTACTTTAAGGAAGTGGGAAAGACAAATGAAAAGGGCTTACTCCTAAAGACGTCCACACAGAAGGACATTCTGTCTAAGTCCGTGGGAGCTCTCTAAGAAAATAGGTCAACTAATAAAAAAAAGTAATGTCCACAGAATGGGAGATGGCACGATCCCCAAGGAAGTGATCTATATGGGGAGCTGCCTTCAGGCATCAGGCCTGTTGGCAGACCAACTCTGTGTTACAAAGATGTCTGCAAACATGACATGAAGGCTGGCAACATTAACCCTTACCTGTGGGAATCCCTTATGGACGACCACAGTGCCTGGAGACAGACTATCTGATTGTGTATCCACAGCAATGGAATGACCGCTGGGAGGAATGCAGAAAGAAAAAACACCATGGTACACCTGCAACAGCACAACTGGATGTCTTCCTCTACTCCAGCTGCAACAAAACATGCCTCTCCTGTATTGCTCTCTACAGCCACAGGAGACACTGTAACTCTCCAGCGGTTTGGCTTCACCACCAAAGGTGTACACTTACATTGTCTCCCGAGACAGGCAGATGCCAACCGATAACAAAGGTGGTAAAAGATACAGCAGCTGTCCACAGAAAACCTTTATTGACCTTTCAAGCAAATATCCATCTACACTGGGCCTCAGCCAAATAGCTGTTTCAAGGAATGATCCCTCATTTGGGAATAAGGGTTGGGCTGGGTCCCCTGATCGTCAACTTTAAAAAATAAATTCAACTGTGCACACACTCCTGCTCCCTGATATCTCCCCACACCCTCTAAAGCAGAGCTCTGTTAGTTGCTGCTGAGGCATTTTGTGTTTGGAATCAGAGCAGCATCTAGAAGGGACCTCAAGGTACAGAGGTCTTCCAGTTTCAGAAAGGGGCAGGAGGGTCTCTTGGACAGTGATCCATGAGTTGGTAGGAATGGGGTAGAAATTCAGCTTGTTTCAGATTTAATGATGATAACCTACCTAATTTCCAAGCAGTATGTGAACCAGAACACAGTTATACTTCGACGTTAAGCACTGACCTGGATTTTGTGATGCAGTTCTCCAGCCTAATAATGTGTACCAAAAAAAGGTGCAGATTAAAGGAACTGCACTTTAAAATGGCCGTATTACTGAAAATAACATATAAATCGCATTATTTTAGCTAGCATTACTTGAAAAATGTCGGTAGTATGGGAAATTTGCACCACGATACTGACTCGTTTCCATGCAGACTTTTTGTTTTCAAATTGCAAATGAATGCAAAAATGTGGAGAACTGAACTAAATGCTGAAGAAATGAGAAACAGAAATTGACATATTTGTTCATCACTGCGTTGGTGGCACAAGTTTTCTGCCATGACTTTCCATCCCAGTGTGAGAACCGAGCTGGAAAAGATGCTCCAGTTGGTCAGACCTGGACTTGTACTGTCAGATCTATAGATGAACGGGATTCTGATTAGCCTGTGATCTCCCTCACCTCTCAAAACATCAAAACCATCAAAAGCTGTAGTGAACCCAGAGACAGAAGATAATATGAAGTGTAAATAACATTCAGGAATGTGTGTGTCAGGATGGTGGTGAAAATCTTTTTTGAAAGCAAGAGGACACAACAAAGAAAGTCTCATTTGCAAAAGGATCCAGCTGAGGGTCTAACTTCTCACAAGGGAAACAAGTCACCATATTTGCAAACATTCTGAATAGAAGACTATAGCATAGCGTGTGTTTTTGTTCCTCAGCCTCTGTATCCTGAACCCAAAGATTGCCTACAAGGCTGAACATATGTTCCCTATGCAAGAACTAAGTCAAAAATTCCTTGTAGAATACAACGTCCCAGGTTCAATCCCAAGCATATCCAGAACTGTCTCCTGCCCAAAGCCCTGGGAAGCTACAGCCAGTCCATGTGGAAAATAGTCAGCTAGATGGACTGATGGTTTGACTCAGTATAAGGCAGCTTCCTGTGTTCATACTTGTGAGAACATGAACAGCCAGCCTTGCCTTAGCTATGAGTCAAAGCAACCCTAAGCTCATCCAAAAACTACTGGAAACCAAGGTCAGAATGCCAGATTTTGCAGGGTCACTGTTTCAGGGAAACGGCCTACGCACATACAAACTGCATGTCTCTATTCTCTGTGTAGAAGAACTCGTGAATTTGCAAAGGGCGGGTGGGGGGAGATAGTCCTGTTCCCTCACTTCACACATTCAGTATTTCCACTTTGGATGCAAAAATAGGAATCTGGTTAATTAAGCTTCCATTTCAGAGATCTATACCTGGATTTTTCTTCAGCTGCAATTAGGTAAACAAACATGAACAACAGAAAGAGAGAGATGCTTTTGTTTTTTTACCCTGATTAATGCAATTTGAAAGGGGGGAGGGGCGAGACCACCGTAAACTGCTCTTGCTTCTGGCATGAATCCTCACTGAAGTATAACTTGCAGTTTTTCAGAGCAGTGTTCTGCTTTGATAAGCATATATTATTGGCTCATCTTCTAGAGATAATAGCTTCCTTTGCCTTCCTCGGTATATTTATACGTTCCATTTACACAGAGGAACAATTGCAAAATGAAGCTTTCATATAAAAATACCAAGGGCATATTCCTCAGCTGGGTTTGCTAAGAATGAGCCAGTATGTCTTTCAGAAAGCACACTTGAAACACATCAAGGAGTTTGGTGGTTCTAAAGCAGAAGCCCCAAACCCTAAATTCTTATTTACATTCTTAAATAAAATAAAATAAACTTTCAAACTTTTTAAAAGAAAAATCAGGGGGTTGGGGGAAGCACTTTTTTTTTAATGACCTGGAAACATACAGAACTGCCATATTGCAGCTGAATGCACAACCCCAGGTTTCAGTGGAAGAGTTTGCATTGATAAATGACAGGGTCCTGCAGGAGCAGAGATTAACGTTGTGACCCAACCAGGCCAGTAGTCAGAGCCCAAAAGGTTGGACTGGATGACCTTTGGGATCCCTTCCAACTCTACAATTCAATGATTCTACTACTGTAAAAGGCTAGAGAGTCTATTCAGCATATATTCAAGCTCCAATTATCACCTGGGCCCAGTATGCCTGAAGGAGCGTCTCCACCCCCATCATTCCGCCCGGACACTGAGGTCCAGCGCCAAGGGCCTTCTGGCAGTTCCCTCATTGAAAGAAGCAAAGCTATGGGGAACCAGGCAGAGGGCCTTCTCAGTAGTAGTGCCCACCCTGTGGAACGCCCTCCCATCAGATGTAAAAGCAATAAACAACTACCTGACATTCAGAAGACATCTGAAGGCAGCCCTGTTCAGGGAAGTTTTTAATGTGTGACATTTTGATGTATTTTTAATCTTTGTTGGAAGCCGCCCAGAGTGGCTGGGAAACCCAGCCAGATGGGCGGGGTACAAGTAAGAAATTATTATTATTATTATTATTATTATTATTATTATTATTATTATTATTATTATTATTATTATTATTACCTCCTTTATTGCTATTTAACTTCCACATTATTATTTTCTCCTCTATGTTCCTGCCAGCTAAGAATTCGCACTTCATGCATCTAACAAAGTGGGCTTGAGTCCATGACGACTTAAGCCGCACTAAATCTGTTAGTCTTTAAAAGGTGCCACAAGACTCTCGGATTGTTTTTGCTGCTAAGAGACTAAATAACATGGCTACCCCTCTGGGAATTGTTTCATTTGGGCGTCCCATTTCTCTCGTGTTGCAAATAAATTTTATCTGGTGGCACATCAGGTGTTAAGGTATGAAAAAGGAATGCAAGCAGTCTGTGCGCACCCCCACCCAAGCCAGCACCTTTGGGCTGGGCCCCAAAAACAAGCCAACCTTAGCTATTCCTACTGTTTTGGATGTATTAGAATAACAAAAGTTGTCTTAAGAGAGGAAGAAAGAGAGTGAACCTGTAAGGTCAGTAAGATGTATTCCAGGTCAAAAGATCAACATGCCACACAAAAGTCCTCTCCCTTGGCAAATCAATCAAGCGGCCTGCACCAACCCACCACGAGACAGAGACAAAAAAATATGCTTTCTTTGGTCCTCCCCCCTTTTAACAATAAGTTATTTAAGTATTGTGAATGCCCCCTTGCCTTGCATTCTGCCCATATACTACTCTGGATACGTATTAATGAAAACAAAAGGGGGCCATTTATATTGTAGCCATGCCAAGGGGTTAAGCATGTGACCTCGGAGGATGGCGCACTTGCACTGAGGGGAAAAGCCTCTTGACAATATAAACAAGAATTACTGCTGTCAAAGAAAGGGGAGACAATTAAAAACAATCCAGGATGTTTGTCAGACAGCTGTTCGAGTTTCAGCCCCATCTGACCTCTAAAGATGTGGCGTGTTTCACTCCGGCAACTTGAAATTTTAGGTTTTTATTAAGGGGGGGGGGGTAAAAACAAAACAAAGGGAGGAGGGAGAGAGCAGATTGCCCGATTTATGCCTGGTAGTTTCTGATCAATTAGGCTGTGTCGTGATACCAGGTATCACCATCTGGGCACCTCTTTGCTGCTTTTGCATAGTCATTTTTAAACATGAGCCACTCGGTTTGGCAACAGAAAAGAGTAAAACAGGGAACACAAGAAGATCATTGGCCCATCCAGTCTAGCATTCTGTTCTTATAGTGGTCAAGCAGATGTCTGTGGGAAACCTGCACGCAGGATTGAAGCATGAGAGTGCACTCCCTCCTCCTGTGGTCTCCTTCAGCAACTCGTGTTCAGAAACATTACTGCCTCCAGTTCTCCATGAGTTTGTCTAAACCTCTTCTTATAAAGCCATCCAAGATGGTAGCCATCACTGCCTCCTATGGGAGCAGGTTCCACTGTGCACTGCATGAAAACGTCCTTCCTTTTATATGTCCTGTATCTTCCTACCTTCAGTCCATGAGTTCTAGTGCTATAAATGAGAGGAAGAAAAACTTTTTGGTTGCCGTATTCTGAACCCTTTTCAACTCTGCAATTTTCTTTTCGAGGTGAAGCGAGCAGAACTGCACACAGTATTCCAAATGCGGTCACACCATAGATTTGTGTAACAGCTTTATGATATTGGCAGTTTTATTTTCAGCCCCTTTCCTAATGATCCCTAGCATAGAATTTGCCTTTTTCACCGCTGCTGCATCCTGGGCTGACATCTTCATTGAGCTATCTGGATTGAACGTGTCTGCGTGTGGAAATAAACAAAGGCTTACCGTACATAAATGTTGCTTTGCTCAGGAAGAGAATTGAGACAAGAAGGGCACGGGATCTTGCAAGCTGTTTAGCCCTCCTGGCTGCTGAAATAATAGCCCAGGTGATGTAGCTTCATTTATTGGACTACCACACACACAGTGAAAATAGATCACCAATTCCTGAACTGTCTCAGTTTATATACCACTTTACTACAATAGTCCCTAAATGGTTTACAAAGATACAATACAATATATATATAGGAATCAGTGAAAACTATAAATTCAAACATCAAGTAAAATGCCTGCTGGAATAAAAAAAGTATTCAGCAGGTACCAGAAGTTCAGGTGCAAGGGGGTTTGTCTGACCCTAGCCAGAAGGCAGTCCCATAAAATTGGTCCCACAATACCAAATGCATGGTTCCTGGTGGATACAAGCCAATGTGGGCCCACTAACACGGACTCCCCTAAAACCTCAGTGATCGGGTAGGGATACAAGGGAATAGGTGGTCCTTGAGATATCCTGGGCCCAAATTGTTAATGCATTGTAAAGTGATGCAAGAATCTTGAGCTAGGCTGCTAATGTACAGTGGTACCTCGGGTTACAGACGCTTCAGGTTACAGACTCCACTAACCCAGAAATAGTAGCTCGGGTTAAGAACTTTGCTTCAGGATGAGAACAGAAATCACATGGCGGCGATGCGACAGCAGTGGGAGGCCTCATTAGCTAAACTGGTACCTCAGGTTAAGAACAGTTTCAGGTTAAGAACAGACCTCCAGAACGAATTAAGTTCTTAACCCAAGGTACCACTGTATAAGCACCAAGCGCAAGCTATTGAGCACTGCAGTTATGAATTGGCGATAGTCTGTCCCCATCAACAGTTGAGCCGCGGCATTATGCACCAGCTGCAGCCTCTGGGCCAGGCCCAAGAGTAGCCCCACATAGAGTGCCTTACAATAACAGGGTCTTGAAGGTATACATGTATAGGTGCAGAGCTCCTGGTGAAACCCTGGTCCAGCTAGCCCCCACTCCCACACAGAGGAACTCTATACATGTAGACCAATATGTATTCAGAGCCACTTCTGACAAGCGGAATATGGGGGTGTAGCTGCTGGGGTTAGAGCTAGCCTTGTGCATTTTTTCAGTGTGTGGGGTGGGGTATTCAGACCTCCCAGCCCAAGTATCTTCAAGAGGTTGAGGAAGGGAAAAGATTGTGTGACACAGGACAAAAACATCCATTGTTTTCCCCTACCCTGTGTCTCTTCTGTGGCAGAGCCCTGGAAGGGGGGGGGGGGAATATCATAGGAAACAAACAGAACTTCTAAGCAAACAACAAAAGATATTGGCTACATTTCTCAAACCCGCCATTCGCCTGCCCGTTTGATCCTCCCACAGTCAGCTGAACCTACTGATACTCCTACAGAAATGAGAAGCAGTCATGGGAAGCTATTGGAAAGCGGCATTTTCCTTGGGGAGGTAGCACAACAAAAGGAAAGTTTGTATCTGCCACGTGGACTTACAATTGGTCTTAAAATGAACAAACCAATGCACTATCATTTCGCTTTGTGAAAAGTGATACTTCCAACTTCTTCTCCCTCCCTCTCTTTTTCCCCCCAGGAAGAAAGGAAGCCGTGTATAAACAGAACAAAGAAAAGAGGCAACACAAGTGAAGCCACTCATAATAAATATTACAGTGAAAGTTTTGCTCATCAAACTAAGATTAAAAACATATTCTAATCTCCGGAGCCACCTCGCTTTGATGTATGCTGAAACAGAAAGCGTATGTATTTTGTAAGATTTACAGCATCCCCAGTGGGAATCGTTTCACGTTTCACTCCCCCCCCCTTTCTCTATTTGAGATTAAGAATATATTAGGTGAATTCAATCTCCTGATGTTTATTGTGTCAGATTGAGAATTTACTCAAAGGACAGGATTCAGAATTTCTTTGCACTCAGCTATACCGGCAATATCAGGCTCAGAAGTTGGTTTTTCTTCCCAGGAACAAAGATTTTAAGTATATGGGGAGGGCCATGTGGTGTGTGGATCTGGAACACAATGACAACCAAGTCCTCTTTAAAGAGAGATAATGGTGGAGAGTTTAAGATGGCCATATTATAGAACAGATGCATTGAACTTTCCACAATTTTTTTATTATTATTATTTCAAAAGTCTAAAAATGAGTATTTATCTGCTTTTAAGAATAGAGATTGGTTAAAAAAAATCAAGGAATGAAAGGAGGACTTCAGAATCACAGTCATCAATGGAGCAGAAGTTCTCCATGAATATGGATCCATTCCTAGAACTGCTGGCCTGAACACCAGGAGGGCACCAGGTTGGCAAAGGCTGCCTACTTGGTGTAGGAAACTGAAACAGCTGTACATCACACACTGCTTCCCTGTTTACCCTTCTCTGCTTCCTTCTACTTTCTCCATTGTTTCCTCTCTGCCATATTTTAGACTCATACTCCATGCATCACACTGATGGTTCTATAGCAGGGGTGGGGACCTCAATCCTAGGGTCCAAATGCGGTCTTCCAAGGCCTTTCTATGTGGTCCTTTGGTTCCTCACCAGGTCTTACCCTCAACGAGTGTTTTTGCTGGCTTGAATGTGTCCCTGAACTGTGACAATGCATCTTGCTTGTATAGATGGGTGTGTGGATGGGGGCATGTCCCCATATGGAAACCTCTGGCTTTTACATGGCTGGAATGTAACCTACTGTACAAATGCATCTGGCCCCACCCATCACAGGCATGCCCACATGGGAATGTGACCCTAGCAAAGTTTCAAGGTAGGAGTTTCATGGTGCTAAAAAGGTCATTCCATCAGGACAGGCATTCCCGCTTGCACGTGCAGCAATTTCTCACCTCTGGGGGTTCTTCCCAACCCTCGAGAGTGGATTGGGAGGAGGCAGAAGTGGGGAAGGAGAGGGGGGAGTCCTGTTGCACTAGCAGGAGTCCTTGCAATGGCTTCCAGCAGCGCACCAGGTTATCTGAATCCAGCCCAGGTGACAAGAGAATAAGGAATACCTCCAATCTCTGTAACAGAGAGAGCAGCCACCGCTGCCCAGAACACATGTCCACATCCCAAGTACTGATTAAGGTTGCAATCCTAACCCCACTTACTTGGGCATCAGCAGGGTCTGCTTCTGACTAGGCATGGTTAGAACTGCAGTCTAAATGATCCATTGTGCTTTTCTGTGGTTTGGGGAATGTCCTCCTTCTTACCTCTCCTTCCCTAGGCTTCTTGAGAGGAAACAATAGAAGCACAGATCACTCCTTTAAGAGCACAAGTGAAACTAATGATATATGATGGAAGGTTAGCAGGAAAAGAAGGAAAGGTGTGTGTGTGTGTGTGTGTGTGTGTGTGTGTAAGTGTGTAACAACAGAAAGAATGTCTCGTATTTGTATAAGAGAACTACAGCTAACCACAAGCCAACGGTTGACTGGCAGACGGCAGTAAAACAACCTTAAACAGAAAGTCATGCTGAAAGCCACAATGCCATATGCAAGGATATGCCTTAAACACAGCTAGGTATAACAAAAGGTGGTGGTTGGGAAGCATTTCTGCTTTCTGTCCTGCAAAGTGAGGCTAATTGTCTGATGTGCCTCAACACTTTCTGTCAAGACTGCTAACTGTATGGTTTTTCCTCTGCTTTGCAGAGACAAATAACAAACACACACACACACACACACACACACACACGGGGTGGGGGAGAGACAGGATATAATGCACAAGCATAGCAACAGGCCAGAAAAGCTACTGAGAGACGGATGAGCTCTGTGAAGCTTTCCTTGGAGTGGCCCAGGAATTTCCCCAGATTCCCAGGGTGGAAAAATTGAGAAAATAATAATAATAATAATAATAATAATAATAATAATAATAATAATAATAATTTAAAAAAATAAAAAAATTCTGGAGTCAATCTGCACATTTTGGAAAACTGTTGGTGTGGGCAGCGAGTCATCTCAGCTCTGCTTTATCCACCTATCTGGCTACATCTGGTGCCAATTCTTAACAACGCATCATAGAATATGAAAGATACAGCAACTTCCAAATCAGAAAGGGAAATGCTTAGCCTAAAGAACCTCAAAAGTCAACATAGCCAAACAGGAACACACATTGAACACCTAAAAGGGGGGAGGCAGATCTTTAACCACCATCATCACCATGCTGTTGAGCCAAATTGGGTGTTAATTGCCATAGGATTAACACTCTTTGCATCATAAATAACATAACCAGTCATCAGGAAATCGTAACACCTCATATAAGCAAGACTCCAGCACTGCTTAATGGCACAAACAGTGGGAGATACTAGGAAGAGAAACTCTTTAACATATTGTGCCAGTTTGAAAGGACTGAATCTTAAGAATAAGACATTAGGAAGGATGGTTTAATATTTAAATGCATGCACATTTTCTCTAGCTTTAACTTCTTTTCCAAGCTTATGCTTTATTCAGAAATGCTCAGTACCTATGAAACTTGGGATGAAAGACAGTTGCAGAAATTATCCAGCTACATCCAGATTATATTTAAATCCATTATCTTTCCATGTACCTTAAAGCTAGATTCCTGCCTCTCAGAGACTAAAACAATAAGGTTTATGGTATTTAGACAAAAAATACCTCCTTTCTTTAGTCCAACCTGGACATGTGGGGTACGATATACAAATAACTGAAGCAGAAATATTTGTACTTCTGACCTGTTTTGACTTGCTGACTTGGAGAGTTCACACAGGAGCTATTGAAAAAGGCTCTATGTGACCCATGGGGAGCCTATTGTGACTGTAGCAGCTACCAGTTCCAACAGCTTCTACAGGCACTTTTGGAGAGCCCCCTTCCGACTTTCTCTCAGCATCACCCACCTACTAAATTACACAAGACATCCCACTGTGAAAAGGAACAAGGGTAGGAAGAGAGAGAAAATACATTTTTGTATTTTGCTTCTACTTTTTATCTGTAAAAATTCCTTTCCTACTCCTCGCTCCCAATAATTTAAATACAACATATTGTTGATTTCTAACCTTAAACATGGATCCATTTCCCCAGCTCCCAGTGCCCAAGGCTGATCTAACTAAGGAGATGCTAAGGATAACCGGTGCACATCATATGTTCAGCTCTTTTGGAATGCACCCCTATTGCTTTCAATGAAATGCATGCTCAGATGTACCTGTGTTTTCTGAAGTCAAAACTATCCTTTCCGAACCATGCATCATCCTTTAAACTTCAGAGCAGTCTCACTTGCACTAGGTGAGCTTGGAAAATGTGTGCTCCCTCCAAGCCCAATTCCCACCATCCCCAGCAGGCTGAAGGGCAGCAAACAAGAGGCCAGTTGCTTCCCTTAGGTCTAATTGCAAGCCCTAGCTAGCTGAGAAGTGGTGGACGAATGCTGCACTTTCCACTGGCAACATCCCAGAGGCAAACTGACATTTTATGGGTGCTATTTGCTGATTTTATTCTTATAGATTGCATACCCCTTGAGATACATATGTATACATACATATACCAGTATATGTGTTTATGTGCATATGTGTATGTGTGTGTTTGTGTGTGTACATATGGACTATAGATACATCAGTAAATACACACAGGGGCAATGTGTATGCAAAGCCTTCAGCAACTTTTTCTCTTTCTCATAACATCAGGACAGACTTTTCCAACCTGGTGCCCTCTAAATGTTTTGGGCTATACAACTCCAACGCATTGGCTATCGGCTATGCTGTTGGTTGGGCTCATACAGCTGGGAAGACTGCATAGGACCTCAGTGTCACCAAAGGAAATAGATGGGCAATAGATTCAAGACAGACAAAAGAGAGTGCTTTATGCAATTAACCTATGGAACTCACTGCTGCAAGGTGAAGTGAGGGTCGCTAGCTTAGGTGGCTTTAAAGGAGGATAGCACAGATCAATGGCAGAAGGTCTAGCCATGCTATTTTCGGTAACAAAATCAGGATGTCACAATAGCTGACATGGGTTTCTGGGCTTCCTGGAGGCCTCTAAATGGCCCTGGTGGGCAGCAGAATGCTGGACTAGATAGAACTTTGGTCTGATCCAGCAGAACTCTTCTAATGTCGGACAAACACTGGCGAGACCTGGGTTCGAAACCCCCACTCTGTTGTGAAGCTCATTGGATGGTTTTGGGCCAGTCACTTTCACTCTCTGCGTGTCATATATCTTATAGGATCATTGTGACAATAAAAGGGGTGCAATTGAAGACAAATAATTGCACAACCACCACCAAGTTTTTCCTGCACTGTACTCTCTGGCTGAAGCCTGGAATTAGGCTGAAGTCAGGGCCATCAACCCCCTTACAGCCATTGGCCGGAGTTGGGCGTGTGACCCGCAGTGACTCTCTATAAAAGCTTGCTCACTTTTCTGTCCTGTAAGTAGACCTGCTCTGGCTGAATATAGACTGCCTTCCCCTGCCTTTAACTGCATCTCACCCTCAACTAACGTGAGGGCTGGGGCATCAAGGAGGAAGCCAGGAACTCAGGAAGCCAGCACTTAGGAGCAGAGGGCAATCCAGAGGGCAGAGGGTAATCCAGAAGCAGAGGGCAATCCAGAAGGCAGGAGCAGAGAACAAGACAAGAAGCAGAAGCAAAGTGCAAGACCAGGAACACAAGACGCACCAGAAGTCCAGGAGACCTTGCCTCTCAGCCAATATTTCCCTGAGACAGGAAGTTCACCTACAGAACCTCCTGCACCCGGGAGAAACCAACAGCCAGCCTGGACTCATTCGATCTGGGAGGTTGCCTGCTCTTGATGGGGTTACGATGCCACTGAAGGAGCAGGTTTGTAGTTTGGGGGTACTCCTGGATCCTTTGCTGTCACTTGAGGCTCAGGTGGCCTCAGTGGCCCAGAGTGCCTTCCATCCGCTTCGGTTGGTGGCCCCGTTACGCCCTTATCTGGACAGGTATAGCCTAACTACTGTTGTCTATGCTCTGGTAACCTCAAGGTTAGATTACTGCAATGTGTTTATACATAGAGCTGCCTCTGAAGACGGTTCGGAAACTTCAGCCGGTACAGCATTCAGCAGCCAGGTTGCTCACCAGAGCAAGACAGTTTGAGCATATTACACCGATCCTGGTCCAACTGCACTGGCTACCAATTAGTTTCCGGGCCCAATTCAAAGCGCTGGTTTTGAACTATAAACCCTTAAATGGCTCAGGACCACAATACCTCAAGGACCGCCTCTTCCCCTATGAACCCACCAGGACCCTGAGATCATCTTCTGAGGCCCTTCTTTATGTGCCTCCTCCTTGAGAGGTCAGGAGGGTGGCAACACGAGAGCAGGCCTTCTCTGCATTGGCTCCCCATCTGTGGAACACTCTCTTCAGGGAAGTTCGCCTGCCACCTTCACTATACACCTTTAGGCACCAGGCAAAAACGTTCCTTTTTAACCAGGCCTTTGCCTGACCTGATCTACATCCTATACCCTTTTTAAAATGATGGCTCTTTTGGGGGGGGGTTATTGGGTTGCTGTTTGTATTTTGATTTCATGTATGTGATCCTTTGTGCGAAACACCCTGAGACCTTTGGGTATAGTGCAGTATAAAAATATAAATAAATAAGGAAGATTCTTTACTGAGACTCTACAGTGGCACAACTCGCCACAGGGGCAGTGGTCAGCTGTTCCTAAAACTGGGTCTAAAAATGTGTGACACAGTCCCTAACAATGAAATAAGGAAGGCAAAGGGTGAGGAACCCTTTTCAGCCCAAGGGACGCATTTCCCCTGTAGGCAGTCTTCTGGGAAGTACATGTGAGTGGTTGGTACGGCCAGAGGCAATAGTGCATCTTACCTTTCTCTGACAATCTATATTCCAGCCACACGAAAGCCAGAGGTTTCTACACAGACACACTTCTCCATCCAAGCAAACAAGAGGCATTATGAGAGTTCAACAACTCACTCCAGCCAGGGAAAAAGCATGGGGCGAGGGGGCTATGGAGTAAGGCCAGTGAGGGGTGTGGCCTGGGGAGGGTCCCAAGGATCTGCTAGAGGGGCCTTGAGGGTTAAATTCAGAATACAGATGGAGAGTTTCCCACCCCTGCCTTAGCCTCCTTCTATGGGACTTCATCAAGGAACAGGAAAATAAAGAGGGTGGCTACCCCCAGGTTTGTTGGTTAGTTTTTTAAAAATAAAATATATTCTTTAATATTTAATTGTTTAAAATCCTGCAATTAAATCACAGCAAAGACAGCCCAAGAAAATGAGGAGGGGGGAGATGTTTGCTTAACTCCAGTTTTTAAAGTAGCAGAGAAAAAGAGACAGAGAGCGTGTGGAGACAAAAAAAGAAAAAGAAAAGAGTGTACGAATGTATAATCCCAATGGAATAAACTGACTCTTGCTAGACAAGCTGAAAGCTGATTAAAATATTTCTCATCCTTTGGGTATGCAACAGCTTTTGATGATGGAGAGTGTATTAATATTCAGGCGAGCCGCTTGTCAACACTTCAGACAGGTCCCAAGAAAGAATCTGAAATTGACCAGGTTTTCTCACAGTGCCAGAAATCTTTATGAGACACACAGCAGCACCCTTGCACCGGCAGAAGCAAAGATAAGCATTCCGGCTTGCCTTTTAGACCTTTTTTCACACACACACACACACACACACACACACACACACACACACACACACAGCGCTATTTATTTTAAAAGGTACCAAATAGTGCTTTTCTTTTCCATTCTGACTTTGCACGTGCAAAGGTTTAAGAGAGACATTTCAGCTGTGTTAAACGGGGAAAGAAGAAAGGCATTTTGATTTTGGCCGACATCAATGATCCTGTTATTGCCTACTCAGTTTAAGCCCAACTGCCCAAGCTGCTTCCAGACACATAGGCTCCAAAGTTAATATCGGAGAGAGAAATCTCTTAACAATAATTGCTGGAAGAAGCTGAGCTGAGATGGCAAGGGCTGGTCCCTCTTTCTGCTTAACTGCTTCCTTGGCTGCACCTTTGGAAGGAAGGCAAACAAAATGCCTACTGGCTGGGGCTTCAACAGGGAGGGCAAAATATCAGGATGCACCAGCTTCTCAGTTTCTGCATGGCCAAAGAGACACAGGAAACACAAAGCACAGCAAAAATGCCTCTACGAATCATTCTGTGGCCAAATATTTATTACAGCTGTGGTCTTCCCATAGGCATCAGGCTGGCCACTGTGACAAGAGTGATTCTTAATTAGTTAAATTTGGTTTGTTTTTATTAAACTCAATTATTGGAGTTCTCTCCCCACTCCTGTTAAACTATGGGTTCACTCCACCCCTACTGCCCATACAACCAAAGCTGAAATTAATTTCTGAGTTACAGGATCTTAAAAAAAAAGTTAGGTAAGTTGCAGAGCACTAAAAGTAAAAGTTGATTGAATTTTCACATTGCTACTAGCATCCAGACTTGAAAATGAAAGTAACGTCAAAGTTAATATTGGAAGAAGAGTCTCCCAGCTGTCCGAATTTTTCAAACTCTAACAAGGCTGCACTGCAACCAGCCTCCTGTGTATTTCACCGGGGTTGTTCTCTTTCACAGTGCAAATATGTCTGTTTATATTTTCACTCCGAGTTTAATCTTATACTACTCTATATGTTTGGTAGTGTTGGTGGAGAGCTAAGTGGAGGAGGGGGAGTATATAGACCAACACACTGCATGATCTCTAGACTTCGGTCAACAGTCATAAAGAGAAGACTCTCTCAAAATGCCTAACCTTGGATGAATCCATAAAGAAGTTGATGGGGCAGGTGAGAAGCAGAGGGTGGCTGAAGGAGAGCATCTGTAGATCAAGGATTCTTAAACTGTGTGCTGGAACATACTACAAAGGCCAAATATCTATCGAAAAACCAAGCCACTGTTTTGGATGTATGAATAGCTACAATGCCCATCACAGATGGAAGGTCCATGTAGAACAGTGTTTCTCAACCTGTGGGTCCCCAGATGTTGTTGGACTACAACTCCCATCATTCCTAGCCAGCATGACCAGTGGTCAGGGATGAAGGGAGTTGTAGTCCAACAACATCTGGGGACCCACAGCTTGAGAACCGCTGATGTAGAACTTCCCACACACAGAACGGTTTTTAGGGGAAGGACCATAGCTTAGGGATGGAGCATATGCAGAACGTCCTGAGGTGCAATTCCTGGCATCTCCAGGTAGGACTGGGAAACAGCCAAGTCTGACACACTAGGGAGATGCTGCTGCCAATCAGTAGGAAACACTGAGTTAGATGGACCAATGGTCTGACTCAATATAGGGCTGCTTCTTATGTTCCTAGGAGTGTGGTATTATCCCTCGGGTGTGGGGGGAGTGAAGAGCTATGCTGTGCTGACAAGCACAGAGAAATCCCAGGTGCATCATCAAAGACTTAAGTTCCAACCCTTGAGTCCAAAACGAGCGAGCAAAAGTGGCCAACTGAGATATCATGAAGCTACTTTAACAGAACTTGCTTATAGTTGTAAAGATGATAATGCCTGCCCTGGAGCTCACCACGAAGACATACGTATATGCAACTTCCCCACTGTTAAAAAGAGTGAATTTTGAATTTTGCCTCCAGTTTAGTGCTTAAAAAAAATAATCAAAAACTTTTGGCTTGCATTTTGAGTAGCAACTGGGTAGCGACAAAAGTGTGTGTGTGTGTGTGTGTGTGTGTGTGTGTGTGTGTGTGTGTGTGTATACAGTGGTACCTTGGGTTAAGAACTTTATTTGTTCCGGAGGTCCATTCTTAACCTGAAACTGTTCTTAACCTGAAGCACCACTTTAGCTAATGGGGCCTCCCACTGCCACTGTGCCACCAGAGCACGATTTCCGTTCTCATCCTGAAGCAAAGTTCTTAACCCAAGGTACTATTTCTGGGTTAGTGGAGTCTGTAACCTGAAGCATCTGTAACCTGAAGCATCTGTAACCCAAGGTACCACTGTATACACATTCTATAATTTGCCTTTTTTGCCACCACACTCACCAGTTTCCAAGTAGTGGCAATGCAGTTCTTCCCAGTGACCACTGGCTGGCAATTGCCCTTTCTATTTCTCACAATCCCTCCCCTACTCTGCAATGACATGTTGCTGCCACTGGTACAATGGGGTTTGGAACGCTGTGCTTGCAGAGAAACTTAACACAGCATTCCAGAGTAGCTGGAGGCCACTTTACTAGAGACGCAAGGCAGTGATACAGACTGTAAACAACAGTATTACAATTTTTTAAAAAATGCCAAGCACCTCAATACGAGCTGGTTAGCAGATACGGAAGGCTGGTCTGAATAATACAGGTTTTAGAAGACTTTTAAAAACAAGCAGCGGTGGCTCCTGCCAAAACACTATTGGCAAGGAGTTCCACAGGGCAGGCTTGGTTGCAGCATGAAAGGCCTGGTGCCTGGTAATAGGCCAAAGTAACCTCAGGGTCAGGGCCCCCCCCATCAGAGGACCTTGGCGATCAAGAAGCATGCATGTTGTTGGGCGTTTACTATTCCTTGTGCAGAGATCACACAGTGTTGCAGTTGTTGTTGTTGTTGTTGTTGTTGTTTCAGATGCGGGGGTGCGGTGCTGATCAATTCCAGCTCAAGAAACAGGCAGCGCTGCACACAGATGTAGATCTCCGCACATCCACAGAAGGGTTAAAAAAGAAAGAAAGCAAGTGCTATCCACTGGTTTGCTCTGATGTTCCTGTAGATATTGTCACTGGATGTATCCTCGGTAGAATTCTATTCAACACCTCTGTCTTTAAGTACAAAGCTGTAGGCTGTAGCAGCTTTAGGAAACATAAGTATCCCCTTTTTTTTACTGCACAGTATCTGTGTGTGAAATTCTCTAAAGGGGTTTAAGTATTTACCCTGAACACTATCAGACAGTTTCTAAAAAATTTCCTTATCCTATTGCAAAAAGAAAAAAGAAGGAGGAAAAAAACCACTTCAAAGAGAATCATAAACACAGCCCTTTGTGCTTTGAGCACACATTTTGTTTTGGAAGCTTAGCTTTGAATTCGCTCAGAATTGTAAATATATCTATATGAGGGAGATGTGGAAGACAACTATTTTATTAAAAAATAATAGTCATTCAGCAACTGGAGAGTGCTGAATTTTCTTCCACACTTATGGAGATTGACAACGCCGCAGCCTCAGCCATAAACATATTTATTAGGAAGTAAGCCCTGCTGAAATCAATTGGGCTTGTTCTTGCCGAAACGTATTTCAAATTGCACTCCCAGGTAGGAGAGGAGAGAGAAAAAAATGTCGTGTCCTCAGTTTAACTTTTCAATTAAGGTTCTTTAAAAAAAAAGATTACTGCCTCCCTCATATGCATAGAGTTTAGCTTTATGTTCAGTCATTTAATTCTACACTCCTCAGAATTTGAAATAAGCAAATTATTAAGTTATTCCTGCCAAAAATGTGAACCTATAAGGAACTTGGACATTATGGATTAGGTTTACTATATAATTCTAATCACATCCATTTGACAATAAGTGACACTGCAGTCACCCATACTAACTTTAAGTACATGCGGTGTTGGCGTACCAGGTCACTTTCTAACAGTACAATCCTAACCATATCTACTCAGAAGTAAGTCCTATTGAATTAATAGGCTTACTCCCAGCTAAGTGGGGTTAGGATTGCAGCCTAAACTGTTAGACAGGTGGAAACTGGCTACACCTTGTCCTCTCCAGCACGGCAATTGGAAGTTACAATAAGAACACTAAATTATAAAAAGCTGCAATTGTTATTGTTGATGTGGCTGTCAAGCCAATTTAACAACACCCAGCAATTACATGTTACTTAGGTGGCCTAAAGCTCTGCATACATGACTGTTAAAAAAAAGCTGAGTAAATGAACTTTGCTTAATTAGTACAAATTTCTTTCACTAAAAGCTATTCATCAACAAGGATCAGGGAAAAGTTCACATTTCTAGTAAATTAGTGCCCTACTGCTGTGGTTATTTTATAAAACAGAATTGGCTTTTGCAAAATAATAATAAAATTGATTGTTGTTGTTGTTATCATCATCATCATCATCATCTTGCTTTTTCAAAATTTGGAGATGTGTGCACTGGAGCTCTAAGCTGCTTCTAGGCTTGCAAAGCTTTAACAAAGACAGTTTTATTTTGACAAAAGTGCCTCCTAATCATACAAAAGCTCTGATGTTTCTTAAATGTTTGAAACGACCACACAAAAAGAAAAATCTTGCATCCAGAAGAATTGGACTAAAGGTGAAGAACCACACTTATAACTGGGCAGCTGTCCTTAGCAGTAAAGAGTGGGATGTTCACTTCTAACTATGGACACTCATATTTATCGGTTCTTCCAAACACCAAGCTCGGAGGAATGGTACCTTTCAACACCCCTCAAAGGGCTCCTTAGACTGACTCTTGGTGTTGGTATGCAAACGGGGAAGTCAAAAATGCAGTTTTAAATGCTCTAGCTAGTATCAGGTTTTTTAATCACTTGAGAGCTTATACAAGGAGGTGCTTTTACAGTGACATGTCAGCCTACCTTAGTCTAAACCATATCAAATTTGTTTCTCGTTAGCCAAGCAAACTATTTGCATACACAGACAATAAACTACATGGTGGGGACGGACCCACATTAAACCAAGAGGGCCAGTTCAGTTCTGTCAAATATTTGCTGGGAGACAAAATTCCATGGGTTTCATTGATGGTGGTCAAATTTCTATCAGTGTCAGCAAGAATAAGGAGGCAATTAACCTCCTTATAGAGTTAGAAGGATTATTTCCAAGGGCTTACCTGAGGTTATTTGCTATTTTGCATATAACCAAGCTGCTGTTATACATTTTTGTACTGAATATTTTAGTTTAAGTAATGATGGTGATGAATTTATTTAGTCGCCTTGTGCCAAAGCCCCTGGGATGTACAATAAGAATAACCAGTATAGCAGTTGCTTTGGTAGCACATATACTAAAAACGCTCAGTATGCACAACAAACAACAAACGTACAAACCAACCACCACAACCAGACATAACTATAAAGCTACAGAGTTCGCATCCCTGCAGACACAAAATCTTTTCTTTTTGTAAAGATTTAGTATTTGCTCCCCCCCCTCCAATATTTTAACCTCTTCTCTCTTTCTACATTAGTGTCTCTTTAGTCACTATTAACAGAGGTCTGGCTCAGGGATGAGTTCCCAACAGAAACAGACTCTCTCGAACACCCACACTCATCTCCCTAGAAATCACACTTTCTCACTTTGGGCTTAATTTTTTTATTCGTATAAAACACCCGAAGCTCAGGCCATTTCTACCCTTCTTCCTCACTGCCTCTTCCCCCACACAGGTAGGTAGCCGTGTTGGTCTGCCATAGTCAAAATAAAAAATAAAAAATAAAATAAAAAAGAAGAAGTGTGCATGCACACGAAAGCTCATACCAAGAACTAACTTAGTTGGTCTTTAAGGTGCTACTGGAAGGAATTTTTTTATCTTCCCCCACAGTTCATTTTGATGGGCCACCAAATACTCCCATGCGCTCTTAAATGCTTGTACCGCAAAGGGCAAGAGAGGATCCTGACCCTGAAGGACGAATTGCCAGATGCCCCCTACTGCCGCCCAAAGCACAGAGCCAGCTCCACCATTCTTGATGTGCCCAGAAATCACCCCTTTGCAGACCGACCTCCCCTCCCCTCCCTTCTTCAGAGGACCTAGGCTGTATACACACAATACATTTGAAGCAAATGGCTTACCCCAAAGAATCCTGGGAAGCCAGGGCCCTCCTCATAGAGCTAAAATACCCAGCACCCTTAACCAGAGTTCCCAGGATTCTTTGGGGGAAGTGATGTGTTTTAAGTGTATGGTGTACAGTGGTACCTCGGGTTACAGACGCTTCAGGTTCCAGACTCCGCTAACCCAGAAATATTACCTCAGGTTAAGAACTTTGCTTCAGTATGAGAACAAAAATTGTTCTCCAGCAGTGCAACAGCAGCAGGAGGCCCCATTAGCTAAAGTGGTGCTTCAGGTTAAGAACAGTTTCAGGTTAAGAACAGACCTCCAGAACGAATTAAGCACTTAACCCGAGGTACCACTGTGTATGGGTTCAGCCTTGGTACTGGCCAATGCCATCTTATTTCCCCTCTGTCTTCCCTTGACTCACGGCAAAAGAGGCGTGCTCTTCTTCAACACAATGCATTATTTAATCCCACCCAGCCATAGTAACCAGCAAAGTCAAGCCGGCACCACAGGTTGCTCTCTCATAACCAGAGGCACATTCAGCCCTTCCCACTCGCCGTTTCCTTCTCTCTTAAACTTCTTTACTCGCACCTCCCACAACCCCTTCAAAAGAGAATATACTTTGATTTTTAAAAAATAGAATAAACAGAAATGAGTTGAACACTGCTCCAGCGAAACTGACAAGGCTTTCCTGCACATTTGTCCGTTTCACTGGTAAGAAGAAAGGAAGGAAACAGCAACAAGCGAGCACATAAAATGTGGGATGATGCACAACAACCAACCATTCCTTCATGCCAGCTGGGACAAGAGCACTACATCAGGTCACTCCAGGAAGCTTTGTGGTAATACCACGATGGAAACGATAAAGCTGCAACATATTGACCAAAACAGAGGAACCATTTCAGGTGGTGATTAATGCCTGCTTTTTCCAAACAGTTCAGAAGTGCGGGTGCTGACACACTATAAGATCAATTTTAGTTTATCGTTAATTTTAACTATTTTTGATTGTTTCAAATTGTTGGGTTTAACTAGATTTTTAAATGAGAATTTGATGGTTTTATTCTTTTTGTGAACCAAACTCGAGTGGGGTGTTGTTGTATTTTACAGCCAAGCAGTATATAAATTTCATGAAATAAATAAACTATTAACTGTATTTATTTATTACATTTATCTCTCATCCTTCCTCTCAAATGAGTCTCAACATAGCATGAAGCCAAGCTGCTATATTATTAGAGGAAGCTACATTGTGTATTAATAGTTGAATAGGGGGCTAAGTTTGCATTTTCCTCTCCACTCAGCACAGTCTTACATAGAAAGCAAAACATTTATTTATATCCTGGGAGATTATTGTTTAGCCAAACCTTTGTATATCTTTCTAAACATCAGGAGCACAGTCCGCATACCAAATTTCTCCAGAAATGGTTGGGATTAATTGGAGCTTAGCCCTACCTAGCATAATGAAAAATTGTTGAGATTTTGATACTGCAAGAAAACAGATCCGTTTTAATAATAATTCTTTACGCAGTGGAGTGAATGAAGGTCATCAAGGCCAACTGCATTCTAAATACACAACTCTATTGTTAAACGGACTGTCAAATGAAGGAGGGGAAGCTTCATACAATGCGACATGATTTGCATTTTAAAAAACACATATGAAATGGAATGTTAAAAAAAAAGGAATCTGCAGAAATGTGTCATTCAACGGTAAATTATTTTTTAAAAAACAAGTTTACTCCACAATCAAAATACATTATTTTTGCATCATTTTATCTTGCATTAAGGAAGAAGGAAACGGTTGAGATTCTTCTTGGATTGTTTTTTCCCCTCTCTCATTACCCCCCCTTTACATCTTTCCTCGTTCCCTCATCTTCAACGCAAACGTTAAAACATTTTTATGGGTAAAATAAATGTCAGTTTTGCGAGGTTTTGCATGAGACCAGACCCTGGGAGACAAATTGTCTGTGCGCTGAATCTCAGAACAGCTTCGGCAAGAGCTCCCTGGCATCACATGAGATTTCAGCCTTTCAGAACAGACTCTACCCAGAAAGCAAAGCTTCTACAAGCCCTTTCAAATGGTAACTCTGCCTTTGAATTCGCAGAGAACTTTATCTTGATGTTGAGCATGATAACGTGCTAATCTTGGGCAACTAAAATTAAATATATAGATATACACACAAATACGTGAATTGCTTTCATATAGTTAAACGGGTGGGTTGGGGGAAACAGAAAAGAAATAGAGGACACACAAACTTTAAACTGGTTTGCCTTTCAATGTTCATAAATTCATGCAGTAATAAGCAGGGGGAGGGGATGGAGAGAGAAGGGAAGGTGGGAGAGAATGTGGTTTTATCAGAATGTCATTCAAATGAAAGGTTTAACATTTACATCACAAGAGTGAGCTGTGAGGGGAAACTATCCTTAGGGGAAGAATGCCAAGAACAAACACTAGAAGATACACACACACTAATACACAGAGAGACAGTAATGTCACACACACACACACACACACACATGAAGACATCCATGAGCTACAGACCCAGCGATGTAAACTTTTTGTAATATGTTTCTGTTAGAATACTCGGGAAATTATTGTTAACATGAATGAATTAACATTCCAAGATTTATTTATTTTTCAAAAATCTACAAAAGAAGCAATTCTCAAGAGTATCTCCCATTAGAAAAGATCAAAGGCATAAATATAAAAATGAACGACAAAAGTTGTTCACCTCAAACAAGAGAAGGAATTAATTTTGCTTTAATGGTTTTGTTTTTCCTGTTAGTCACAGATTTCGGAGAAAAGCAGAAATGGTTTGCATATATGGGAGGGGAGGACGCTAAAATATACATTCCTCCCCCCCCAACCCCAACCCCCCAAAATAGCTTGTTTTGTCTTTATAATTTAAACAAATGCATTATCTTTATGTGAAACATCCAGAGGTTTTGCTTTTGTTGTTTTAAATTAGCTTAATTTTACAGAAACCAGATCTGTCGCAACACGCTGCACTTTTTAAAAATGTTAAATTGCTGTTGAATTTGTTAGCCCACAATTGATTTCCTGTATTATGGAATCTTAGAGATTATGGTTAACTTGAAGAAACAGGGGTAAATTTTGATACTTATACCGACATGTAGCTGCATTATTATTATTATTATTTCCCAAACGGACTTGTTGGAAGCCTACCTGAACACTAGCTCAACAGTGCCCCCTGCTGCCCAACAGCTAGTGTTTTTAAGAGTTTGGGACACGGGATAGGTATGAAAGGAATACGACCAACTTGGGGAGGGGTGAGTTGAAAGAGAGTAAATCTGAATCCCAACCATAATAAGCACCCAAATTTACTTAGAGACCCAACAAAAACAACAGACATTACCTATTAACATTCTCTTCTGTCTCCCTCAATAGCTCAAATTAATTGTGATTAATGTGTTAGGAGTCATAAACATTAAAGCCATTCTTTTTAAGATTTAAATTAGAAGCAGCTTCTGTCTTGGCCTCCAAAAAAGCCTTGCAAGCTTGCTGATAAATATCGTCCCAAGTCCCGTTGAAAGGAGATACACTTGACAGCGGCGTGTTTCTAATTAGAGACACATGGAGACGTCACACCAATTGCAGACAACTCAGCCCTTGAGAATTCTCCGGGTTTGCAGGTTTTTTCCATGTCCTCAACACGCAGCGGAGATAAAGTAGCAACGGAACCATCTTGATTTCTGACTTGCTAAGCGACGCAGCTAACTAGGGGGAGAAGGCTATGACTGTAGCACCAACAAAGACAAAACAAAAACAAAAACCCCAAGGGTAGTCAAGAGTGAAAAGGGAAACCGCTTAGATCAGAGTTTTTCAAGTTCCAGACAGCTGCAGGACTACCCACACCCTAATTTCAAATTTGGCAGACGTTCTTATTAGACTCAAAAACTGAATTGAATGCAACAGTAAACTATGGATTAACATTATGAGGATGAGACACACACACCGACCGGCTTGTGTGCACTTCCCGCTCCTTCTCCTCCAGCGTGGTCGTAAGGAGAACAGAAGCTTCTGATCTGATCTGATATGTGGACTAAAGAACATGGGAAGCATGGGGAGCAGGGAGCCTAGGCTCTTCAAATGTGCTAAAATACAGTTTAGCTTTACATCTCAACCAGCTCAAAGAGGACCAGTCACTTTGCAAATGGGTAAGAGTAAGAATTACTGACACACACATGCCTTCTGATGAAGGGAAGAGGCAAAGCCCTGAAGACTAAATCACGCACAGAAGGCAGATCCCTGTGCGACATCACAGCATCAGCCCTGATTCAATCCCACATACAGATGTGGCAGAATGACCTAGCCACAGCAAAGGCCCTTTGAATAGGGACATATTTTCCTACCATGAGTTGGTATGATGGACACCTGAGGGTGGCATGGGTAGCCAGGTGGCATGTTGGGTTTCAGATAGCACCAAGCATGAAGGTGAAAGACTTCTGGGAGAAGATTTATAATGAATTGAAATATACGTTTATTAAGAAACCAGAGGCCTTCCTTCTTGGAATAATAGGTCTGGAATTGCCCAAGAAAGAGGTTAGATTGTTTTTGTATGCCACAACTGCTGCAAGGATTTTGGTAGCCAAGAATTGGAAAACACAAGAAGTGCCAACAGTGGAGGAATGGCAGATGAAGGTGATGGACTTTGGGGAGCTAGCCGACCTGACCGGAAGAGTCCGCGACCAGAAGGAGGAGGAGTATCAAGAAGAATGGATGAAATTTAAAGAATATTTAGTTAAATAGGAAAGATAATTTAAATAGAAATACTTGCAAATACCAGATTGGCTTAGGATTTAAATATGTGATTTTATATAATAATATGTTTAAAATTTATATGAAAAGTAAGAAAGAAGTTAGCTGACTAAGTAAATTTTATGAGAAATTAGTCTTGGAAAACTGTTACAATGATATACATTGAAATTCAGCCGGGGGGGTTGAGGAAGTCACCTAACAATATTAATAATAGTGGGATAATTACAGTCAGGATTTATGTGTGTTTGTTTGTTTATAAATTTGGAAAATCAATAAAAATTTTGAAAAAACAAAACAAAACAGATAGCACCAAGCATGGTCTGGAGCTCAAGCGGGGACTTTTCCCCATCTCTTGGGCCAACTAATCCTCTCAGGCTCCACCCACTTTCTGAAAAGTGAAGAGCCTTAAAGGTCCATGAGCCTAGCACTCTGTCAACAAGGACCCACACGCCCCATATGAACTGATCCAGACTCTGCAATCATCATCTGAAGCCCTACTCCACATGAGGTCCAAAGGGTGGTGACGTGAGAATGGGCCTTTTCAATGGTGGCTCCCCATTTGTGGAATACCTTACCCAGGGAGGCTTGCCTGGCACCATCATTACGTATCTTTAGGCACCAGACAAAAACATTCTTTTTTTGCCAGGCTTTTGACTTTTAAAGATCTGTGGTCTCCTATACTGGGTGGGAAGTTCTAATCTCCCTGTTAAAAATATGGATGTGTTTTAGATTTTTCTATGCTTTATTTTATTATGGGTTTAATGTATATTATTTATTTAATGTTAAAAGTTTGCTTTGGGTTGCATAGTACCTACAGGACCGCCTCTCCTTGTATGCCCCGCGGATGACCTTAAGGTCTATAAATAACAATACTTTGGAGGTCCTGAGCCTCAAGGAGGTTAGATTGGTTTCAACTAGGGCCAGGGCCTTTTCAGCCCTGGCCCCGACATGGTGGAACGCTCTGTCACAAGAGACTAGGGCATCTTTGACATCTTTCCGCAGGGCCTGCAAGACGAAGCTGTTCAGCTTAGACTCACTCTGACCCCTTATATGGGATTTGGTATATAAATTTTCTCTTGGTTTTTTTGCTGGCCTATGTAGGATCATAGCTGGCTCGGGTGAATACCTGATGTTTCCTCCCTTTATGGTCTTGATTTATGGGCTACTACTAAAATGAGGCTGCATTTTAAGCTGTATTTTAAGCCGTATTTTAATTAACTGTTTGTTTGTTGTTGTTATTGTTTCTGTTTCTTTTTCTATTATGTTTTATTGTAATTCATATTTGGTGTTAGCTGCCCTGAGCCCGGCCCTGGCCGGGGAGGGCGGGGTATAAATAAAAAGTTGTTGTTGTTGTTAAAGTTTAATAAATAAAATGAGCTCCCACTACTCCAACCAGTCCTCCCCAAGAAGAACCCATAAGGTGATGTGGGGTCACATGTCAGCACCATGGATAGCTCTGAGTGCACAACTTTCTCTGGCAAAAGCTGGGGCCAGACTGGATCCTTGCGTGTCCCTCTTCCACCTTTCAACTTCTAAGTCCCTGACCGAGATTTCACTCTCCTCTTGAGTTTTTTCCTCCTGCTCTCTGGGACTTCTCACCTGGTACCTCCCCTGCATCACTGGGTAGGTGGTGCCAATTGGGTGGGTTTAACCAAAAGGGCCAAGCAAGAGGCATGGAGGGCATCCTCCACTGTGTGCAGGGTGGCGCTGGGCTCAAAACAGGGCCTTCATTATTCAGATCATCACGTTTTATGCTGCATGGGAGGAACTCACAGCACAGTTTGAGAATTACTAAGGTTTCCTAAGACATGATTATATTAAGCACTAACCATTAACAAAATTAGTTTCCTTCTTTATAGGTATATTCAATGGTTGTCTTAAAACTAAAAGAGGGGAAAGAAGAAAAAGAATAAAGGAGGAGGAGGAGGAGGAGAAGGAGACACAGAAATAGTACCATCAATACACATTTACAAAGTGCAAGGTTTCTGCCCCGATAGTTTTGCAATCTATAATCTGACACAGGGGAAACAAAGGAAAGGAGGTAAGAGGAGCAAGGCTGGTATCTTAACTGGACAATCATATGCACCTAGTCCACCAGCATTACCTCCACTGTATCCAAACCATATCCAACTCAGGAGGTGAAGCAGGGAGGGAAGCAGAAAAAGTGTGGTGGGTAAAACTATCTATATTTTCCCTTGCTCCCTCCCATTAGACTCAGTGACACGGAATTACTTAAGCCTGCCATAGGTTTCCAATGCGGCTGTGGTTTAGGAATTAGCATTGATCTGCTCTACCCCCGTGCACCCTTGCTTCACTCAAATTTTCAAATATTTAAATAGGGAAAGTATGTGCATTATTTCAGTGCCAGGTGTTTTGGGTTAGTTACAACAGGGAATGGAGAACAGGGCGGTGGAGACAAAGTCTTCTGGGGAAAGTTGGGTTAAGAAGACAAGGAAGAGGAGTAGAAAAGAGAACCCATACCTTGTTAAGTAGCTGCAACTCTTTCACCTGTAGACTGGCAACAAAAGGGCAAAACAGCATCCCCGAGGTGCAGGATTAGTCCAGGGCCAACTAGTTTCCCTTTCAAAATAAGCTTAATCAACTGAAGCCTAATTGTCTTAAAATGGAGCTGGGAGCTTTAAGGTGCCATCAACTCACCAACCCACAGCAATTGGGAAAACTAGGTGCAGAATATGGTTAGGAGGCATGATGCCAAAAACTGGTACATACCATGAGCTCCAGCTTCCTCCAAAATTCATCCAGAGCAGCCATTGGTTTGTCCCACCAGTCAGTGCACTTCCTATAACGTTTACCCTGGAACCAAAATTGTCGGAGCCATTCAAACTCAACCTGCAACAAAGACAACATGGGCTTTTTCCCCCTCAAAATTTTCCCAAGTGGACCTTTTCTGCCTATGCAGAAAAACAGAGGAGAATCAACTGTATAGGAGTAAACAAATGTTTACAAAAAGGCTAGCTTAGGTTCAGCACAGAGCAAGACATGCCTCTCTCTGCCTGCCACTTCCAGCTCTCACACACAACAACTCTGGCGACTGTTCTTCTACCTTCTATTATTATTATCCTTCGCGACTTAGTCTGTTTGGGATTCAGAGACTGGAATACGGAAAAACTTGGTTGCAGGCTTGAAGGTTTTCCACAGGCATCTGGTCAGCCACTATGAGACTTGGTTGCTGGACTAGATGGGCCACAGGCATAATTCAGCAGGCTCTCCTTGTGTTCTTACAATCTGATTCAGTATAGCACAACTTTATGTTCCTGGAGTCAATCTGTACAATCAGACCTATGTGGCATGTCTGTAGCTGCACTTTACTATGGCAGACTGCATGGAGGAAATCTCAGAAGTGGGTGGGTAGGTGTGTATAACACACACACACACACACCAGAACAAGTAATATGCCAAGAAATAGGTTCCAGTGAGCTTTCTTTGTAGAAATTATTTAATATGGATTAATATTCACGTGAGATCACCCACCTGCAATCTGAAATGGTACAGCCCATTGACAGTTTTATCACATGAACCATCCTATCTTATAGCTTGCATTGTAAGAACGTCAAAATGTTGCTACGGTAGATCAGACCGAAAAGCTATCTACGTATGTGCAGGGGTTCAACCCAGCAACAGGTTCATCAAACAAGTGTGCTGATCATGTAGTTCGGCTCGTCATCTCCTAGCCTGCTTTCATGCAGTCAGTGATGTGCTGCAAAAGTAACTAAATCTAAACCGTGTGTCCTTTAATGGAGTCTCCCCACCCTTTCCTTTGTACGCTCCCTTCCAGTGGACTCCACCAACATTTGATGGTGCCTTTGAAAATGACATGAAGGAAAGGCAGAAAAACCTTTCAGTATCTTGTGTTGCCACTACTGTAGTTAAGGAGCAACAATGCAACTTCAGAGAGCTCATTGGTTAATCTTCAAGCATAGTTCTTTTTTTCCTCCTTTTTCTTTTGTGATACCCAGATCCCACTCTCTTTTCTTCCCTCTCTCTTCCTCTTTTTAAAAAAAATCAGTTCTGGTCAATTGGAACTGTGTATTTATCTTTGTTATGGTAGTTTGTGTTTTATACACAGGCTTGAATCCCCTTTCAATCTTCACCTGAGACCACAAAGAATTTTGTTCTGTTTACCCTGACTGAAGCTATGATGGGCCAAACAAAGAGAAACCTGTGGATGGAGCAACATTGAACCCCCTCCCCCTCAAAGTCCAATGATTAAGTTCTCACCTGATAATATTCTCTTCTTTGCTGATGCTTCCTCCCCCCCCCCAAATCCTTCACTGCTTCCTCCTCCCCCAGGCTAA
Source organism: Podarcis bocagei (assembly GCF_964188305.1). NCBI lineage: Eukaryota > Metazoa > Chordata > Lepidosauria > Squamata > Lacertidae > Podarcis > Podarcis bocagei. Next base: position 54,979,746 of record NC_138132.1, on the reverse strand, counting down.
ACAGATCAGATACAAAAGTCTGAAAGTGATTTTAGTTGACAGTCGCTAAACGCCCGTTTGATGTGTGTAACTGCTTTCAATAGAAGCTGTTTAAACAAAAAAGGCTATAGATAAAATAAAATAAAAATTAAAGACAACCCTGTTGGTAAAACATATTGGTAGGATTAGTGGACACCGGTTAACAGAGGTACACCTTAGATGTTTTGAAAGAAAGGTTACACAAATAGTTTAACTTCTCTTAGTATACAGGCTTAATAACACATGTCCTTCCCTAACAGGAGTTCAGCTAAAATTGAGTCATCCTTCCAGTATAAGCCATATATATGGGTCTATAGTGGGACTATAAAGAGGGATACTAGATAGATAGATGATAGAGAGAGAGAGATAGATAGATAGATAGATAGATAGATAGATAGATAGATAGATAGATAGATGATAGATAGATAGATAGATAGATAGATAGATAGATGATAGATAGATAGATGATAGATAGATAGATAGATAGATAGATAGATAGATAGATAGATAGATAGATAGATAGATAGATAGATGATAGATGATAGATGATAGATAGATAGATGATAGATAGATGATAGATAGATAGATAGATAGATCTGCAGTACCATTCTAGTAATTGGGCAAAGGACTCAATCAGCTGATCCCAACAGGCCCTATTAAGTTCCAGCTGCAAAGCTCTGAGCAACTTGTATTACTAGAGAAGGTCTTGCCTGGCTAAGCTCATCTTCCTTGCCCCTGTACTGTTACAATTTGGAATGTCACCTCCTGACTGACTGTCCATGGCAGACCCATAAATGGGTGAATTGCCACAGCAAGAGTCGAAATGCAGGGCTTCCAATGTAGGGTGGAAGCGGGAAGAGGGAGAGAAGAGGACGGAAGCACAGCAAAGTGAAGGCAGCTTGCAGGCCTTCTCTACCAATGCTTGATGTAGAATATTCACATATTTGCACCCGGATTCTGAACAAAGCTAAGTTGTTGGGGTTTTTTTTAAAAAAAAGTTTGTTTGTTTGTGCCAGTGTTGTTCTTTCAACAGGAAATCATTCATACCAAAGCCAAATCAGGCCGCAGCAGTAAGCTGAATGGCACCACCCCAGAGTGCATTGTAAAAGCAGAACAACATAATGCTGCACACTTTTTTGTCTTGATCTCCCTCTGTTTGCAGCACTGATTTACCCCCAGCGTCACATCCAACTCTTCTCCGCTCGCCCTTTAAGCTATTATTAAAGGCACACTTTGAGAGTTACAGTCAATAAGGCACAGGGAAAAGGCCAGCGGACGCTGGCTGACATTTGGTGAGCCGGATAGGGGGTCCTCCGTTAATTATTTAAAAGCACTTGGCTTATGAAATGCCACCTAGGCAGGTGATCTATATTTCCTCTCTTCAACGCCAGCTGGCCACCGACTGCGCTGCCATTTCGGTGTAATGCGCGAAACACACACGTTAACCTTACCTTCGCTGTGTACATCGACACTCTTCTAAGCGGTGACCTAACAGTCTGCCAACACAACACCTTTGCAGTGGGCGTTAAGCTCAGGTAAGCCATAGGGACATAGGAAGCTGCCTTATACTGACTCAGACCATTGAGTCCATCTAGCTCTGTCTGCTTTACACTGACTGGCAGTGACTCTCCAGTGTTTTCCAAGACAGGGCTTTCTCCCAGTCCTACCTGGAGATGCCAGGGTTGGAACCAGAGACCTTCTGTATGCAAAGCAATATGCTCTGCCACTGAGCCACGGACCTCGCCCTAACAAACAGCCTTCACCTAGAAGCAATGCAAACTCGCTTTGTAGTAAGGAGTGTCCAATGCACTCTACAGCACTGACACTTGGTGCTGTTGGGAGAGGGAGAGGGGGAGAGAGAGATGACCATCACTATGATACTAGGAACTGAGTTCTACTCCCTAGCCAGCAAGCCCAGCTATCTTGAATCCAGCATTTTGGAATCACATTGTTCCAAACCCTAAAGGGCACAGGGTTGTATCCAATGTTAGTTCTACTCAGCGTAGAACCACCAAAATGAATTGGCATGACTAACGTAGGTCCATGGATTCCAATGGGCAGAACTTAACTGGATATAACCTATATTTTGCATTGAGCAGGGGTAACTGATGACTGCCCGGGCTGGATTGGGATCATGGGAGCTGGCACTCTGGAGGCCGCCATGTTGACTACCAACTTCATGGGCAATATTGTGGGAGGTAAATTGAGGGAAGGAGCTGCATGCAGAAAAGATATAATTGTAATTTACAATAGTGAGATAGGAGTTCTGCTTGAATACTTTACCATGGTGCTTTTGCATTCCTGCAGACCTGCCCAACTGCTTGCAAACTTATTTTATTTTCTCTGTTTAATGCTATTTACTCATGAGTGATACCCACCCCCCATCTCTGCGCACCATTCTAGACACATCCCAGGAGCTGAATAAATCTCAAGCGCTGGCCAGATCAACAGCTCAGCATTCATTCTGCAGTGCCAGATCGTATATTTCAGGGTAAATTACTAGTGGCCAAACAATCACCTGATTGCTTGAAAGGGTAATTTGATTCGTTCTGTAACAACTGTGTGTGCTGTTGCCTTTTTTATTATTGTAAAGATGGCTGTACCTCAGTAGAGTTGCCCCAAGTAGTTACTCCAATAAGCTTATCACACTCTTTGCCGACCTACGTAACACTAGCCAAGTGTTTCAGGCAGTCTGTTAATTTTAAAACAGGAGAGCGAGACACATTTGTTAATCTGTGATGTTTTTATGATGCTCTCAATCTAGTGGTTCTGTGCCCTGTGCAGTCCAGTCAAGCTCCAATTAGAGTGCATTATTGGGTTCAAGTCAAAGGCCTGACAAGTATCAGGATCACAAGTGGAGCCAGATGAAATCCACAGATGGACAGGGACAATCTTTCAGGCTGTCAAGGGAAAAGATATGGAGTGGGGTCATTGCCATTCTGGACACAGCAATATAAAACTGAGAAGGGTAGGAATAGTTGTGGTTTTTTTTATTGGTCCAATTTCTACTGCTTAGAGGGCCCTCATGGTTCAGAGAACCTTCCCCCCTTCACACACGGACAGCCCTTGCCTTGCAACCTGGCAGCAATAAGGCAGAATCTTGCAGAGAAAAGTATTTATGCAGCAAGCCCACTGTGGAAGAGTCCCCGCTGCAGTTCATGGACATTTTTTCACCATCTCCATACAGATCAGGACTAGGGAACCTATAGCTCCCCAAATATTGTAGGAATCGAAGTCCTATTCTGAGCCAGCAAGGCCAATGGCCAGGGATGATCGGAATTGTATTCCAACATCTGATGGAGGGGAACAAGTTCCTCACTCCTGACAGAGATCAAACTTAGGGGAAACCTGTTCTGCTTTGAACCAGAAAGTACAAATTTGACAGCGCTGATTGGCTGCCCTTTGTGGCACTCACAAAGCTGATTTCCCTCTTCTATGGAGCCCAGCTGTCTATTGCACTTCTTGGCTGGCCTTTGCATCAGCCACTAAGCCCTCTCCCCTCCTTCTCAGAGCAGTTTTTGCACCATAAAGCCCCCCCTCCAAGAGTGTCTGGTCATAAGAGCGTAAGAAGAGCCTTCTGGATCAGGTAATGGTCCATTTAGTCCAGCATCCTGCTTTCCCAGTGGCCAACCAGATGCCTGTTGCAAGCCATCAAGCAATACTCCTATTGCAATTTCCTTTGTTCTCGCCAGAAAAGAATTCCTGCACTGGAGAAAGTTCTGGGGGACTGCTGAGCTATCTCTAGGACTTCATATGTAAAGCTGAGATTTTCTTCCAACATATGCCTCACAGATTAAGAACATACCAGTTGTATTAGGCCATGAACCTACCAAGCATTACTCTATAATTAGTATACAAAAGGCATGTGGTCCTTTTTCTCTTTCCTTTTTCTTTCTTTCCCTCCTCCTCCTCTTTTTTTGTTAAGGGAGAATCAAAGACCTGCATTAGCACCGCAGATGTCTAGGCTTCCCATTTACAGTGGGATTCGACAAAGAAATGTGTCTCCGCAGCAATGTAAACCACAGATAAGTTGCCCACATGTGTGGCAGAGAGGAGAGACTTGTCGGGAGGAAGAGAGGGAGGGGGGAGCCTGCTGTTGTGTGGAATTAACCCACTTTCTGACTGGAAAGCTAATCTTGGGGGAAAGGGCTGGGAGGGTGGGATCAAAAGCTCATGAACGGGCAATTCCAAACTCTCTTGCTTTATCATGGTGTGTAGAAATTGAGATCTACTGTTGGGGTGAGGATAGGGTAAAGGAGTTCAGCGTATAGGGAAGTACTACTGCCTGCCAGCCAGTGTCTGAGAGGACCAGAAGTTGAGTATGGAGGGCAAAGCTGAAGGGGCCAGAGCCAAAGGGACTTATGGGAACAGCCCAGAGCCTTAGAAGAGCCCAATGGCCAGGCTAGTTGGGAGATGCCAATACACTGCTTAGAAATGCTTACCGCCAGGAATATGCTCCAAGCTACAACTCTAGCATCTCACCACAATACCCAAAGTTTCCACTTCTAGTCCTGCAACCTACCAGTCAGCACCTGCATGTTCTGGCTTACTGGGTGGCAGGCAGTCTCCATCAGGCAATTCCAGGAAAGCATCAAAATCAGGATGTTTGGTGTGTATTCCTGGTGTGCCACAACATCTGGCGCATAAGCTGCCTCCAGGTTGGTGGCTCACTGTGTTTGTGGGTCCAACACAAAGGGATTCATCAGGGGTGGGGAGAAAATAGATTCTGCTATTCCAGTAAACACTGGCCAAGTACTTGCTGGTTGTTGGGATTCTTGCAAAGAACACTGGAGTGGGCAGAACTTGGTCAGGTCCATCAGGGCATCTCTTCTCTTTGTAAACAAGAGAGAATACTCAGGATTTCAAAACACAGCTCAGGTTATGTCATAACTGCCAAGAGATCCTGAATGTGCATTCTTGCTTGCAAATAGTAAGGATTGTGTCATACTGAATCAGTTAGTTACCCCCATTAACTTCAATGGTTCTACTCTGAGTAGAACTAGTATAGTAGATCACCCTAATACAGCAATTTCAGTTTTCAAAAAGTAGATTGCACAAGTCATAATATATTTGAACCTTATCCTCATTACAAATTGAACTGAAATTCCCTTGTACACACCATGGGTTCTATATTCAATGTTAGTCCTATGCAGAGTAGACCCATTGCAAATAATGGACAAGACTATCTTAGGTCTATTACTTCCAAAAGGCATCCAAGCTTAGCTGGATACAACCCAATGGAATCCACCCAAATCTTATAGTCAAGTGTTATGCACCACACCATGTGAAGCTACCTTATTCAGAGTCTTCTAAACCAGTGGTGCAAAACCTGTGGCCCTGAAGCCATTGTTGGACACCAGCACAAAACAGCTCCAGCAAGCAAGGTCAATGGTACAAGATGATGGAATCTGAAGTCTGGTAATATCTGGAGGGTCACAGGTATCTGGCCCTTTCTCAAGACTACAGAGTAAGCTTCCATATACCTGTTCAGGTCACTTGTCCATTTAACCCAGTGCTGTCTACTTTGAAATGGTGTAGCTTTCTAATCGTTCAGACCCAAGGTCTTTCCTTCCACCTGATACCTGATCCTTTTAACTGGAAACACCAGGACTGAACTGGGAACTTTTGCAAGCAAAGCAAGTGCTCTGCCTATATGAAATGCAAATTTCATACGCCCTGTGCAGCTTTTCTTTCAATGTAAACCTTCTTCTCACCTCATTATGGGTTTCTTCCACTTGCTTTATGTCATCGACATCCAGAGATTTCAAAGTCGGACAGCTCAAATGAGTATCGGTGCACAAGTTCTGAAGTGCAGCATTGCACTGGTCCAAAATATAAGGCAGGGTCCCTTGAGAGCACTGTTAGAATTCATAAATGAAGAAAATTTAGCCCCAAATGAAATCAAACAAGCAAAAAAGAGATTCCAAACCCAACTCATCACTTAAGAGACTGGCACTATATTAAACTATAGGTATGCACCATTAGCATCAGTAGCTGCACTGATTTCAATTGCTGTTGTTGTTATTACTACTACTATTTTGTAAGTCACTTGTTACCCAAAGGTATCCAAGTGACTTACAAGATATTTAAAGCATAAATATAAATACATTATACCATAAAGATATCAAAACAACTGTACAGACACAGGAAGCTTTGGCAGCACACTAGTAACAAAACATTAGCTTAGTCGGTCAGAAAGCCCTTGAAAAAACAATGGTCTTTGCCTAGTGTCAAAAAGCTGTCAACAAAGGCACCACATGGATATATTGCACAGATCAGGAGCCACAAATGAAAAGGCCCTACTATTGTCTTCACACTCCAAGCCTCAACTGTGAGGGAGGACCTGGAGAAGGGCTAAAGGTCCAGGTAGTGATAGTACTAGCACTAGTAGTACCTGATAATAATAATAATAATAATAATAATAATAATAATAATAATACTAATAATAATAATGATGATGATGATGATGATGTTTAAGAAGTCCTCAATGGCTCTATGGCCCACTAACATCAGAATATGAGCTAAATAAAATGAGTATAGTGTGATGCATTTAGCACTGGGATCTACCACTTCAGGCTCTTGTTGAGGTTTCTAACATACCCCCTGCAGACACAAAGCTGTCAGGGTAGACCTTCCTTACTGGCATGCAGGTTTTGTTCATATTCCCCACCCCCCACACTGCATTTTGATCCCCTGCCTGCACTAGGTAACAGTATAGCCCAGCAACAACAAAAATGCTGCAACTGAAATTCAAGGTAAATAATCCATGCTGCTAGCTCAGTTCTAAGAACTGTTGCAACAACAAAGAAAAGCTTAAGATCAAAAACACGTAGCAACATCGTTGGCAGCTTGAAACATGAGAGAGAACCAATGTTGCCACAACACTGTGCTGGCATCGGAGACAGATATGCTTGCACAGGTAATTACGGGTAGAGAGTTGGATTGCCTCAGTGTTTATGACTGAAAGTGGGCAGCTTCTTTAACAATGATCTAAAACCCTCTCTCTCTATTTCTCGCTCTCTTTCTCTCGCTTTTGTTTTTTTTAAAAAAAATGTTTTCATTTATTTTCTCCAAGGAGCTCAAGGTGGCGCATGTGGTTTCCCACCTTCTCATTTAATCCCCACAACCACCCTGTGAGGTGGGTTAGGCTGAGAGGTTAGGCAAGGTCGCCCAGATCCTAGTCGGACACTCTAACTACTACACCACTCAGACTGATGTATGCAAAGGACTCTGAAGCCTCCTTACAATCGTGAGCGTAACAGCATAAGAAGAGCCTGCTGGATCAAGCGAATGGCCAGCCAGATGGCTGTGGGAAACCAGCGAGCAGAACATGAGCAAAAGAGCACTCTCCCCTTATGCAGTCTCCAGCAACTGGTATTCAGAAGCATTACTGCTTCCAATTGCGGAGGCAGAGCATAATCCTAATAGCTAAGGACACTCGCCTGCAAGGAAGCTCTTTAGCTCATTCTGCCAAGTGTGCTTAGAAACACCTTTCAGGCAAGACTTTTCTCTAAAAACCTGGAAAAAGGCTACAGGTCTCCAACCTGTTGCCCTCCAGATGTTCTGGACTACAATTCCAATCATCCTTCACCATAGGCCATGGTGGCTGGGGGAATGATGGAAATTGGAAGACCCAAACACCTGGGAAAGGGGATTGGGAAACCCAGCTTGGGAAGAGTAGGGTAGGTAATACTGAGCTCAGTAAAAATAAAACTAGCTTTATCTCTCACTCTGTCTCTCTCTCTCTCAGAATAGGGCCCTATCTGCACTATATATTTAAAGTGGTATTATACCACTTTAAGCAATCATGCCCCCCCCCCGAATCCTGGGAACTGTAGTTTGTTAAGGGTGCTGAGGGCTGCTAGGAGACTCCCTATTCTCCTCACCAAGCTACCATTCGTAGTGGATGAACAATCAATCTCTCTTCCCAGGGACTTCTAGGACTCCGTACAGTGCAAAGGAGGCCTAAACCTACAACCCAGGGTTGGCTCAAACACTACGATGAGCTTCTTGGAGTAGCAGTGGGGCTACAAATGAAACTAATTGAAACATGGAATAAAGTAATCGATGGAAGATGGATCTATCAATGGTTTTGAGCTACAAGGGACTTACAAGGAGCTTACAAACACTGGGCCAGGGCAGTCTCATAAGACTGTGTGGGAGGGTTGCTGTCTTCATGCACAGCTTGTGGCCTGGAGGCATCTGGGTGGCCATTGTGGGGGAAACAGGATGCTAGGTTAGCTCAAACTTTGTTCTGATCCAGCAGGGTTCTTCCCATGTTCTTTAATTAATATGCAAACTGGGGTGGGGACCTCAGGTACAAACATGCCTACGGAACCCAAGACTTTGAGGCAGTAGGGGGCTCCTTGCTTAATTCAGGGCCCAGAGGGCACCACCCGTATGCAGGAAACAAGCAGATGAAAAAAGCCACACTGCAGATGAAGAGAATACACATGTATGCATTGGAACATCATCTGCCCCCATTCACAGGAAAACACTATTCTGGACTGAAAGAACAAACAAAACATGAAATAGACTTTTCTCTGTGGGGAGGGGGGTGTTCTCACACAACGATGCGTCTACATCAGGATCTTTTTCAGTTAAATATTTATAAGTGCAGCTAAATCCCCAAGAACAGCCCTGAGAAAGGACCCCTTGGTGCTATGATTCTTTGTATTGAAAATTTCCATACTATATAATGTGAGGTTACAGAGGTTTATGAAAACAAAGCAGGGGCTTCTAAAGAGGAAGCTTCTTCTCCTTTTCTTTGTGTGTGTGTGGAAGTAAATGTGCATTTTAATATCAGAATAACAGAGTGTGGGGAGCAGGGTCAGGGAGTTCATTCTTTACTGCAAAGGACAAATAACAAGCCTTTTAAGTGATGTTTAGAACCCTAGACTAATATGGATATATTACTATGATAATAATACATAATACTATTACACTAATATGTGTATATTAGATTGCTTATTTTAAGAGTCTTAGCTTGCACGGTTTCTGTAATTATGTTTTATGATGGCAGTACGCAAGTCTGTGGGCTGAGTTCAACAAAATAAATGTGAGAGTGGAATGACTTCTGCTTGCGTGACCAGACTTTTGCCCCGCTTGCCCCGCACTTTCCCTGAATTTGCTCTGGAGGGGTGGGGGTGGGGAACTACCAGAATGGATTTAAGGGGCATGTGGGGGAGATGAAAGGGGGAAGGTCTCATTGCAGAAGTCATTCTGCTCGCTCAGAGCATTACTTTGAATACAATCCTGTATCCTACTTTTTCTGTACTGCTTCACCAGGGTGGGCAGAATAAGTCCCACCACAGTCTCAATGTGCTAATAGCCCTGCACAGGTAAGAGGGTGTTCATGCACGTTTCACTGAAAATCAACCAACCAACCCGAGTTAACAACAAGAGTGTTCATCTGAGGAGCAATCATATCAATGAGTTGTAGATTTTTCTCTGTTTTGCTTTATGCTGGTTTTAATGTATGTGTGATTTAAAGTAGAATGTAGTTGGGCCCTCAGAGAAGAGCATCCAAGATCAGAGAAGGAAACCATTATTGTTCCAGGAAAAAACAAACCCCCAAATTCTCTGTTACTCACCTCTGCCACCCTATGAGTAGAACTGAATCTAGGCGGCAAGCCAGCCAGGACACAATGCTGGTGGGTCATGTTGAGATCATCTGTGAACAGAAAATAAGAGTTAGAGTCAACTGTGGCGATGGGTACATGATATAGCTGCGTCAGAGGAAAGCAAGGTAATGTAGGATCAATGCAGATGTTGCTGGACTACAACTGACTGTGCTATCTGGGGCTGACTGGAGTTGGGAGTCCAAAAGATTTGGAGGCCACCAGGTTGGCCGTGTGCCCATCTTGAGGGTCTAGAGATGCATATCTTCCCTTCGCTCACTGAACATGTTCCCCACATGCTTTTATGATATCTAAATCAAGCCTTCGTGTTCAGAGGTAGTGTAACTCTCTGAGTACCAGTTATCTGGAAGTTGGACAAGAATGAGAGGGCTACTGCCTTTATGCCCTGCAGCTTCTCAAAGACATTTGGGCATCTACTGATGACGCAGGATGCTGGTCTAGAGGGAGCCTTGCTCTCATTTAGCAGAACTTCCTCTTGTTTGGTTTTAGTGCAGGAAAAAAGCAAACAGCCACTGTAAAGAGTAGACCCATCTGTAGTGTACATTTAAAGCAGTATCACAACACCTTAAACAGACGTGGCTTCCCAAAGAATCCTGTGAACTGCAGCTTGTTAAGGGTGCAGAGAGTTGTTAAAGGACCCGCTATTGCCCTCACAATTCTCTGAGGTACAATTCTCAGAGTGGTTCAGCAGTCAGTCCCAAGGAACTCGGGAAGCTGTAGCTCCGTAAAAGGAATAGGGAAGTCTCCTAACACCTTGCAGCACTCTTAAGCTACAGTTCCAGGGATTTTTGTGTGGGAAGCTAAGAGTTTACAGTGGTATAATACTGTTTTAAGTGTATTGTGAAGATGGGGCCTATGGCTCAGTCCTAATAAAGAATCATTTTGTAACCACCAGAAAAAGTATGCATAATGCATTTTTTTTGGGGGGGGGAGGGAGAGGTGGGGCTGGAGAACCTTACATAATTAATTAGCAGACAACTGAACAAGATGTAGCAGATTTACCAAACTCATATGATCAAAGTTTAGCAACAACAAATAACTTTCAGGAGTTCATGGCCTTAGCAAATAGAGATACACAAAGTATGTAGATCAAATGCAGGGGTCAAGTTTCAGAGGCAAATTAACTGGATGGAAATATGAATGAGGCTCACAGTGCATATGGAAGGGTTTTGCTTTTTTCATTTTTTCCATTTAATGCTGCAAATCTCCAACCACAGCCCATTCAGCCAAGTATATGCTCCCAACTTCAAGTTAATGAAAATAATTTTTTTGATGCTCCTTGAAATATATAATTTGCTCGGTCCCCTTCCCCCACGAACTCCTCTCTCCCTTCCCCCGCCAGAAAAAGAGGCCACTGAATACATCCTCATGCCGTGTTTAAACCCCATAACCTTCAAGCAACATTTGATCTATAGGAAACAGCTGTGGAGAAGCAAGTCTTCCCTCTTTGAACAAGCCCGAAGTATATTTTGCTCCAGTGTGTTTTGAAGTCACGGTAGGCAAAAATTAGGGACAATTGTAAATCTGCTTGAAAAATCTGGTCATGTCTACCTCTTAAAGATTAGGGGTGGGGGAGACTGCAAAGACCATGACAACCTCAGTTAAGCATGCTGTGGGGCACAGCAGATGGGGCCGCCCCAGTTGCCTGCCACGTGCTATGGATTTACTGCATGCCCTCCCCCCATAACGTTTTGTATCAGACACCCCTTTGATGGAGTCCTGGAGGCGGCAAAGTTCAGCCCAAACTCCCTCTACAAGTGTGTGTGTGTGTATTGAGCTAAACTGTTTCTCTTTCACATAGGACATGAAGATCAGATTTCAGTTATCGTAAAAAGCTTCTGTCTGGGAAAGGAGAACACCGTTTCCAGATAACCCATCAAAGTCTATTTTTGATATTAAGAGGAAAAGGTGATGATCAATTTTCAACGCAAACTGCACAGCTCAGGGTATGGCTTAATATTCACCTGAAAAGAGAGGTGGTGGGAGGAATGGAGACAAGAGCTTAAGAAGCAGGTGTTGAACTAACCTTTAAAATTTCAACTTTAACACCTTCCCCCTCAAAGCACAACAAAGAGTCTTATTATATTCTCCAGCGCCAGAGCTGAGAAAGACCTCAGGAATTCTTTTTTTTGGGGGGGAAGAGAGCAATAAAATACTAAAAATGCACTCACTCTTTCCAGTTCTTTGAAAGAAGTGGGGGTTTCTGCTTGCCCATTTAGCTTGTCTTAATACATCATTTATGGCATCTACGATGCAGAAATATTTGAGGAAATAATACTGCTTCCAGAATTAGCAGAGGCTCTAGCAGTGAAGTAGGCACATCCTGAGTTCATGAATTAGGCCAATTAGTGCAATTTCTGTTGCTGAGGGGTGATGTGGAAACGTGCCTTTTGCCTTCCAGTTTTGTTTATGTGGGGAGTACGCTGTGGAAGATGGACCCCATTACCTATTTAAAAACTCTGCTTCTTGGGAGGGAATACTTGCTGGAGGTTTCACCATCAGTTTGCCATGTCACAGTCTCCTTGGTCAGATTTTCAAATAATGATTTGTTTACCGGTAAATATCAAAATATCATTGTCAGCACAGGGGCTGCCCTCCCTCTAGCTATAGCCAAAGATTTCTGGATGCTTTGTGTGAAGATTGGATGGGTGCAGGGATCGTTCACGTATTTTCCAAGTTTCATTAATGATGATATTCCTTTTATGTCTTACACCTATTTTTCATTTACAGTCTGGAACCAGACTGGTCACAGTCCGCAGTGTAAATATACCAAAAGTTTATTTACGCTGTGGACCATGGTCAATACACAGAACACAGGGAAGCTGCCTTACGCAGAGTCAGATTATTGGTTCATCTAGCTCAGTATTGTCTTCAGTGACACGCAGCAACTCTCCAGCATTTCAAACAGGGATTCTTTCCTGGCCCAGCCTGGAGATGCCAAGGATTGAACCTCAGGTGTTTGGCATGCAAAGCAGCACTGACCATTTCCAAATACAAGAAGAAGAAAACCCTTATTTAATTCGCAGCAGCAGCAGCAGCAGCAATGTTAGCTGCCCCTTCATTAATTGTGTTTTTAACCTGCCTTTCTCTCAGAGAGCTCAGGGCACCCGATACGTTTCCCTCCCTTCTAGCTTTGCAGCAATCCTATGAGGTGGAATCCTATGAGGTGGAGGAAGCTTAAAGAGGTGACTGGTTCAGAGTATTATGGCTAAGTGGGGATTTGAAGCTGGGTCTCAGCAGCTGTAGTCTGACACTCTAACTGCTATACCACACTGTATGTTTTTTGGCCCTCCAGATGCTGCTGGATTACAAACCCCATAATCTCTGACCATTGGCCATGGTGGCTGGGGATAATGTCCAACAATATCTGGAGGGCCACAGGTTCTCCATCACTGCTCTAGGGTGAGCAGTAGTAGGACTTTGAAAGTAGAAGATGGCTAGGTTGTCTGTTCACCCAAAGAATCCTACGGGAGAAAAGCATTTATTTGTTTACTTCCAGTGTAGATACAGAAACCATAAAGTACAATGTACAGTGATAAATTGCTGAATCATAAAAAAAAAGATTCAAACTCAAGAACTTAAAACTCCTAACTAAATAACAGACTCTAGCCCCACACCAGGATGCCCCAAAAGCCCAGTTGAGTAGGCGCCTCTTAAATTGACAACTCCACTGTGCGGATGACTGACACACCATCGGAGAAAAGGCGTTCCCCAAATGGGGCGCTACCACAGGGATGACCCTATCCTGCATCAACAAGTAACACCAATCAGTGTGGCAACAAGAAGGGTTGAACTGCTGTGAAGCTTTCAAGGGGCAGTTCAGCACATTAAAGCTAAAGAGGCTGAATTCCAGAACACAGCTGAACACTCTCCAGCTCAACTGTATTCTGGATTTCAGCCCCTGTACTTTTACAAAACTGTTTTCATGAGCCAAAGGTAGATGCGTCCTTCAGCCTTACAGGAGGTTAACTTGGTTATACCAGATTGTAAGCTAGAAGAACAGAGGAAGCTCAAGGCCCATATAGGTAGACTGAGCATTCATATATTTTAGGTTTTTTCTAGCAACAATATAGTAGCTACTTTCAGAAGCTTTTGGGTTTTTTTAAGGTAGAGCAACGTGGAAACCCCCCCCCCAAAAAAAACCACCTTTGTCAAATATTACAAAAAGATTGCAAGTGATTTACAAATACAGAAAAGAACTTGTAACCCCCACCCTATAAATATCCAAACCAGTTGGTCCCTATAAAGTACTGGTCAGAATAAGTGATTTATACACTTGGACTGGCAGAGAATTTAATATGTCTCCACATAAGCATGATCAGGATGTTGTTACGGTGTTAAAATAAAATAATATTTTTTAAGCTGTTCTTTATATTGCATTTCCAACATGGCATGAGATGTAGTATATAAAGTTTAAGTATGTCTCAGGGGAAATGAGCCAAGCTCACACCGACTCAAGGTTTGGTTTGGTTTGATGTGACTGGAGAGAATTTAAGAAGCACAGAATTCCACTACACGCATGGGTCTATTCTTGCTAGTACAATCAACATTGAGGCAGGAGAGTAAATTAAGTTAGGTGTGGGGAACCTGTGGAACTCCAGATGTTGCCAGACTACAACTCCCATCCCTGAGCACCAGCAATGCTGGCTGGTGCTGATGGGAGTTGGAGTTCAACATCCAGAGAAACACAGGTCTCCCACCCTGATTTAAGGGGTTACTCTGTTCAGCAATCACACGAGGGGAGAACAGAGCCATGCTTCCTGGCCCTGGCCCCACTTCCTCACTGATTCTATCTGTGCAGTGAAGTGCAAGAGCCACACACTCATGCATTTACATAAAAGCATTGTTTGTACATAACCCCCCCCCATGTAATTCAACAAGTATCCTCCTGCATCTTGCACATTAAAATATTTTTCTTTTGATATTGTTTTCTTTTGGTCATGCAAATAACAAACAACAAACAACAACGGACTGTGTATATTTTTCTTCTTCCCGATCTCTAGATGTGAAGGCTTACAGTCTACCCCTTCACCTCCTATAGTAGTGCTTTTCCTCTTGTTTTTTCCCCTCCTGCACATGTTTTCCTTTCCTCTTTTTTTTAACTGACTATTGCTCTCTTTGTTTTTCTGCCACTACCAAGGAGGGGTGAGAAAGTGGAAAAGAAATAGAAATGGGTACCATGTTTGCTTTTTAGATACTACCTAGCATAAAGTAGCAGTCTCCCGGGTAAAGGGGTACAGCCAACCCCGGGTTCTTTATGTCCCAAGCAACTTTCAAGCCAACATGCCAGACAGCTGGGTCTCTGCCACTTGGAGCCTTCTCCTCAAGAATATCAGCGGCAGGTTCTGAAAAGGAAAAACAAAGCAAATAATTTAACAGACCTGGAAACAATCTCCTTTTTGTTAGGGAAGAAAATCTCTGTTCCCCATCAACACGGTCATTCAT